>NW_012100544.1:129926-243281 GCF_000951045.1 Mandrillus leucophaeus | reverse complement strand
GACAGGAAAGCAGATTGATTAGAGTACATTTTGATCAGGAAAAGTCTAGCAATGTGCCTGCATTAACCTATCACTGGCCTAGGTGTGGGTAAGAATCCACATGTTCTAATGGATTCTAATGGATCTCTTAGGAAACAGATTCTCCCCTATGAATCCACTAGAGACAGTTGATTGCAAGAAGCATATAAAAAACATTCCCAAATATTCTCTGTGAAGCTAATATCAGAAAAATTCAGATATGAAATATACATTTGCTTGAAATATCTTTAAAAAGCAAAATAAGTTGCCAGTTAAATGTTAAGTACTCCTCCCTATGCCTGTAATAAATCAACTTCTTTGTGGAATCCTAAAGATCTTAACACTTGGAATTCCATTTTTCTTTAGGAAAAGGGAACGGAATGCTTATTTTAGACTATTATTTCCTAACCACCACCTTCTGTAGGAGCAGAACAGTCTGAGCACATTTTTGAAAATGTGGTTATGTGTTGCCATCTTGTGGTAATACTAAGACATGCTCCTATGTGCTGTCCAAATAAATCACCTTTGTCCACGAGGTGGCAATAATGAGAGAAATAAACACTTTTTTTTTCCAGTGTCAGGCCAGGCATGAAATATTACTCTTCAAGAGGGGACTTTTCTGTCGTTATAGACAGAATTCTTTTTGCATTTAACACCTAAACATTATTGTTGCTTTTCTAGTGAAAATGCAATCTCATGTTTGTGAATCAAACTGCATTGCCAGGGATATAATTTTTACAGAGATTTCCAGGGCACTGTGCTTAGAACATAACCTGGAACCTATGATTTTTATGCCTTTCAGGAAAACTTCTAACTACATATTAATCTTGCTTCAGCAAATACACTTAACAAGTGTTAAGTGTGGCAGTGAAGGTACAAGGCATAATAGAGAAAGGTAAATCGACTGAAGCAATGCAAAACACAACACTAGGGGATTCTAGTATAGAGAATGTACTAGGCTTTCTCTTAAGAGCCTTACCATCATATGCTTAGATCTTAGCTCCTGATGAGGTAGTGGAAGGCGGCAGTGGGGAAATAATTTAATATTAGGAAAGGTGAGTGCCTTGAGACATTTATTTAAGCTAATCTGTCCTTGATTTTTGACTTTCGGATTCATTACACCCAGCCACATTAGCCTGCACCATTAAAAACATTGATTCAAGCTCTCTTATTGGCATAGACAATATATCTGCCTTGTTCCCTACTGTATCCTCAGCTTGGTATTTCTCTAGCACAGAAGAAGGATCCAGTAGATATGCTGAACAAATACCTGAATGCATAAAGAAATAAGTGAATGAGAGACTGAATGAATCAATTAATACCTCAAGTGTTACCCTAGTTAAGATTCTAGAGAGGGGAGATTCTATTTTCTTTTTAGAACTGCAGTGTCCGAACCCACGGTGAGATTATTGTTGGGAATTCACAGTTATTTGAAGAGCCACATGGGGACAAGAGGTCCTTGTATTATTTTCCAAATCCTGGCAGGTAGAACATTTTTTGGAGGGCTGAGTTTTTTTTCAAATACCTTCATGAGTAATAAAAATGTAAACCTTAACAAATAAAACTCCAAGTTTCTTTTGAAGATATATTCTTCCTCTTACCCTTTACTATAATCTCTTACTCTTATCTCTCACTATGTGACATGATTTTTTCTTCTCTTTCTCTGTCTCTCTTTCTCCCCTTCCCTGGAGGTGCATGAAGGAAATCCCTTGTGAGTCAAGATTTGACTTAGACCTGAAAGCACTTTGGGTGTGCACATCACTGTGGAGAGCACCGTGGCCCAGGTAGGAGGGTGGCTCCTGGGCCTGCCTCTGCTATAACCTTGAACAAGTAACAGAAACATGCCCAGCTTCTGAGAGCATGGAAAATAGAAGACTTTAGGTTTTAAACTTCAACATTTTGTAGTACACTGGCAGCTCAAACATTCAGACAAAACATTTGTTTATATTGCATTAATGGTGTTATCTCTAAGGATAGGGATAACATATGAGCTTTATCTTCTTCATTATAGTTTCATATTTTTCAAATTCTTCCATAATGAGAATACATAACATTTATCATCAGAATAGAAAACTATTTATAAAAACAAATCAATGCATTCTTTTTTTAAAAAACCTTTAAATGTGGAGAAAAAGAATTAATCACTTTCTGATTATTTGGCATTGGCATTGGGTGAACCCAATGTGAGATTATTGTTGGGAATTCACAACATTACAAGGAGAATAAAATTTTTTCTCCATTTTTCAGTTGGGAGATACCATATAGTAAAGCAAAAGAGAAGCTAAGATGGGTGAGTCCTAATTTCCAAAGCAACATGGTCTTAACAGTATGAAATGGCAATGCAATAAAAAGAAGTTATCATCCAGGTTGATGAGGTCCTACTGACCAGAGGCTTGATATACTGGGTAATTGTCCTATAAAGTAAGTATAGGTATATGATTTGACTTTAACCATTATGGGCTTTGCTCAGTGGTGATACGGATTGTTACAGAAAGAGCAGTCTCACTAAACACTCTCAACGTAAAGAAAATACTTTCTTAAGTCTCTTGCACTAAGTCAGCTTTCTTACATTTTGAAAGTTTCTTATTTAGCCTGAGAGGTTTAGTGTTTAATAATCAATGAATTAAATGTTCCAGAATGCCAAAGAGGCTAAGTTTAATAAAGGGGTTTCTCTGGGCTATGCCACCTGAAAATATGTATAAGATTAGAAATCCCAGAAGTAAATTTATTTGGATCAGCTGTCAGTAAGGTACTCAGGACTACACATGCAGCTTCTGTCTTAAAGAAGAAACAGGTTTCTCTGCTCTTGTGCCTAAAACGCACCTTGGCACTTGTCTATGGGTGCAACCTGGCCCTTTGACCTTTGTAATTAAGAGACCAGCCAACTCATTTAATAAAGAACTATATTCCAGGCCAGTTGCTGCAGCTCACACCTGTAATCCCAGCACTTTGGGAGGCCAAGGCGTGCGGATCACGAGGTCAGGAGTTCGAGACCAGCCTGGCCAACATGGTGAAAACCCGTCTGTACTAAAGATACAAAAAATTAGCTGGGCGTGGTGGCGGGCGCCTGTAATCCCAGCTACTCGGGAGGCTGAGGCAGGAGAACCACTTGAACCCAGGAGGCAGAGGTTGCAGTGAGCAGAGATTGCACCATTGAGTCATTGCACTCCAGTCTGGGTGACAGGGCGAGACATTGTCTCAAAAAAAAAAAAAAAAAAAAAAAAAAGAACTAGCTTCCGGACCGAAATCTACTCAGTTGTTTATTCTACTTAGTTGTTGAAACATAAAATAGATTATATATGTCTTATTTGTGTTTAAAAACATAAACTTTATGTATACTCTAAAGCCTTTTGTACTTTCATGTATCTGATTTGGTAAGAAAGAGTAAAACTACAGGTTCGGATAGGTCTCCAGAGATTTACACTCTTTCTGGTCTTACTCCTCACTTTCTATTTTCCAGCCCCAAATTGTGAATTTCTGATTTATTTTAGAATGCATTTTACATTCAAAATCCTAAGGCATGCAAGACCATCTTTAATCAATGTAATATGCATTTTGATTTTGTATGTGTTAAAATCAAAACCATTCAAATACCATGAAACGAGGTAACTGGCCTGCGGAATTTGAATGCAAAGATAACAAGTGAGTTTGTGAGATTTCCCAGGGTTTTTAAAGCTCCTGGAAATAAGGAGATAAGGGATTAAAAAATGTTGGTATGCTCTGAGTCACCCTTGGACCTACCTCTATTGCACTAACCACCGCAGTGCAGAACTTGGTAAATGTAGTTCTGCTTTGGACTACTTCCAGCAACATTATTCCTTGCAGTTCCAGAATGCTTCAATAACAAGTTTGGTTATCTGTAACTCCTGCTATGTCAGTGACTCCAAATATAACATTATAACCAGGTTCTTGTGCAACTCTCTGAAAATACTGATGACTCCTTACAACCTATTTCTACAACTAAAAATAAAAACCTACCATCAAACCTCCTTACTGAAAGGCTGCAAGTTTTCTCTAGACATTCTGCTAGATAACAGGCTGTCAGTATCCTCCAGAAAGCTTAACCTAAATACTGCTACCTGCCACACAGTACATAATATCAATGTGTGTCTATACAATTAAGCCCACAAGTGCTCTTCCTGGTCCTGAGTGCAACACAGGTGAAAATGCCCAATCTCTAATCTTTATTTGTATTTTTCTAGAAATTATCTTTTTTTAAAAAAACTTGATATATTCATATAAGGTATAAAGATCAAATCAGGGTAATTGGGATATCCATCACCTTAAATATTTACATTTTCTTTTTGCTAGAAATATTTGAAGTATTCTAGCTATTCTGAAATGTACATACATTGTTGTTAATTATAGAAATTCCTCACCTTTAACTCCACTAGGTTTATCATGTTTATTTCTTTTTGTAAACAGGCCAGACGCAAGAGAGAATAAACTATTAGGTAAAAACTATTATTTTTCCAGATTTAAAAAATGTATTAGGCTTTATAGTGGATCCCTGTGAGTTAAGTTCTTTCTGGATTCTGGACCTTTGCAGGTACTGGGTTGTCCTTCTCTTCCCCTGCTTCTCCTCTTTCTGTCTTTCAAACTTCACTTTGACCCGGAAGTCTTCCCTGACCAGCCCAGACTAGCTAATGTGCCCTGGTTTGTTCTCCCCAAACACCTCATAGTTATCTTTACATGGACTTAAAGTTTACTGTGGTTGCTTAGTTCATTAAGTGCTTCTTCTCCATTTGATCTGTAAATCCTCTTAGTGCAGAAGCTGTACCTGCTTCATTCTCCTTTGTCATCCCCAAAACCCAGCTCACAGCAAATACTAAGATATTTCTCTGAGTAAATGAATGGTGTCATCAAGATATTGAGCATGTTATGTTAACTTGATCTGTGCCAAAAAATGAGTTTTAACTGCCTATCAAGAATGAAACCTCTTTCTTGTGCTCCTAATGATTAGAAATCATAATGAAAAGAAAATGTGACCTCTAAAAGAAATTCTACAAAGCAAAGGCAAGAGCAAGTGGAGAGTACCTCTAACTACAGAACAAAAAATCCTACTATTTATGAGTTAGAATGGGAAGATTGATCCCCCAACAGAAGACCAGTGTCTCCAATGAATGGGATAATTCCGTCTTTTTGTTGTTGTTTTCTTTTAGCACTGCTGCACTTAACAGCTGTCAGCGATAAACTTACCTGTGTTCTGGAACTCAAGGGAGAAAAAGAAAACACATTTCCCAAGTTACTCTAGCTTGCAATTCAACGGAGAAGTGCAAGTTACTGCTTGGTTTCATTTTGTTTGGTTTGTTTTGTTTCTAGCTATTTCTGCTCACCAAACATCCCCAGCTTCCAACTCATACAAAACCCACACGTATAGTTGCAAAACCATTGTAGAATGGCCAAGCAAGTTTCCAACATAAAACATGGCTGGGAATGCTTGCTGCTGTGTGAGCTAAAGAGCATAGGATGGTAAACAGAATGGACACTCAGCCAAGGTATGGCTACCTTCTACTGCTTTTTTTTTTTTTCCTACAGGATGCTACTATTGCCCCCAAATGTCTTTTTAGGCTTTTTAGGCAGTTAAAAAAAGTCATGCTGAGATTCCGAGGTTTAGAAGGTGGGTGCTTAAGTCAGAATCTGTATTGCGAGTATGGGGCAGATAAAAAGTAGAATGAACTATTAGCTGTAATTGACAGTAAAGATACTATGTTAGTGGTAATGTCTGGGTGCTAATCATACATACGTGTTACAGACATGTGGGAAGTATTTTCTTTCACAATCAGCTCAGTGATAAGCGAAACTGTAGAGTAAACTATGGCAGTGCTTGGCTCCCCAGGGTCCAATTAGGAAGCATGATAAATGACTTGTAAGGTCTCTCCCCCACTGATCTGTGGTGGATATAAGCTGACATTCTCTGTGGAGTCCTAGTGAGTAGTCTGCCTACTCCCATCATACATCTCAGTACGTAGGAAAACCTTAAATTGGAATTCCAAACTCATTATGCCATGCTGTGTTCTTACTTGGCAGGTGTGTTTCTTCACAGCGGTATACAAGGGGAGGTGTAAGGTGGGATCTCTTACACTGATTTTGTTTCCCCCATAAAGGTGCTTGTTTAGTTTAATAGCTACAAATAACTTGTGATGATGAAAGAATATCATGAGGCTGGAATGACTGTATAAGGGAAATTGTTACTAAGCTTAATTTGTATCTTGCCTCTTCAGAAGTTGATGCTTTCTCCAGATAGATGGGATAATGGCTTAGTGGTGCTTGCATGGCTAGTAATCAGTGTTTAGAAGTGAATGTCAATATTATCAAAACATTTTCTTTGGTTTTGTTTGAAAGACGTCAAAGAGAACATGCATAGGTAATGCCTGGTAAATACAGTGGAAAATGTAGAGAAAGGAGCCAAGGAACAGATTAAAATTAAGGTTTATACTTTTTGGGTTATGATAAGACATTTTTCAGGGGCTGGGACTATCTTGATGATTTAATACTTAGAGGAGTTTTTTTGCTGTTTTTTTTTTTGTTTGTTTGTTTTCTCTATGTACTATCACTTTTTAAAAAAGACTCTCGCTCCATAGAGTCTCTGTACCCAGAACTCAGTTCCCAAAGGAAGGACTTCCTTCCTGTCTACACACAGCAATGTTTCTCACAGTTGACTGCTATGCTCATGTTAACTGGCACGTGAGGCAGACTCGAGAGCAAGCAGTGCTGCCGTGCACTCTGAAGACCAGAGGAGCCTATGTCAGTTTTCTGTCCATCAAGATCCTGGTCTTCTCACCCTTTGGGGCAGCATGCCAACA
Organism: Mandrillus leucophaeus; assembly: GCF_000951045.1. NCBI lineage: Eukaryota > Metazoa > Chordata > Mammalia > Primates > Cercopithecidae > Mandrillus > Mandrillus leucophaeus. The sequence goes on along the minus strand of NW_012100544.1, from coordinate 236,457 downwards.
TTTTCTGCTGCAAATCTCATTGAGCTACTCTTAGGCAGCTTTATTCCTTTTAATTAAAAAGACAAGACTGCCAATTACTTAAACCTAATCCCCAAATGTAATTGTTACTTTGAAATATTTTTTTTCTATAAAGCTCATAGAAGAGCAATATTTCTGTCAAATTAAAATTTAGTGGAAGCTTGGATTTTTTTTTTTTTTTTTTTAAATACTCATTTTCAAATCCCTGCTGGCTCTAGACATCTAAATAGCACAGCAAGGCATTAAGGACAGGGAGATCACCAGGAAAGGCTGACTGGTACAGGCAGATCCAGAGTCGAAAAGCAGGAAAAGGCATTAGGAAGGAGTTCTAGGACTAAACATTCTCCTATCTTTAAATTGACTCTGTAGGATTTTTAGTCATTTAGCTTGAAGCTAAATGTAAATTTTGAGAGAAATAACACTTCCAAGCTCTTGTTGAACATTTAAATAATGGTGTGAATAAATTTTGGATTTATTCTTGGTAGAAACTTTTAGCAGGGGAGAGAACAACAGTTTAGGAAACAGAGTAGAAGGAAGAGTAAAGAGGTGGGGGAGATAAGACATAGAAATGGGGAGAAAACCTCACCTATTACACGGTGTCAAAGTCATTGGATTGATGAGTGAACTATTGATTCCACATGAAATATTGGTACAATTATCCCACTTGAGTCTCTAACCACTAAAGCAAATCAGAAGGAAATCAGACTATTGTTCCCATAAAGGAGCCAGGGAATGAGGTATGAAGGTCAACTCAATAATTTTCATGTGTATTAATCAGAGCCAATCACTTTGTTGTAAATTGGTGCTGACATGGCTGCCTAAATTCTATTTGTAGAAACAAAATCCTTGTTTCTGCCAGCCAGTGGGAAGGAGAGAAGTATCTAAAAAGGGAAATCCTTCCTAGGGCATACTTTATACCCTTGACCAGCAAAAATGGCAGGTCCTTTAGGCTGATGGTTTGGCAGTCATGTGGTAGTATGTATAAAGGGCATCCACTGGGCCGGGCGCGGTGGCTCAAGCCTGTAATCCCAGCACTTTGGGAGGCTGAGACAGGCGGATCACGAGGTCAGGAAATCGAGACCATCCTGGCTAAGACGGTGAAACCCCGTCTCTATTAAGAAATACAAAAAACTAGCCGGGCGAGGTGGCGGGCGCCTGTAGTCCCAGCTACTCTGGAGGTGGAGGCAGGAGAATGGCGGGAACCCGGGAGGCGGAGCTTGCAGTGAGGTGAGATCCGGCCACTGCACTCCAGCCTGGGCGACAGAGCGAGACTCTGTCTCAAAAAAAAAAAAAAAGGGCATCTACTGAAAGTGAGTGAGTGTCTATGTGTGTGCCACACAACAAGGGACTGTGCAATTTTGCAGCTCTTCTTAAATGTAATATTATGATGTTGGTAAGAAAACAGTGAAAAATATTTTTTATTTGGCCTTAGGATGCTTCTACATTAAAACTTTAGCAGTGTGGGGATTTCAGAAATCCTTAGAATCCATAACACATCAAAATATAATAAGAGCACATTGAACTTATATCTAGCTTATGTCCATGCAATATGATATGACTATACCTGCCAATATCAGTGCTTTTAAAAATTATAAGACACATGTGTATCCGAATATGATTATTTTAAATTCAATATGCCTTCTTTCTAGGAACTTGAAGCTCTCTTTTGTATATTATTTAAAATACCACTTTGAGCTTGTAGGCATGAAAAGTATAATTTCTTTCCCATTTCACAGTTGGAAACACTGAATTACAGGAACAATGCTAGTAATTATCCATGATTAATAGAGGTGTATATGTAAATCAACCTGAATAAGTGTGTGAAATTAGATGTGCCGATGCCAGATAGCCCTGCTCATGTTTTTAAAAGATGAATGCTTTCATATAAATCTGTGTAAGTTGGGCATAAGTGTGTGCTCACTGTGCTAAGCATATTTGAAAATAGATTTTGTAAAACTGTGTAGACAAAGTAACTGAGTGTTATAAGCATTGTAATACATAAAACAAATTACATGAACATTTAAAATTCATTGGAAAGATGCATATCTAATGAACATGAATGTATACATAAGGGTGATTATTAATATACTATAGATTTGTTTATGTGCCTGGGTGCAATAAGGGGTAGGTTGAAATTTAGGTGTCCTTTGATATTAAAAAGTGTAGGAGAAAGTTGCACGTCTCTTTCTCAGGGTTTTGGGAGTTAATATAGGCAAAAGCCCTTAAAACTCTAATGGTACAGTAGAAGGCCATTATGTATGTTAACTATTGTTATTATTATTATTACCATTATTAAACAAAGAAAAATACTGTTGTATTAAGGAGCTGAAAAGAAGCTTTTTCTTTTTAATACTAAGGATGGTATTCTACAGAAAATAAATGAAACTGGAAATTATTCAGTGATCTTCACAGCATGGGATATGTTCAAAATTTTTCTCCCATTTTACCTTTCATCATTTTGGAATTTGATTTCAAGAACCTATTACTGGGAATGCCAGGTGAGGGCGGGTGTACCCACTCCTCTGACTGTAGCTAGGATATAGCTGTTCTGATGCCAGGCCTGCCGGTAGGAACATCAGTCTCCCTTAGGGAGAAGACATGCCAGGCCGACTTCAGATTTCTGCAAGCCTCGCTTGTTTGTGGTTTGGATTTTAATTTCTTTCGAAACTTTAATTTTTGGAGGGGGGGGGGTTGTTTTGTTTTCTGAAAAAGCTTTGGACAGCTGTATTAATCATGCAAACCCAGCCATGTGCAATGCATTTTATCAATGGAAAAACAGGGATGGAATGGCAAGCAGCTGTGAACAAACCCGGTGCCATGCCTGAACCTGGAAGATAATCTCAACATTTCCCAAACCCACTTGCCACACGGGGTTAGTGAATGGAAAGGCTGTTCACTTGGGAGAAATAATCAGATGGGAGGCAAACAAGTGAGACACATTCCAGAATTTGTTTTGTTTTGTTTCAAAGTGGCAGTGATCAGAAAGGGATAGGCTGATTGAGTCCAGAGAGCCCCACGCTCAAGGGAATTTTTCGCTTGAGTTACATAAACAAAAAGGTTGTTTGCCCTTGTCCTTGCCCCTTGTTTCACTTCTTTTTAATTTTCTGAGGCGGTTTCAACACTTCATTCTGAACCTATGGTCCTCAATGTGAGAGTGTCTCTGGGTGCACTTCCATTATGAAGAAGAGCTAGGCACAAGTAAACTGATGGGGAGAAATGTTATCATTGCTCAGTACCCAGAAACCTCAGGAAACAATGTCAATCTCACAAAGTGAGAAAAGTTCCCCCAGACATTGAGAGCTGACTCTTTCCTCATTTTGCAAATCAGTGGACTTTCTGCAGCAATATAGTCGGAGGTATTTATGCAAATTTATGCAATTCAGGACTCATTTCAGAATAAAGCTAAATTAAAATTAATGGAAGAAAACACCTATCAGAAACAAATCAAGGATAAAACACTATTTTATTTACATGTTTTAAACAAAGGAGCAGGGAAGCAACTGGTTTTATATTTTGTTTTGTTTTTGGCAGATGGGGGAAGGACATTCGGAAATTTCTGATTGGCCACAGCCAATGTAAATTACCCGTTGGTGGAATTCCAGTATTATTATTATCACTGCAGAAAATCAAGCAATATGATGAAGGAAACCCAAGGGAAATGCATTTGATTTATTGAGCCTTGTTTTTGTTTAATCACAGCTTGAAGGGGTTTAGGACTGCATTCCTGCTGCGACTCTGCTGTGCATCCCCAGTCAGCTTGATGAGCCATGTAGAGTGGGGATAGGAGGGAAGATCCTCCAATGAGAGATATTAACAATAAAGCAGCTGAAATGAAACATATATCTTTGTGAGGTTGGAAATGAGGAAAGAAAGTTCTCCTTTTTATAATGGGAAGGCAGAAAAAAATCTTTGTAACTTTTGAAACACCCACTTTCAAAACACCTTAAGGAAATTAATTGTCTTAAAAATTTTAGGCTATTTTACATCAACCAATTTCTAAGAGACAATTGATATTTTAGGAATGAAATTTAAGAGTTCACAAAGATGGTGACAATATATGATATTCAATTAAATGAAGATACCTTGCATTATAGCTACGACCACAGTGAGGCATGCTTCTCATAGATATTTGGGTACTTAATTGGCACCATAAAAAGGCTTAAGCATCCTATTGTTGGTATTTCTTTCAATGGGAAGCTGCATTTCACTTGGGTTAACCTCGATTGGAAAGACGAGAAGAACAGTGATTCAATCCCTAGGAAGTTAAAGTCCTTGTAAAGAACAGAAAACTTAAGAGGGGACTATCTTTGTATAGCAAACTCTCACACCAGCCATCCCAAGTCTTAATGAACAGCTTTTCAATTTCCACTAGCAGAGGACCAAAGTATTAGTATAAGATAAACTATATTCTCTAAACACTATTGGATCTAAGAAAGCTAACTACAGTCTACCTACAATGTAAAATCAAACTAGGGTCATTCTCCAATCAACAGTTCAGTTTGTGGGAAATATGAAGTTCAACAAAATCCCTTGTGCTCCATCCCTAGTCCAGACTGTTTTTCAGTATCTGACAGCTGCCCTTTGTGAACGGTGTCTGGCTTCACTTTGTTTAAAGTTACATATATCATAATGCGTGATCAGATAAATATTTGAGTTGGTGGCTGCAGAACTGCTCTCACAAAGGATAACTAGAGTCACAGTGATACTATACAAAGCTCATCTCAGATGGGGCATGACCTCTTTGAAAATGCTATCCAATGGTACAAATGCATATGTGTGTGTTTTTCATATCAGGACATTTGCAAGATGGCAACATGATAAAGTGGTGTCAATCTCTGCAGCAACACTAGAACATAAATGTGTTAAAATAATTGTGGCATGTCAGGAATTCAAAATGGGATATTTTCCGTTAACAGTAAGTATCATGTTGAGTCTAAAAAACAGGCACATTTTAACAGTCTTATTTTTAGTGGCTGGGATTAGAAACAGATTTCATTGTTTTAGGGAAGTTTTTTTGGTTTTTTTTTGTTTTTTTTTAATTCAACAGTTCTAAGCTTTCACACTAAAAATAGTTTGTCCTCTTTTAAAAATCTGATAATAACCCTTATTAAGCTGTCTTGTTGATCCTTGAAACCTTGCAATCCTTAGTTCAAAAATAATTAAAATACATTTGCATATGTGAATGCATATACATGCAAAACATTGCATTATTGACACTGAATATCTACACACAAGTTTGCAAGAATTTATAGTTTGGACAAATGTTAATGAAACATGATTCATCTTCAAACTTATAAAACAGCAGCCTTCTACCTTTAATTCTGAGCACATTGCCTTTATAGTGTGTATGATAATCTTGCTTAATTGGATTTATTTTTTCCACGCTAGGCCCCGCATGGCCTAGTTTCTGTTTTTTCTCAGGTCTTTGAGTGCTATTTGCAAATCACTTTTCTGGAATTTAATTTCAATGGTAGGTTGGTTTCATTTCAGATTTTTTATATTGTTTTAATTTTATTTGCCAATTTCCCTTTAAATAGCCTTAAGCTAGAAAGTTGTGCCTGCACCTTGCATCTAAATACGATGTAGGAGGCAAAATTTAATTTAAGTGCATAGAAAGTTTATGAAAAGGAATTCAGAATGATTATCTTGTTTTTTCATTTGAGTTTTCTAAGACAGGTATATTTAAAAGGACAGAAAAAAACCCATGAATTGGCCATGATTTTAAGAAAAGATAACATCTTTGTTATAATCCGGTTGAGTTGGTTAACCTTTAGCAGCATATACATTAATTTTTACAAGTAATACCAATGACTTCAGATTTGGATTGTATAGACTTTCAACCATGAGGGTAGTCAGTCAGAGAATCGGTATTTTTGTGGCTAGAGAATTTAACTGGCTGTGTCCCAAATAGGTGAGTTCCTAGTTACTTGTAATAAATATTGACTGTAGGAAAAAATTGTTTGCTGAGTTTAGCATTGCCTTCACAGCTACTGCCCGTTTGAAAATGAGTCAGAGTTTGAAGATGAGTCGGGTAATAGTCTTGTTCCATGCCTATTCAACTGGTGTTGGAAGCAACTAATTGGCTTTTCTAAAAAGGTTTAAGGGAAAAAATGATTTACACTGTATGTGAATTTTATGTGTTTTCCCCGCTTTGTGTGTTTTGCATGTTAAAGATGATGGAGAATGACCCAGGAAGAGAGCTACAGTGATAAAAATCATACTGACCTTGAATGGGGTGGGGGATTGTGGGTAAAACACGTTCTAAAGGGGAAAAAATAGTAATCATCATGGAGATTTTAAATATTATATATGTATATTTTTTCTCATGTTTAGTTATTCAAACAATTATACAACAGACTAATTTCCATGCTTACAGGATCATATCTCTCATAAAACATTTCTCTGTACTTCCTATTAACATTAAACTATCAAAGAAATTTATTAACAAAATTAAAAATGCAGAGCATTTAAAAAGTTTAGCTAGTGTAGGAGGACAACATCAGATTGTGGCAATCCTACATACAGAATCCTACTGGAAAAAACCCACCATCAAGATTTTAGATCTCTTAGAGAGTTGAAGTTGAGGGTGGGTTTATAATCGTGATCTAATTCAGGTGATACATCTTGGTCTTGGTTCTCGTCTCTTTAGCTCATGACATGAACGTGTGTCAGCTACAGATTTCTTTCCTCTCTCTAAGCCCTATAGTTCACATCAGTTTTAGCCAAGCATTTGAAGAATTTACTGTGGGCAATATTAGCTCAACATTTCCCTCAGGTTTTTACTTCCACATTACTGATACCAGTATAGGAGTAATATCAAGGTAATACATTTCTTAGCATGATATAATTTTATTTTTAGTCTATTCCTTAATTCCCCCTCTTTTTATAATACAATCTTACCTGAAATTTGATCAACCAATCAAATTTGCTTGGTGATACATCCTGTTGAGTATAATAAGAAGTACTTTTCTTTTGAACACTGAGGTCTTAGCTTAAAAGTATCTGATAGTCCCATACATAAGCTACTGACCATAAATAGAATGTACTGACAGAGTTCAGAATTTAGGGTGGCCTTCATTTATCTCATGAAAGACCTAAGCTTAAATCCTTTTCTGAGGCTCTTTCAGAAATACAGAATGGAATATTAGGGATAGGATGTATTGTTTGCTAACTCCAAAATTATGTGATAGTGTAACATAATTATCACACACTTTTCTGTGTTTCTCCTAGCAGCTTGATTAAATAAAGACTAATGGAAAATGAAAATCAACAAAAATCAAAACCACAATGAGAAAAGCATATGTGCATATTCAAATCTGATAGCCTATCATCTTGTGCCATATGCTTAAAAAGAGTAGATTTTACCTGGACTTTGGGCACTGGATACATCTGGACACTGAGAAAACTCAGTCTCCTTGCAGAGTCAGCTTTTCTCTAACTTGGCTGAAGTTGTCACTTAAATATGAAAGTTTCCTAAGTCCATTGAGATGAAGCAGGTCAACAGCAACAACTAACAATTGTATGTTAGTTACACAAGTGTCAAGTAGAAAAATGGTTTAAGCCTCCACTGGTTATTTGGTATTAAGTTTCCAGCTTTGCAAATAAATAGCTAAACTGCTTTTAGCATTTATGTAGCAGTTGGAGACCACTGTCCCATATTATACTCTTTCTACTGAATTTTATTTTTATTATTACTATTATTATTCAGACTGTTTAAATGACTCCATTTAATACTTTCTCATCATGCTGTTCACAGCTGGGTAAATGCACTCTGCCCTTATTTCCACATGACCATTTATATTGCTAAACCATCTCACCCACCCTCCTTTCAGTGCCTTTCAACTGCTTCTCAGCTTATTATCACCGTGTTAGCTCCACCTTGTTATCATCATCTTAGGCTTATCACGCCCCATTAGTTATTCTCATTCTCTTAATTCCATCCTATTCACGTATCTTTCCTTAGATGCTTCTCTTTCCCAGTTTTCATTCTTATTCTTTGCGCATTTTTCTGCTGCTGTTTTATACTTCATGCTAGGGTTTGCAGGATCCTGTAAGAGTGTAATGTGAAGTAAATACCACTTTATAAGGAAAAAGAAATTTTCCAACTTTTGATTTTCAAAACTAAGGGTGGGCAGAACCCTTGGTGCTATGCACTTCTCCTTTGGCTGCTGCTACTTGAGGAGGATAACATGCTTAGCAGCTGATTGGGAGACAGTGGGAACAGAACTATAAGGTTGGCCCTAGTACTATATGATATGGCTCTTAGCAAGGTCTCTTAACTCTGAGCTTTGGTTTCTTACCTGCTAAGTGGGTGGGCGAGGGGAGGAGAAATGTATCCACAGAGAACTCATTTAAGGAGTTTGCATCTAGTGTTTCAAACTACATGTCGGTAAATAGCAGCTTAAGCTGTTTTATTGTGTGGTATCTTAAAGTAGCTGGTTAAAACGCTTTGCCAAATCTTCACTCTGTTAACCAGGTTAGAGTGCAGTGGCCTGATCTTGGCTCACTGCCTTCTGCCTCCCAGGCAGCCTCCTGAGTAGGTGGGACCACGGGTGCACGCCACCATACCTGGATAATTTTTTGTATTTTTGGTAGAGATGGGGTTTTGCCATGTTGCCCAGGCTGGTCTCGAACTCCTGAACTCAAGAAATCCACCCCCCTCAGCCTCAGCTGGGATTACGGGCTTGAGCCACTGTGCTTGGCCTAGGCTTTGCCAAGTCTTGACTGGCATCATCAAATGCTGTATGTTTAAACAGCAAGTCTTTCCGATAACAAAATACTTTTTAAAGAAAACGGGGAGGCCCTCATTATAAAGACACCCTCTAGGGCTAGATTACTCTGGTAGTACTTGAAATGTAGTCAACTACGGCTTTACAACTTAATGATATTTTAAAGTTTAAAAAGAAAATTAAAAACACCTCCCACACATGGATGCAGCAAAGCCCAGTGTAGATTTTTTTTTTTTTTTTGTATTTTTATTCTTTTGTACTCAAAAGCCTCAAAAGACCTTTATAATCCATGCATTTCTCTAAGGCACAAGGTAATCAATCAGTGGGATTGTTCTTTAATGTGTGGGAAAATTCTCCTCCTTATTCTCCTCCTAGACCAAACGCCGACTACTAGGCTGGAATATTCACTGAGAATGTCAACATGCCAAAGAGAAGCCAATCATCGAACTAACCTGGTGGTAGCAGGCTACTGGGGGTTAATGAAAACGGAAGTGGGAGGCAACACAAGCAGTGCCCTTGGGTGGGAAGGGATGGAGCAGTATAAAGACAGTGGAAAGACCTCATTGAGTGAAAAAAGGAGAAAAACAAATAGATTCTGCTCACCTCCTAACTTACAAGATATATCTCCTAGTATTTATGCCCACATACACCAATGCAGATAATGTGTTGATTTAGGGCCTGGACTCTCGAAATAGACTACCTGAATTTAAATCTCAAGTTCAGCCTTACTTAGTTGCACTGGTCACTTAACTTTTCTATGTAATGGAGAAACACAAGTACATAGTAGGGTTGTTGTGATGCGTGCCTGTAGTCCTAGCTGCTCAGGAGGCTGAAGTGGAAAGATTGCTTTAGCTCAGGACTTCTGGGCTGTAGTGTGCTATGCTGATTGGGTGTCTGAACTAAATTTCACAAGGTGGCCTCCCAGAAGTCGGGGACCAACAGGTTGCTTAAGGAGGGTCGAACTGGCCCAAGTCAGAAATGCAGCAGATCAAAACTCCTATGCTCATCAGCAGTGGAATCGTGCCTATGAATAGCCACTGCACTCCAGCCTGGGCAACATAGCAAGACCCGTTTCTGACACAAAAATATAATTTTTAAAAATCAGATCATGCATGTGAAACATTTAGCACAGTGCATACTGCAGAGTACATTGCACTCACTTAATAAGAAGTGACAACATTTAAATTATCACCCATCACCCTTTCTTCCTTCATGTCGGTTATTTTAAATCTAAGTCAACAAGAGCATGAAACAAGATACACCTATCACCTTTGTGGGTGAATTTTAGTTATCAGTCTGGAAACACAGTCTGTTGAGTTACTTATGCAGATGATGGAACTTGTCTTGGCATCACTTGAAGTCCAAGTTTTCATCCATGTCATACATATCCCCCTGTCTGACAAAGACTAGGGAGCCGAATCCTTGCCCATACATTGTGCCATTGGATTAATGTATTCAAAACGTTAGATAAGGTAATGCTTAGCCCAAGGATGAAGAAAAAGATATACAGGGCATTACTTGGTTATCCCGACTGAGGTAGTGTGGATCTTTGACAGACACAATGCTAGAATGTGTGGAGAACTAGATGAATGAGAAAGGAATGCTTCCACCAGCTTGGGGAAAAATTACTATGAATGCAATGTATTCTTATACTCTCATTCCCTGACTTTGACCCCTCTGGAGATCAGTATTTGAACAGAGAGTGGGGAAGTATATGTATGCATGTGACCGCAAGTTGACACTGTGTGAAAAGTCAGCTCATCACTGTGGTGGATACAGCTGAAAATGCGCTGACACACCAATGAAGATTAGTAATCGCTAACTCTTCAGGGGTTCTGGGTCTGGGTCTCTACCTGCTGCTGCCGCTGGCTGGCAGAGGCTCACCAGCTGCCTGTTAGTCTCTGGACTGGCTTGGTCAGCAGAGCACCCCGCTGCCCACACAGTGCTTCCATCAGGGTTGCGGCCACAGACACCTGCCCCCCAGCATTTCTCCCCTCCTGACTCTGTTCTGTGGAAAATTACCTCTGCTGACACTCGCACAGTGTCTTCCTTTCCCCATTAATCCCATTTATTTGAATGTAAGTAGCAGACAATTGACCCACACATGTACTGTTATTTTTTTCCCTTCCCTCCCTCCCTCCCTCCCTCCCTCCCTTGTTTCCTTCCTTCCTTCCATCTTTCCTTTCTTTTATCTCCCTCCCTCTCTTTTTCTTTCTTTTCTTTTAGAACTCTGTGAAATATAAGGTTCTAACTATATAGGTTGTAACAATGGACCTCCCAAAACTAACTGGTGGTGGGTGGGTGGGTGGGTGGAGGGACTGCCAGTCCTGCTACAAAAGAAGGAGAGCTTCTCCCCCAAAATGTTTGTTCTTAGGCCTTGGATCTAAGAAATAGTGCAATAGATTTGACAATATTCTGCAATTCGAATAGTTCCTTTTTACCTCAAAGCCTAATGATCTTTCATATTCTATTTTTCAGTAAGGATTATACCTCCTAACTTTCCCGTAAAAGTGGGACATCCATTCTAAACCAAATGCTGATGTATGTGGTGCCTCTGCATGCTGCCAAAGACACAACTATGGTAGTGCCTATGAGGGACCACCAGGAAGTACTACATCATTAATCACTGCACCACAAAATCCTCAAATGTATGATGGAGGGTGACTTCTACTAAATCATAAAGGGCAGTGTGATAGGATACACTTGTCTGATTATTCCCTGATTTTCAGCTTACAAACAGAAACTCTGTAAGATTTTTGACATTTCTCAATTTTACTGGGTTAAGGGCATTGGTATTGTAGGGCTTGATGTTACCTTCCATGACCTCTAGCAGGATCTCATTGCCTTTGACCTAGTCTACGCTCACTTTCCCCCCTCCCTCAAGTATTCCATCCTTCCAGCCTCTTTCCCTTTCCTCTCTCTCAGGCTATAGGCGATATTTTATTTATTATTTGAAATATATCATTAGCATAGTTCTTAGTCTAGGTTAAATAGAAAGAAAATATACTTTAATGCAAATGTATAATTGCTCGCTTTCTGTAACTCATCCAGTTGTTCTACCTTCTCTTCACTAATCTCTAAACAACCTTCTTTTTAAGTTTTTAAGTGTATGTTGTTCTACTTAGCCAGGTCAACTTAGATTTGGTAAATCTTAAATTCCCAGTTGAGGCTGGTTTCCCCCGGCTACCATTTATGGAATCCTTAATGTTAGGAATGAATCAGGTAACTACAGTTCTTAAGAAGGATATTCTCAAATGTCTTAGGGATATTGATGTCTCTAGTTGCGGCAAAGAATACTGATGTTTGCTCTTTGGAGACAAGTAAACATGTTGTGAATTTTAAACTTCGTGTGGAGGCAGCATTTGTATAACTGTATCTCATCAAACTGTCACAGACTGAAGTCAATGAGAGTTATGAATGAGAAACTAAAGGCCAAAGTTAGAGTCATTTGTGGTTGTTGCTTTTGTAAATGGAGTTGGATCTTAAACAGTTTTAAAATGGCTTTAACACTACATTTCAAGAGAACTCTCACTTAAATTGATTTTTTCCTAAAAATATTTTTTTTTCTCGAAGGCTCATCTAAATGGAATATAGCAAGATAGAAAGATTTCTTCTGGTCATAATATTTCCAGTTTTTCCAATAGAATCTGTGCAGGAAAAAAAAACAACTTAGTGGTTTGTTATTCCAAAATAATAACAGTACTTTTTTTGGACTTTTCCCTTTAGTCCAAATGAACTTTCTGATTCAGCATGAGCTAACTTTTTGATTTGTTTTGCTTATTCTGATAAATGTGTCTCTATTCCAAACGTTATCATTTTCTTGTGACTCCATTTAGCCTCCTTCTGTTTCTCAGAGGGTGTCTTCTGTGCTCATAGTCACCTGCCCAGCAAAGCTGGGAGTGAGAGACTTGACTCTAACTTGCTGCTAAAGAGCAGGACTCCAAGGTGGGGTCTCCTATTAACATCAGTGACTTTGGAATGACTGCGCCTTCCTTGGTCTACTTTCAGGGTCTTCTCTGGTCTTCAGAAATGTTCCTCTTTCCTACCATTCCATCTCTGTTCCAAAAATATATCAGAAAAGTAATGTCTCCTACTGTCATACAGAAAACTTTCTGCAACCATTTTTCCTCCTTTAGATTTTACGTTTGAATCATTTATTCCACCCTTCCTCTTGTGTTGTTAAAAATGTACTTTCTTTTTCCAGCCTCTCCCTTCTCTCAGCACCTTATCTATTCTCACTGAATATTTCTTCCTCAATCACTCTTATCACTACCTTCAGAACATACACACACACACACACACACACACACACACACACAGTTATCCATTTCCAGGCTTTTACATCACCTCTGCTTCTTAAAGGACCACTGCCAAAGAGACTTGTGTTCTCTGAATATTATTTCAGCTTAACCAGGAAAAAACAAAACAAAACAAAAAAATAAAAACTAAGGAAAACAAACAACAAGGCCGTTATCAGAAGTAAGAAAGACTATAGAGAGAAGTTGCTCCATTTGTAAATCTCTCCTATGCACAGGGACTGAGAACCTTGCATTTTTGTTTCAGTGCATAGATCCTTATTTGTGTTTAAGGGAACCTTTAATAGATAAGGGAATGGTTTTCACGTTTTTCATGTGAAAAGTCAATTTAATTCCACCAAGTTGGGCCCTGCTTTGGCATACTTACTGAAAAGGACTAGGCTGGCATTGGTGACCCCCAGCTTGTTGGCAGCCACGCAGGTGTAGTTGCCATAGTGCTCCTCAGTGACATTGGTCACCGTCAGGGAAGACTGGCCCTCCGTGCTCTTAATCTCAAGACCATTGGCACTATTTATCCTAAGAGTTCAAAAACAGAAGAATAGAAAGGAACACTGGTGAAGGTTTTAGCTTAGGAATTCTTTCAACATCCTGACACTGCAGGAAAAGGAGAGAAAGGAAGTAGCTAGGATTTGTGGTTCCATGCCCAATTCCTATTTTAATTGTGCAATGCCATATTATCAGAATCAACGTCCATCAACAGAGAAAACTAGGGAATGGGTTTGAGTTTCTGTTATAGGCAAGAAAGACATGTAGGTGAAAGCTACCCGTTGAACTGTTTTTATATTTTACCTGACTGCTTTTGGGCTTCAGCTTAAGAGCTACAGGCCCCAAAGAATTTGGTAAGAGATATTAAAAAGGAAGAGTGTGAGAATATAGTTCTACACAATTACAACTGGCTTGGCTTTGGCTTTGTTGTGGGGCTTCCGGTGTCCCCAGGCCCATGCAGTGGAGTCACGGGGGATGGTAGGTTTGGCACATACCTAGTGTCATCCCGGTACCACTCAAAGTCAGGTGCAGGCACTGCCGAGGCCTCACATTTGAGTGAAGCTTGTCGTCCTGTGGTGGCTTCATTGCTCTTGGATTCTGTGATAGTGGGAGGATCTGTAGGAAGGACAGGCACACAAGTTTATATGAGGGTCGGGGTGCTTAGAATTTCTATTCAGGAAGGAATGAAGAAGGACAATCTGATTAGAGAGAGGCAGGAAGGGAGCCATCTTAAAGCTCCATTTGTATGAATTATATGATCAGCTGAATGGGGTTGATCACCAAAAAACTAAATAAAAATAAGAGATAATAGGCCGGGCGCGGTGGCTCAAGCCTGTAATCCCAGCACTTTGGGAGGCCGAGATGGGCGGATCACAAGGTCAGGAGATCGAGACCATCCTGGCTAACACAGTGAAACCTCGTCTCTACTAAAAAATACAAAAAACTAGCCGGGCGCGGTGGCGGGCGCCTGTAGTCCCAGCTACTTGGGAGGCTGAGGCAGGAGAATGGCGTGAACCCAGGAGGCGGAGCTTGCAGTGAGCTGAGATCAGGCCACTGCACTCCAGCCTGGGTGGCAGAGCGAGACTCCGTCTCAAAAAAAAAAAAAAAAAAAAAGAGATAATTAATGAAAACATAGACTTGGTTTACTTGAATGAGACACTTAGCAGGGTTTTATGGAAATGCAATCTAGAATTTCTTTATCCCTCCTCCAGTTGGTCATGGTATACAATTATAGATTATAAATATTTGTATAGCTTCTTTTTATAAATGAAGCAATGATACCAAAGGACTTAGGAATCTCAACATATAGTTTGACCATTTTTTCTTTTTCTTCTTGTCATTATAGTTTGAGATGGCCTTGAGGAGTCTGATGAAAATAATAGCCAGCTAAAGCCTTTCCAACGCAAGTTTGGTCTGATACTGTTGCAAGATTCACAAACAAACAAACAAACAAAACTAATATTAGGTGATTACTTTCTTTTCTTTAATGTGTTCCCTTATCATCACAACCCAGGTAAATTTAGCTTTTATGTGTGGGGGTATGGTTTAAAGCCTATCCTGGTACATAGAAGACTTACTGGTATATCAGCCTTCTATTCTCTCTGGCAGTTGGGCCCTTGATTTTTATGCCTAGGAATGGGCCTACAAAACTATCACAGGCTTTAAATCAGATGGGAAACACATTTGACACTCTAATTTTCCATGACTCATTCAAACAGTCCTACATGGATGGAAAGAGTGTTTGCATGTCCACTTGACTGTGTTAGGATTGTAGACTCAGCCTCCTGCACCGGATGATGCTGTGTTTGTGCAGGTTATAGACCTTCAAGGAGAGGCCTTTCCTGTCCAAAGGTTGTTTGCCAGAAAATGGCAACTTGGCTATGTACACATGGGAAAAACAGACCCAGACACTCTGTTTAGACTCTGTAGAGGAAAAAGCTCATTTAGGAAAATTAGTAAAGTGAACGTTAGTGGGTAAACTCATTTAAACCCTGCCCTTCGGCACCTGGTCTGTCTTCCTTATTTCTGATTTTTTTTAATGCTAAAAAACTATTGCCTAAGTTTTCTACCTATAGAAGACTGTAATTCTCTGAGTTTAAAAGAGTGTACGAGAAAGCATCTGATTTGTCTTCAATTTCCTTCTTGATTTTACTTTTCCATAAGCTTAGACATTTTTAAATCACTGTCAGAGTTAGAGCACATTTGAATAAACACTTGCATGTAAACAGGCATGCTAAATGGGGTTTTGTTGTCTTACTGCTGCTGGTATTGTTTTGCTTTAGACTTACTGCCTTATTTCCGTATACGCACTAAATGGGAAGATGCTGTAAAACGAAACCTGGATTGGAAACTAGGAGTCCTGGGATTTAGTTTGAGTTTGGCTGTTTGGACTTCCCATCATACATTCTCTTTCTGGGCCTTGGTTTTATTACCTGTAAAATGAGGGGATCCTATTTTAATGATTTATAGCATCTTTTCCAACTGTAAACTATCCCAATTCTAGTTAAAACTGCTCATTCTTTACAAATGGGTGGTTGGCATCATTATGATCCAAGCGTATTTTCAAACCCTTAACTAATTTAACTCTTAAATTGCTAACTTTCCCAATTACTCATTTATCTATTCCATGGTTTAAGAACCAGAATTAGCAGTCGAGAAGAGGAAATCTGAGGTCTGATTTTGACTCTACTCTTAAACAGATCTGTGGTCTGGGAAAACATCTGTACCAGTTTGAGCCTTTTTCTTTTTTATCTTTTTAAAAAAGAAGCTAGCTTCTAAAATTGGTTATATAGATCATTAGAGCACATCAGTTCAAAGGATAATGCAATGGTAGTAGTGGTGCTGTGGGGAGATATTAATAAAGGACACAGAATAGAGGTTCTGGGCTTGGATTTAAAGTCTGGTAGACATGAGATCAAATCCAGGCTCTGTTCCTCCTTGTCCTTCCTCATTTGAGAGTTTAATACTTTGCCCATAGTCACATTGCTTCCGTTTCCTCACTTATAAAATGTTAGGGCTGGGCATGATGGCTTATGCCTGTAATCCTAGCACTCTGGGAGGCCCAACCAGGTGGATCACTTGAGGTCAGGAGTTTGAGACCAGCCTGGCCAACATAGCAAAACCCCATCTCTACCAAAATACAAACAACTAGCTGGGTATGGTGGTGTGTACCTGTAGTCCTAGCTACTCGGGAACCTACAGCACAAGAATTGCCTGAGCCCAGGAGATGGAGGTTGCAGTGAGCAGAGATTGAGCCACTGCACTCCAGCCTGGGCAACACAGCAAGACTCTGTCTCAAAAACTAAAAAAAATGATGGAACCCAAGGCAGGGAAGTACATTTGAAGGCTGAGAGACAGTAGGCTTCAGAACTGATGAGACTAGAAATGGATTTCATAAGGGTGAGGAAAAGAAGCAGTGTTGAAAAGGCAACACTGTGATTTCTGACTTGGGCATCTGGGTAACGCCATCCACTGAGATAAGATTCATAAGTAAAGAAACAGACGACCGGCAGTAGAATACTCAATACACATTACTTTTCAGTCCTCATTTCTTCTCACTGTATTGTGTCCTTAAGCTGCCAATGACTCCATCATCTGTAGCACAGTAGCCCATTGACATTGACTGAAGATAATTTTGCTTATGAATTTTGTTTGTTCAATTTCCCAATTTGTAAGATAAAATTTAACCACTGTTTGTGAGTTTCTGGAGCCACATGGTTATAACTGCAAACTGGTGACTATTTACCCTTCATCCCCTACCACTTCAGGACCCAGGGGAAATAAATGATTTTTCTGATTGAAAAATTTAGGAAGAAGAAACTGGGCCCGTTTGACTCATCTATTTCCTTTCTTCCTTTTGGGACCAAGCTTCTGGCCGGTAGCAGAGGTTCTCCTCTGTTTCTCTATGACAGAAGTCTTACTTGGGCTCTCTCCTTTCTGCTTTCATGTGGGCAGGCCCATCCCATCCCAGGGCTGCCATGATTGGGGAGGTAAGTCGACCACACTAACCTATTATCTCTAGCCACCTTGATCTCTAAAAATGGGAACATTTAGGTCTCCTGACCACTCTTTTCCTTACTTGTCAATTTGTTTGGAATCTGAATTACTAAGCAGTAAGCTGTTTATTAGCCCTTCAGAGACCCCAGCATGGGGAAGCTGGCAGTAAACTAGGATTGAGCACTTACAAGTGCATTAATCTAGTCAGTTACAAAGGCCAGCTACTTGCTTCTCTCTTTGAAAACTTAGGAATTTTCTTGTGCCAGGGTAAATATATGAGTACTGATAAATATACAAAGAGCTCATTGTTTCTAATATTTTTCAAATGACACCATGGTGCAAGTTTATTTTTTCATGGCTTATTGAAATGAACATTTCAAAATTCATTTGTAATGAATTCTGCATAGGTGAGGCTAAGAAAGACTATTACAAATCATACTGCAGCATGCCTTGTGTAGTTAAAATAATAGATGTCCTTATTCAAAATACGGTTATAATAAAAATGTGGCTTCATAAAAATGCTGCACAGAGAGGTCCATTGTTATTCTTTATATGACTTTGGAATAGCTTACAATTGTCAAAGGACTCTTCCAGTTAATATTAATTCAAAATTCCATGTTCTGAAAATATTAATAGGGCCTTTCTTCTTCTGACATCACCAATAACAAGACTCTTTCAATCAGAATGAATAGGGAAACAAAACAGAGGACTAGGAAATAAAATATCATTCATTTAATCTTACTAATATTGGGAATATTCATATAAAAGAATATTCTGAATAGGAAATTTAATGTATAGTCATTTACTGCATGTCAGCACTCTACTAGGTTTTAGATATCCTCTTTATCCAAACAATTAGCCCTAGGAGGTAAATATGATTAACCCCATTTTATGAAAGAGAAGACAAGCTTACAGAAGGTTACTAAGTTGTCCAAATTCACATGGTCAGTATTTGATGGACCATGGATTTAACCCCAGGTCTGTCATGCTCTGAAACTCATGTTCTGAACCTCTCTGCTCTGGTACATCTATTTGAATGAATTCTTTTGAAGAACAATGAATTTCTAACAGGAAAAAAATACCATCAGGGGAGGGAGCAGGCCGGTAGATGGAAAGATAAATGCTGCATATTTCTATTATTTCTAGGGTACCAACAATGGCACAACATGCGGTGACACAGTGGATATAAACCTGTATTAGGAGTCAGGAAATGCAGATGCAATCTCTGCTAGTGCCACTTAACTTGTTACCATGGGACACAATGCTCCCTTGCAGCCCCTCACCTAGGAATACAGACAATGATGCCTGTCTGTCTATCTCACGGGTTTGATGTAAATATCAGATGAAGTCATTAATATGAGAGCACTTTAAACACCTAAAGTGATTACATGTATTACTTTATAGTATTATTCACTTGGTATCATGGATACAGAAAGAACTTTGGAGTTAGACCTGGGTTTGAGTTCCAAGTCCACCACTCACAAAAGCTGTTTGATTTTGTGTCAGAGCATGCTTACGCTCACTGAGCTTTGTTTTCGTCCTCTCTACGTGGGGATGATATAGATCATCTCCCATGGGTAGTGTGCAGCAGTGTAAAAAGCAGCAGAGGCAGAGGGTGTAGGCAATAAAAAACACATTATCTGAGAGAATTTAGAAATGATAATAAGACTGATTTAGAGTTGCTTTTTTTTTTTTTTAAGTCACCATGTGCCAGTAATATTAAACAATGACAGTGATAAAGTAAATACTTCTCACTGGGGCAGACCAGGCCCAATACACCCTCCCATTTGGTTGGTGATATGGTTTGGCTGTGTTCCTATCCAAAATCTCATCTCAAATTGTAATTCCCCATAATCCCCATGTGTCAAGGAAAAGACCAGGTGGAGGTAATTGAATCGTGAGGGCAGTTCCCCCATGCTGTTCTCATGATAGTGAATGAGTTCTCATGAGATCTGATGGTTTTATAAAGGTTTGGTGGTTTCTCCTGCACTCATTCCCTTTCCTGCCGCCTTGTGAAGAATGTGCCTTGTTTCCCCTTTGTTTTCTACCATGATTGTAAGTTTCCTGAGGCTTCCTCAGCCATGTGGAACTGTGAGTCAATTAAACCTCTTTCCTTTCTAAATTACCCAATCTCGGGCAGTTCTTTATAGCAGTGTGAGAATGGATTAATATAATTGGCCACTGTTGGTGTGATGATTACAGTGAATTGATATGAAATCTCTAGGAGAGTCTGGGTACTCTGAAGGTACTTAGAATATTATGGTTCCTGTCCATATTGCAAAATTATAATGAAACATTGTAGTACTCTGGGTTGTCACTGAATATTTCCTCTGAAGACCTCATAATCGATTCATAAGTATTAGGATATGTCTTTACCATTACCTACCCAAAGGCAAGAATAAACTAAAGATGAGCATGGAGACTGAATAGGTGTAACTATGAAAAGCTAGAGAAGCTGGCCAGTCTGGTTCCATGTTAAACAGTTATTTTTCTGGCCAAGGCAGGCAGATCTCTTAAAATCAAGAGTTTGAGATCAGCCTGGTCAACACGGTGAATCCCCGTCTCTACTAAAAATACAAAAATTAGTCAGGTGTGGTGGCACGTGCCTGTAATCCCAGCTACTTTGGAGGCTGAGGCACAAGAATTGCTTGAACCCGGGAGGCAGAGGTTGCACTTAGCTGAGACTGGGCCACTGCACTCCAGCCTGGGCAACAGGGTGAGAACTTGCCTCAAAAACAAACAAACAAACAAAGTTATTTTCCTAATGTTTTCTCATTAGGTGATTTTTGAATCAAATCACTGAAGATACCAGTTAAAATATATATACATTATCTGGAGGTCTCTCCAGCCCAATTGTGTATTTTGTGACAACCTTTGCTTCCTCTAAATAAACGGCTCTCAAATGTAAGGCAAGCTCACATTTAGAAATGTCAGCTCCCCAAGTGCCCCAGCATGGGTGTTGATTGGGTTGATTAGCTCTGGACACCAGGGTGGAGGCAGAAACGAATTCAGAGAGAGAGAGACAAATAAAGGGAAAAGGAGTTGTGAGGATGACAATGTGAACCTATTTGGAGAGAGACCTGTGGGAAAGTGGAAGGTGGGAACATCAGCTGGTCAATGGGGCGGAGACAGGCTTGAGAGCTGGGAGCAACTTTTGAGAAACAATTCTCCAGGAATAGGAAAGGAGTCCAGTATTGCAAGAGTCTAGATAAAATTAACAGTTTGTATTTGTTAAACATTTACTAGGTGCTAGATACTATTCTAGGTATACTGGGCACTAAGATGAGACAAACTCAGAAATAGTTACATTTAATGCACTGTGAGAACTGAAATTGAGGAACTGCACCTAGAACCTGCAATGAAAGAACAGACTGTCCCTAGGACTGGTATCTGAAAGAAATTAACAGTTACTTTGTTGGGTAAGATACAGAAACCTGGAAGTCCTGTCTGTTGTCTAATTTATACTAAGCTTATTCAGTTGAAGAGATTTTGAGCCAACATTTTAGCTTTCTGTAAATTCCAGGACCTCCTACCACTTAGAAAATAGATTTTGCATATAAAAGTGGCTATGTGTAATGCTGTATGCCTACTGCAGAGAAGTGCTATCCAAAAGAAGTAAAAAGGAGAGACCATAGAATCCAGCTTGTGAGCTCAACAGGAGAGACTGTTAGTCTCTCTTCTTTACTGCTCTAGTCTCTCAGTGCCCTGCAACAAACATCTGTTAACAACTGAGTAAATGAGTCAATGAAGTGCTGGTGGAAGAAAGTTAACAGCCCTGAGATTTTTTCTTTCTTGTAGTGGTAGTACTCAGGGTCTGTTCATTACAATAATCTATTTGGCCAGTAGTTATCTTAACCATCCTGATCCCCTGACCTAATTCCAAAGCCTGTGTTTTGAAAAGGAAACAGAATCAGTTTAAATAATAAATTTCATGGCCAGCAGGATTAGATGAAGTGATAGAGGTGATTCTGGGCATTTCTCTGTATGCAAGAGTGTTGCTAGGCAGACTTGGTTCCATAATTCAATCTGAGAGACTTCATCTACTTAACACAACTATATTTAAGTTGGATGAATTGTTTGAACAGGACAAGTGCTGTGATGACTAGTTTTGATATAATAAAAACACAGCTCATGAGGTTTTGGTAAAAGGTGATTCCAAAGGAAATTGATAAAATTTTTTTCCAGATTTGTGACCATCTTATTTGCAAAATTTGGAGAAATGTTAAGAGGGCAGAGTTTATCTGTGAGTTTTTCACCTACTTATTCAATACACATTTACTGAGCAATTTTTATACAGTCAGGCACATGTTAAGTCCTGCTTGTTAGGACATACTGGATGTGTGAGTAAACTCATTATAGTTTTCCATATAATTTGTTATGAGGTATCTTTTTAGAATCTCAGGGTTCTGTCCATATTCTGTGGTTCACTCATCATTAGCAAAAGCTCACATTTTCATAAAAGTCTTTTCTTGAAAATTGTAAGTATTTTCTTCTGCTTTAAATTACACTTTGGGGACAGTCAAGAAGAAGCAATGTCAGACTAATTGCACCAATAATAATAGGACCCAGGCGGCTAGCTTTGATCTTGGGAACCATCTGCAATCCAGACCACTTTGATGTTTCACACAATGGAAGCATAAATATTTTCTATGTACACCATGATTGGACTTTCACAAATCTAATTAAGATGAAGGTCAATTAAGAGAAAATGAAATCTTAACTCCAAAAGTCAGGGAAGAGATGGAAGATGATGGCATGGTTGTGTGTACATAAAAGAAGCTAACCTAATTATAAACTTATACAAACAGCCAGAGAAGTTTCCTTTCATGTGACATAAAGGTCCTAAAGCATTTTATAACATTGCAATCATTAATGTGTCTTTGAAACACACCCAGCACTAGAAAAGAATAGTAATAACTGGCATTTCAAAACTCTATTACTAAAAAATTTGAAAACAGCTAGGGATAGAAGCACCTCAGAACTCATGAAATGCAGCCCCTTGCTTCTTGGAAATGAGTGCCATAAACTATAGCAGAGTCAGTTGTATCTATTGGATTCCTCTAGGTTTGGTGTGAAAGAGATTTTGCTGCTTGTTTCAGAAGTCTGCAAGGCTGGAGCAAGGCCACAGGTAATGGTGCATCCCAGCGCAGGCTGCGTAAACTTTAGCAAGTTTCCTCAGCTCTCAAAGCCTCAGTTTCCAAATTTCTAAAGTAAGACTAATGATGCTTATCTCATAGGTTTAAAATGGCTGTGGGGATTAAACAACAAATGTTAATCAATCAATCAATCTCTCTCTCTCTCTCTCTCTCTCTTTATTTTGAGACAGTGTTTCACTCTTGTTGCCCATGCTGGAGTGCAGTGGCAGTCTCGGCTCACTGAAACCTCCACCTCCTGGGTTCAAGTGATTCTTCTGCCTCAGCCTCCTAAGTAGCTGGGATTGTAGACACCTGCCACCACACCTGGCTAATTTTTGTATTTTCAGTAGAGACAGGGTTTCATCATGTTGGCCAGGCTGGTCTCAAACTCCTGACCTCAGGTTCCACCCGCCTCGGCCTCCCCAAGTGCTGGAATTACAGGGGTGAGGCACTGTGCCCAACCAATATAAATCTCTTAACTCAATGCTACACATAGTAGGTATGTGGAACTGAAAATTCCTTATCTTCCTCGTGAGAGTGTGGGCTTTAGAATCAAATGGACCTGAGTCTGAATCCCTTTTCTTACATTTACTTTCTGTGTCATTTTGAAGGGGCAATTTTACCTCCTTGGGCTGCAGTTTTTCAAACTCTAAAATGGTCTCAATTATATCTACCTTGCTGGGGTTGTTGAGTAGAAAAGAGAGAATTTATACAAAAAACCGGGTACATAGGAAGACATGAGATGACAGAAAGTACTCATCACAGCCTAAAGGATACTTTCAAATATGGGTTAAGATGTTTGTACATGTATGTCTGTGTGCCTATGTGTGTGTATGTAGGATGTGTGTGCATTCAATGCATAGAAGGGAAGAACTGTCAAAGCTTCCCTTTGTCCCTGCCACTAGCCACAGTTGTGTGATGTGGGGACTTGAATTTGAGTGATGTAGAGTCAGTGCTAACTGAACAGGGTAAACGAATTCTCTTTATTCCTCAGCTGGGTGACACACATCATATAGATCCTCCCTCCACCCACCCTCTTTTGAACTACATCTAAGAATCCTTTCATCCGAGAAGTTCAAAGTATGCCCACTTACCTATGCATCTTAGTGAAATCTTCCTTTCTAATGCCCATACTTTGGGACAAATAGGTAACGGAAATTAACTTATCAGACATTCCTGTTAGCCATCAGGGACACATGGTATCTGACCACAGTGGCTCTAATTTGTTCCCAAGGCCAATTATTTAAATAGCGGAGGATAAAATATAATCTTGAGGCATTCTCTCCTGACAAACAATGTGTTAAGATGGAAATTCCAGTTAAACCAGATACAAATTGCTGTTTTTTCTTAAGTAGTATGACCTTGATTTCCACGAAGACCAGCATAGTGACCGCCAGCAATGTTAGTGCTGTCTGATCATGTTTTCTTAATCCTGCAGTGTGAGTAAAAAAGGGTATTGTTAAATGTGTTATGGATTACATTTAGAGTTGATTTATCAAATTCAAAGGCCAAGTCCTGCCCTTGGATGTGTTCAATGTATAAATGTGCATTCCTGGCCAGAGGAGCATCTGCTTGAAGTACAATGCTCTTTTGCTAATGGAATCTTTAGAGCTCACTGGAGGTAGAGGTGCACCCTGGGCACCTAGTACCTGCTGGCTCCTGCTGTACTCACAGTTCACAGTGACCTTGACTTGTTTGACATCCGCTGAGGAGACCTCGTTGGCAGCTTTGCACTCATATTTGCCTGACTGCTCCCTGGTGATGCCGAGGATCTCCAGATATTCTTCTTCTCCTTCAAATTCCCTTCCTGAAAAACAGAGGTTTTCATGATTCTTTTTTAAAGTCTGAAATAGGCAGCAGATCCTCTCATTATTCTTTTTAAAAGCAATAAATCTATATTTCTTTTCAATGATTTGACAATGTACTTTGTCTGACATCAGATTCCACAGAAGCAGACCTCAAGATAAAAAGTCTTGTGAAAGTGATTGAGTAGAAAATGCTCTCAGGAAAAACCAGAAAGAAAATGGGAAAATGGGACTTGGAAGAGAAAGAAGTCAAGCAAGGGTGCAATGTCAAGCTAAGTCCCACAGAGAGCAACTGTGGCTCAGTCTTTCAGGGAGGCCTGGGGACAGCTCATGTCCCACTTCAAAATGATTCTGATCATGAGGCTGGGAGCTGGGGTGTTTATAGGTGCCGGCACTCACCAGTCACTGGTTAAGGGTTTGGAACAAAGTGGGAGCTGGCAGGAGGTACATGCAAATCATAATGTGCTCTGAGGGGCTATGGCACCAACATCATCTGTCACATCACGCTGCAAAGCACTCTTTTTTTGTTGTGCAAGGCACTCTTTACACCAACGTTGTTATTAGACAAAGTGGCTTCCTTTTGAGAAGCCACCACTCTTCTCCAGATTCTGTTAAATTCTGTTCATAAGGATTGTATGCTAGACTGTCTTGACAGTTGTGTTCTATATCAAACTACATCATCATAGAGGCTTTTAGGCCATGGGCCAGATCCATGAGAATGTGCTGCTGATGGTGTGTTTGTGATGGACTGTGTCATCTGGGGTTTGGGGTAGGGAGTTAAATATCACTGGCTTAAAAGTTTGGATTAGGAATAGGGAGGTCCTGTTTGGAAAAATCTACATAGTTGAGTGTGTGCATTTTAGTAAAGTAATCTCAACTAAGGAAACCTTGTTTAAATTCCCTTATGTGGAGTATAATTGATTACACTATTTTCTTCCTGAAGAGATGGAGAGAGAAATAAGGAAGAAGTGGAGGGGGAGAAAAATGAAAAGAAGAAAGAGAAGGTGATGAGGAAATGAGATTGGGCAGCAGGAAGAGCTTAGCCAGAGCTTGGCCAGAAAGGCCTAAGGACTTCGACTCTAGTTAAATTGAACCCCCTTACCCCCAAATTTCCAAACTCCACTGTTACACGAGTTAGGATAGAGCAGCTGGGAAGGGTGTTAAAGAACACAGTCCTGCAACCATGATGCTCCTGGTCATTCCACACTAAATGGTACTAGTCATTAGCTCTGCTCAACTGCCACAAGCTGTTTTCCTTCTCTGGAAAGTCCCCGATGACCAAATCAACATAACAGGCAGTTAGCAAGGAGACAAATTTACTCTAAATATGTCCGTTAAACCTGTTAACTAGGCTCCCAACAGAACATGGGGCTTCTTTGCTAACATTCTATAACACAACTCTCTGGATATTCCAAGCTTCAAGTCTTCTCTCAATTGTCAATATCACTAGTTTTGAGGAAACTATACCATCTTGATTTAAAAAACAGGCAAGAGTCATATACCATTATTTGGTTCTGAAGTTCTGCACATTATCTAGCATATGCTTCTACTGAGAATTATTTTTTTTTATAAGAGGTTAATTTTTTCCTGTCTACGTTTTTCTCTTCTTCCTTGCTAAAATTTAAAGCAAGTACTTAAATCTGATTTTACATGTTACAGAAGTAGAATGTAGTAGGGAAGAAAAAGTAATCTCAGAAAGGTAACTGGCCACTTTTCTGGATTAATTGGGCAGGATTTGGGATTGAAGGGGTAAAACAGATCTTTCCTGCATACTGTTTCTATGGACTAAGTGTCATGCCAACTATTTGATGCTAAGACTCTTCTAGCTGAACATAAATACCCTGAAGGCTAATGGCAACTTTGACAATTAGTTTTTTATTTAGCAGGCAGAAATAGGTGTAAGCTCATTGAAAACCTAGAATGCAGAGGTGGAATAGAAAGTAAGATAGCATTATTTATTTTGAGCATAATGGTAAATTGTAATGAGAAAATAGTTAATAATAATTTTAGAATGTTTTAGTATTTCTTCCCATCTTGCATATCCCCCACCCATAATCTTAATCTTGGTTGGGGACAGAGCTGTCAGTAGAAGGAGAGAACAAGGATAATCTTACAGATGGTTGGCAACACTGAATTCTTTCCAATTCCCATGAAATACCTAGAAATGGTGGATTATGGGTCCCTACTTTGCTTTTTGAATTTCTAAAACAAAAACAAAAACAAAAGAGTTGCAGGAGAGAGAAAGATTATTTTTAGCTGCACCAACTAAAGCCCTACCGATTCTGGAAGATGGCACCTATGAGAGTAAGTACTAAGATGAATGAGAGAAAATAAAACAATATTGATTGTGTTTGGGGCCTGGCATTCTTACGTTACCAATATAAATATTAATAATCTCGTTTGTTCCTGATAAGCAGATAACAAAACATGTCCTTATCAGATAAACTTTCAATCTCATGTCTCCAGAATTTCCCCTAAACTACCTGACGATAAAAGGAGAGTTTTCCCTTAAGAGACCCACGTGGGAGGCAGAGACACTATTTTTGCTTCTCCTGTGATAGCTCTCCTCCTCTCCAATGGCAGCCTCTGTCTCCAGCACACGATGTGCATAGCTGTCTCAATAAAGTGGGAGCAGGCTCAAGGTGCAAACCAACTACAGGCAGAGGAAACTGCACTGTATTCCATCATCCAACCAATCTCATCCAGCAATTCTCTTGCTCCTTTCTTTCTTTTTTCCTGATGTGTCCGTTCTCATGAGAGCAAATTTTCTCCAGTTCTTTCAGTTCTGACTGGCTGCTCTCAACCCAAGAGTCCTGCCAGTATTTCCTTTCATTCTCTCAACCTTAAGAAGACTCTCAGGCCAGAAACTGAGTTTAAAACATTGAGAGACATCCCTGGGCCCTCCCTCTTGTCATGTTTCCTTTCCCTATCCCCTGGATCCTCCAGTTGAAACTCTTGCATTCCCTGGCCCTTCCTGATTAGTCTGTTCTAGTCACACCCAGGAGACTTTTCCCATAATGCATTATCTCTCTTGCTTCACTTGAGAATTTCTTACCAATTCACAGAGATTTAACAGGAAATGGGAGCTTTTCCGTTGCTGGAAATCCAAAGCTCCAGATTGTAAGCGCCACAGGGACCATGACTTACTCATAATATCCTCATGAACTAGCACAGGGTTTGACTCAGATTAGTCACTCAATAAATGTTTGTTGAGTTAGCTCGCTACAGACTCAATGCTTGTGTTTCTCCAAAATTCATATGTTGAAACCTAATCCTCAAAGTGATGATGGTATTTGGAAGTATACCTCTTTGGAGGTGATTGGGTCAGGAAGATGGAGGCTTCATGAATGAGATTAGTGCACTTATAAAAGAAGCTGCAGGCTGGGTATGGTGACTTATGCCTGTAACCCTAGCACTTTGGGAGGCCGAGGCGGGTGGGTCACTTGAAGTCAAGAGTTCGAAACGAGCCTGGCCAACATGGTGAAACCTCGTTTCTACTAAAAATACAAAAAAATTAGCTGGGCGTGGTGGCATATGCCTGTGATCCCAGCTATTTGGGAGGCTAAGGCAGGAGAATTGCTTCGACCCAGGAGGCGGAGGTTGCAGTGAGCTGAGATTGAGCCACTGTACTCCAGCCTGGGCGACAGAGCAAGACTCCATCTCAAAAAAAAAAAAAAAAAAAAAAAAAAAAAAAAAGAAAAAAGAAAAAAAACAGAAAAAAAAAGAAAACAGAAACTCCAGAGTTCCTTCGCCTCTTCTGCCATGTAAGGACACAGAGAAAAGACAGCTGTCTCTGAATCAGGAATTGGGCCCTCATCACACAGCTAATTTGCTGGCACCTTGATCTTGGACTTCCCAAGCTCTGAAACTGCGAGAAATACATTTCAGTTGTTTATAAGCTACCCAGTCTATGGTATTTTTGTTATAGTAACCTGAATGGACTGAGCTAAATCCGAACTGAGTTAAGAAACTCAAAGAGATTCTAGAGTTATTGTCAGCACTTCATGTAGTTTAAGAGATAGAGCTAAGTATTGAAAAGTGGCTAAGTATTTCTGTCAGAGAAGTTGGCATAAAACTCCACTGCCTTTTAATGATCCTAATAGAGTTCTCTTTTACTGGGGAAGAAAGGGTGTGCTGAGTACTCTGTTGCTGAATGACTGCATGGGGGCATATCTGGCCATGTCCCAAGGAATTATCTGCCATGGCGAGTTATCGTTTCGGAAACCAACAGAAATCCCTGTGGACACAGGCACGATACAGTCTCAGCAAGTGCCATTTCTTGTTTTAAGGCATGGAATATACCACCTGAATCTTGAATCACAAAATTCTAAAATGCACTCAGATTCTCCTGTTCCTTTCTTTCCCTTTGTCCCCATGTGCCTGTCCCCAAGAGGGTAACGTTTCTCCATTTCTTTCAGTTCGCCCTGACTGGCTACTCTCAACCCCAGGGTCCTGCCAATATTGTCTTTTATTCTCTCAACCTTAAAAAGACCCTCAGGCCAGAAACAGACACAAAACCTATTGTTTAAGTTCTCTGGTAGACGGGTTCTATGGCCACAATTTGGGTCGTTCTCTTGTTCCTATTATTTTTTGTCCTTACAGAAATGTTTACTTGAAATGCAAATTTCAGCATTTTGGTATTTTAAACATCTCAACCAATTTCCACAAGCCTGCTCACATCGCTGAGTGTTGTATTTATTCTGGGATCTAATGTTTAGTTTAAATCTCCCTTTGCTTAATGTGTTTTTGTGTCTCCTGGCGATATTCAGCTACCAGGCTAAATAACTTCTCATCCTCCTCAGTGTATGCACCTTTTAAACTCTTGCACATAATTAGCATATCCCTTCTTAGTCACTGTTTACTGAAGTTGTACATATTAGTTCTTTTAATATTTCTTCATAAGTCAGAAAGAAGGGCCTGGAGCTAATGGCAAGAGAAAAGTGTTCTCTCCTATGTTCCCCAATGTGGAGGCAAATCAGCCAGGAATAACACCAATTAAAGTAAGCCAGGTGCTGCCTTCTGAGTACAGTGCCTTCAGAGTCCCATACTTTAGTGAACCCTGAAGTTCCTATGCAAAATGTTGACTTATTTAGATTTATAAGGTCAACCAAGCATTTGTAACAAGGAGCCATTTGAAATTAAATGTATTTCCATGGTGCTTCTTTCTCTCATTCCCTTTCTCTCCTCCCTCTCCCTCCTTCTATCCTCCCATCTCTCTCTCTGTCTCTCTCTCTCTATCTCTGTCTCTCTGTCTCTCTCTCTCTCACACACACACATGCGCACACACGCACACACAACCCCCCCCACACACAAATAACTAGTTATTTACATATAAGATTTTACTGTTAACTTTTCGGGAGCAGCACACACATTTCCTCATCCTCAAATATTTGCTTCCTAAACAGAGCAGTACAGTCTCAAAAACTTCCCAGGACATGACAACCAGCCCCATATTTGTAATGAAAAATATTTTTTAAAGACTATTACTCCAATAATCATTATCGTACCTATCTTTCCTTATAGTTGAGATACAAAAAAATACAATTTAGGAAACTTGCTAAATTCGAGCATTTCGTGACTTTAAAAATTTAGAATTCCAAGGAAAGTATGTTAGGAAATGAATGGATCATTTTTTCACTGTTCTGAGAAGACTTTTGTAAGTACAGCATCTCAGTAGATCAGTCTTTCACAGATGGGAAGATGTGTTTGAAATGAGGTGGCTATTCCTTTTACTCATCTACGTTTGAATATTTACATGTAAGTGGCTATAAACACATAAGCTATAAACACAACCATACATAGAGTTTAATGAAAAGCAAAGCACTGGAATTTATCTTGCAAGGTGTATATGTGTGCATATTTGTGTTTGTGTGGGTCTGTGATTGGAAACGTGAATGAAGTAGGTAAGCAAGAAAAGCAAGCTATGAACTTCTACCTGTGAAAATTAGAGGACAAAAGATCACGAATCAATGATGCCATTTGAAGTTTCCTGTGAGAACTTCAAGTGCTGTACCATGTTTCTGTTCTTACAGTATGTTTCATGTTTTCCTTTTGTTTTCCCCTAAGGACATGCTCACCTATTCCTGTTTTTGTTTTCTTCCCTGCTTTCCTGCACATCATGTTCTACACAAAAATGATAAGGAAAGGAAGACAGAAAGAAACACAAGAAATCTAGAAAAGATGCCTGCAGTAGGGTTCTGTTTGTATTTCCAGCCATGTTTCTCTCCAGATTCTTTGAAGTTTTTGCTTCTCCGCTTCACATTCCACCTGAGAGATCCCTTAGTGTTTGACAATGTTGCTGTCCAAAGGCTGAAACCACTTCTCATCCTCACTTTTCACCACTAAAAGGGAGGGGTGAAGAGTGGTAAATGATCCCTGATTGAAAGAAGGCAGGGAAGGGGTAGATGCAGTCGTCAAAAGCAACAACCACAGGAGGATGAGACACAGGGAAGAACAAGGTATTGAAGGGGATGAAGAAAAAACAAAACAAAACAAAACGGAGCGATGTGATATAATGAGAATGATTTTAGGGAAGAGTTGGAGGAATGGAAATGAAAGCAGAGAGTTCTCTGAAGAAAGAGGCATATGACTATTAAGACATTTGAGCTGCATGCAAGGGAAGGGGTGGGTTACTCTGCTATAGAAATGTTCCCTATTTGAATAACAAGACACAACAGGGGGTGGATTATGCAAATTGGCCCCATGCCTTATGCAACCCCCAAGGATGTAGTTAGTACACAGAAACCAGTGACAAGAACAATGCCAGGGAAGATTCACAACTGGCTTTGGCTCTATGAATGAGCATGGGCCAAACGAAAAAGAACACCCTGGGATTATTTTTCCTGGCATCCAGAGAGATCCAATTCATTATGATTTGCATTTTTGCTTTCACATATAAAAAATAAGCTAGCTGAAATAGTTTGAGCTCAGCTTCCAACCTGAGGCTGCCATGCATGCATCCTTTTTTCAGTCCTGGGCCATGACATTCTTTTATCGTATTTATACTAAGCCATTACCCCCTACTTGGTGTCAGTTTTTAGAAACTGCCCTGCCCTTCTAAATGTGATGCTTGAAGTCAGAATCCCCTATATTTAGTTCTCTGAAGGGAACTGTACTGAGAATAGCTATGGTTACATTGTAAGGCTTTACCACTGTAAAAACCACATTTGGTTTTGATCATCACTGTATCCTTTCCCTAGCGTGTAGCACAATGTCGTAACCTATTAAAAGTTTAAGAAATATTGTAGAGTGACTGTTGAATGAGCTACTGCTTAATAAACACTTGCTAGGCATTGTGCTGAGTGACTCAGATATATTATCTTATTTAATTCACAATAGTTTTAAGATTGCTTACATATGTGTAACACATAGGAACACAGGTTTAGATTGGACAAGAAACTTGCCCAAGCTTATAATCTTAGTAAGGAAGACATGAGCTTTGACCCAGGTCTGTGGACTTTTGGGACTCATGTTCCTAACTAAGCATGCCTACTTTTATCATTAGAATGCTGAAAGATGCTATAGTTGGCTGAATTCTTAGCTCTCAGAATCTGCTTTATTTCTTTCTTTCGAGTATAGAATGGGAGATTGAGAATAAGACATGTGAGAAATTTCCAAAGCAATGCAGTTCAATTATTGATAAAGAAGGTAAAAAGACAGGCTTCATTTTTTATGAGGTTTGCCCACTTCACTTAACTTCCTTATTGAAAAGATCAAATGAACCAATAAATGAGGGGAAAATAGTTGGTCTTTAAAAATTTAGCCTCTTAACCATTTATTTTTAGGAGTCCCTCCATTAGCAATAAAAACCTACTGGTACAGCAACCAGCAAAGGAGCCACATGGACAGTATAGAGTAGACTCAGTAGTAGAGAAGATTTCCTGGGAGAAATAAGTTTTCAGGAACTTAAGAAATGCAAGTGGAGAAAAAATTAGAGCTGGCAAATTGTAAAAGGGTGTGGAAATCTGATAAACCTGACTAAACTGAAGTCTCTGAGCAGGAAAAATGAGCACGGTGATGTATGAAGACATGCACTGGGATGTGAGGGGTGGTATGAGGACTCTGGGTTTGCTATGTTAGGTGCTGCTACATCCTCTTTAAGTCTTCCAGCACCCACAGGGTACTGAGTACAATGGCATTATTCCGTAATTTGTTTTCTTCCTTTTTTCCTCCCTCCTCCCCTCCTCCTATCCCTTCCTCTTTTCTCCCCTCCTTACCTCCCTCCCTCCCTCCCTCCCTCCTTCTCTCCCTCCCTCCCTCCACACCATATGGGAAACATGATGTGTAAGCATAAAATCCTATGAACATTCTATTTGTTTGAAGTCCTTTATACACCAACACTATTTACTCTCAGTGCCTGTTTCTTAACATTGAGTACTAACATGTATTTTGATGAACCTTCCTGTGAATTACTGTGAAAGTGGAGATGGGCTCTTCAAGGATTTCAAAAGAATTGTGATCAACCTTGTTTAACTGAAGTGGCTGCCTGGGGAATGATGTTGAGAAGGATTCTGAGGTGGTATCTGGGCTCAGTGGGAGAGAGTGGCACTGTCCCCTTGGAGGGCAGGGGAAGGAATGTGGACCCTGTACACAGACCCTTACCTGCCCTGAATTTCCTGCAGTCCACTTGGTTTTCTCAGGCATAAAGAAATGTATTCTAAATGCAGTATGTAGGTTGGAAGCTAATGACTTCCTAAGTGCGAATGCAGGTGGAATCACTTGGCGAATTAGGAGGGGGTACTTATTTTGGAGTGAAGATAATGAGTTTCATTCTTGATATGGTTGGTATTAGGTTTTCCTGGGGCATACTGTGGAGTACATTCTATAGGTACTTGGAAATATGGGGTTGGTAAGAGATTTGAGCTAACTGTGGTTTTAAATTTGTAATCTACACATGGGTTGTAATTCAAATCACTGGAGCAGGGGCTGCAGAGCGTTTGTAGGATGTAGCTCATAAAGCCAGCACCCACTCTCCTACTTCATTTTTATGACCTTAGGGGTGTGGGGAAGAAGAGGCAAAACTGAAAACAAAGGATTAAAAAAGCCCCAAATACTTAAAGAGTCCTTTGGGAATAAAATGGAAGTAAAGATTCCTGCAGATGTCAACTGTTTTTTAGGCTTTTTCCTAAAACGTGGGGGCAGGGGGTTGGTTGGCGGGGGTTGGTTGGCAGAGCCAAAGATTAGAATTGCTGGACAGAGTCAGCAACAAGCAAGATCACTCACCATTGTCATCAGAACTGTGGGGGTATTACCAGAACTGTTATTAGCAACTCTGCCATGGCTCAGGATTAAATATCAAGAGAGATGAGAGCAGCAGTTGCTGTTTTTAAGAGTCACATAAATCAATTGGCATTTATGTAAGTGAATGTGTTAAACTCAGCAGGGTGATTGCACTATGGAAGGATTGCTAGGCAGAGTTTTGAAGCTGCCACAGAAGCCTTTGAAATGTAATTAAAACAAAGCAGACAATAACACCATCTAGCCCTTCACCCTTTCTTAACAGACCCTCATGTTGCAATGACCTCATATGGGTTCACACTAAAATCCCAGATCTACTTCTTCAGCTAGGTCCAGTGCTGAATGAGCTATTTGATCCAATTTGGAGAACTGTTCTTACTTAAAGTCAATACATAAGTAATGAAGAGAAAAGAAGGGTAAGGAGCGGGAGTGGGGCAGAAGAGGAAAAGGTTTAAGTATGAACTAAAGTGATGTTCTTGGAATGTTTCCATTTAACATAAGGTAGGCATCTCAAGGGTCAAAACAAATTATTAGTAAAGGGTCCAGCCATTGGCTTCTTCATTTTGACCAAAAGGTACAAGCTAAAAATTACTCCATCAACATTCATTTTGGGTTGCAGGCCTCTGCTTACCATCACCCCTCAATCTGGGCTCAGGATTTTTAGCCTTTCTGTAAAGGAGATGGGTCACAGTGGGAGTGGGGGTCCCAGCTGCAATATCAGGAGTGCAGGTAGAGGTGGAGTGGGAGAGAAAAGAAGAGAGAACTTGCCTGTTCTTGAAAGCAGTCCCTCTCCCAGGCTGGGCCCATGCGCTCCTAGAAGGCTATGAGGCCACTGGGCCAAAGTTTAATAGGAAAACAGCAGCGATTTGTCTCCACTGCTATTTATGTTTCAAGTGCTCGACAGGCTGTCAGTGCAAGTGAGGGTCGCTAAATTTACTGCCTTTCAGATCACTGCTATAGTCCCGGACTTGACAAGTCACTTCATTTAAAAAGCGCAGTATGACGGTGTTTCCTCCACTCCTTTTTAAATAAAAACAAAGGGAGAAGAAAAGTCCACCTCAGAAGTTTAAATGGTTGAAATAAAGAAAGTCCACAAGACTGTCTTATCCTGAGGGGTGGACATCAGAGGGACAGTGCTACTTTCACACACTCACCTCTACTTAAAATGGCAAGTGAGGGAGAGGGAGGACCCCAAGGTTCTTGGTTTGACTGATCTGTGTACTGGATGATATTTTTATGGGTGGTTGGGGGTGATTGGGGGGGTAATAGTATGAGTTTTTGTATCTATTGAATTGGAATGCTCAAAGGACACTCAAATAGAGATTCCTTCTAAACAATGGGATACAAATAAAGGATAAAAATACTTATTAATATACAACACATTTGCATATATATATGTGTATGTGTGTAAATATATTTTATGTATACATATATATAATATATATAGTGTTTACATAACGTTAACAATCTTGCTTCTGGGTTGTGGGACCAGGAGGCCCAAGTGTGTGGTCAGGGAATTTCTCTTCATTTGATGCCTTCCTATCCTGCTTGAATTTTTGACATATATTATATATATATCACTTTTATAATGCAATATTTTGAAAGGAAACTGAATTTAATAATTTCAGTGTTGGGGAAATACATACCTATTCTTCTGACTGTAACCTAAGGGCGGGTTTCTCAGAATGAAAAAGAAAATCTGTACTATTTTTCTATTTCTGGCATAAGGGAAAAAGAATGATTTGGAAAATTAGACACCAATTCTGAATGACAGGGGGAATAGTAAGCAAGTTGACATTATATAAAATCAGAACAATTTTCTAATTAGATGGACAAAAATTTTCAGTGACTATCCATGGGCATCGTGTGTTGCAACCTAAGTCCTTACTGTTCAACTGTGTCTATTAAAGAATTGTAACCACAGATCCAGTCCACTTGGCCCCCAAAACAGTGAGACTTGGGCCTGGCCAATTGTTAGAAGCACTTTGCTCATGATTGACAGGTGTCTGGACTTAAGAGTGCTGACTCTGAAGGTGGCAGGTAGCTGTATGTGCACTCAAATGAATTTTCCTTACTATTCTCCAGTCCATGGTACCAGTTTGTCTGATTGCTCTTTGATCCTTGTTACTGGCAGTCAGATTGCACTCCAGTTCCCAGCTTGCACTAAAGTTGAACTAAATTAAGAATTTGACCCATCATTTAGTTGTCACCATCACTTTTCCTACAGGGCTGAACCCTTTTTGCTGTATTTTATAGCTGACTAATAGCTTGCTTGCATTGGTGCAGAATCATTCCCAAGAAATATCTGTGCTTTGGTATTATCCCTTTGGATCTGAGTAGTCTGAGAACAAGCCCAACCTGAGTTTCCCTAATTATATGAACTATAAATCTTACAGGAAAGGGGAAAAGTTCTGAGGTGGAGGTAGAAAGAACTCATCCTTTGTTTTAACTCAAGTCTTTTAAACTCCCTCGGCCCAGGAAACAGCTTATTTTCCTTTCTCACTGGGAACTTCTAAGTTCCCTAGCGTCCTAATACCGCCCCCTGATCCTACCAGCCTAAAGAGTGTGAACCACAAAATGATTTTCATGAAAGTGTACGATTCATAGAGTGCACATGGAGAATTTTCATGGATAGAGGGAGCTAACTAATACCTGCCATACAAAGTGTCAGGTTGTGCAGTATTTTTCTATTATATATAGCACAGAACTTAGGATCTCAAACAAGCACTTAAATGTACTCAATCATTTGTTTATATGAGAGAAAAACATTATTGTGCAACGTCTTAGCCCTTTGCTGAAGCTATTTCATTTTATTCTTGGGGGTTGATCAGAAGATTGACCCCCTCGCCTCCTGTACCTATCACATGAGACCTCATGCAACCACGCAGAATAACTGTCTAGAGATCACTTGCTAATGGATGTCAATGTACAACCTATCAAATGCTTGTTTAAGACACCTAATAATTGCAAGGCATATCTATTTGGTATGCTACTACCAGTTTATTCAAGTCTTTGGATTCTATCCAAGAATCACATATTTAGAAAGCAAACCATTTTGACCATAATTATTTCAGTACTTCCTAGAAATGGCTTTACTGAAGTGAGACCATGGACTTTTCTATAAAGACTATTTAAAAATTACCCCTTTGAACACATTTTCTATGCATTTCATAAATTTCAGTCAAACATATTGTCTAACATATTACTCAATATTCTTTATAAAAGGATCTTTTTAGTTTCCAGAAAATATGTCTCTGTAGACGCCTTTTTCAACTCTTGCTACTATTTTGAAATAAAAAATAAACTATGTGAATCTATTTATTTTCCCTTTTGCTTTCATTTTAAAAAATTATACAAATATAGTATCCAGGTGTGGTGATCAGCTTGTCTCAGATTCTGATCAGCATCTGTATAGGTGTTTCTCAAACTGTGATCCCTGGACCACCTATAAGATAATCACACTGGAAACTGCTAATACATGCAGATCACTGGGCTCTTTCACAGACTTACTGAAACAGAATTTCTTGGGATGAGGCTCAGGAATCCATTAATTTACAAAATCTACCAGGTGATAATCCAGAACCCCTACATTTGGTAAGCATCCTTCTGATCTTACTAGTTTGGCATTCAGAAATATATACCTTTTCTTTTCTCAAGGGAGTTAGGTTAACTCCAGACACAGAAATCAGCTTGACCCGGGATCAGGGATCAATCCAGTATTTAGGTCAGGAAATATTGAAGGAGACAAGTTAAATTACGAGGAGAATCAACATTCTGTCTTGAACTCAATTCCCATTTCTGAACTTACAATTCAGTTTCCATTTGTTGGGTAGCCCTTCATGTCATGTGGATTGTTTACATCTGCTAGTTTATCTATACAGGCTTCTTCTTTTCTCTCTGTGTGTCTCTTGTTAATCAATGAAGGAAGTGAAGTTTAGAAATGTTAAGGCACTTTCCCAACATTACACAGATAGTAAATGGCAGAGCTAAGATGCCTGTGTGACTCCAGTGTTTTAATCAATTATATCACATTTGTAAAGTCCTCTGTTCTTGTGATTGATCCTCATTTGCCTACCAGTTCTAGACACTAGATTCATGACAAAATCCAATGCTGACTGCCTTCTGGCCTGCCTGGAACTCCACAAAAGCCTGGATCTCAACTCCCAATTGTGGGTTACCCTTTTCTTTCCTCTGTCCTACAGTGCTCAGTGTTGCCTGGTCTAATCACTAGATTTCCTTACTGTAAAAATTACTGAGAATAGGTCGTTTACACCCAAAGTTGAACAAGAAAACATACACTACCTTTCTTGGCTTCATTATGCATGGATTTTGTTACAAAAGCACCTTTGATGGGTGGATAAGCTGTTGGTGAACTTGGAGAATGACAGATGGATGGCTATTGACCTTCTCAAGTGTTGGAAGATCATTAAGAGTAAGTTAATCTGTAAATAGGTGAGAGTTTCTTTGCATCATGCTGTGAAGAATTCTGAGCTCTCTTACCCCACATTCAAGTCTTGGTTTGCAAAGTTACATTCAAATAACATGTGGCCAACCTGAGGTGCAGTAAAGGGAAGGTGATGTAAAGTGAGCAGAATTGACAGGTTGCCAAGCAGGATAAATTGCCTCAAAGATATCAAACTTTAAAGCTTAATTATTTTCCCATTAAGACTCCTTTTGCAATGCAAATATTAATGCAAGTGGTTATACCTTTTATCAGCTAACGTCTTAATTCTCAATTAACACCTAAGGGATTTCGCAGCCTGCAGGCAATCAGGATTGGTACTTGTGGGAATAGGTTCTGTGGAATTGGAAAAAGACTAGAATGAAAGAAGAGGATGCTGCTAGGGGAAGAGGGGGGTTACAAATTCAGATGTCACATTTTGCACAATGCTGGCTTCATGTATCTAACTGTTTGGGGTAGCTAGGAATTGAGTAGCAAACACGGAGACAGAAAATCATTCTCACTAATATGTAAATCTTGGTGGTCTTTTAAACTTGTGAATCCAAATACTGATAAGAACATTAATGCTCAGTTTTTCAGAAGATAATTGGGTAAGTTATAAGCAGGAGGCCTTGGAATATTTTCAATAAATTCCTAGGCTTTCAAATCTCCTCAGCCTTCCCAACCTTGTATACTAATCTGAAATACTGTCGGTTTCTGGAAGGGTAAACCTTATTGTGTCAGTAGCTCAACATATCATATACTGATGCAATTTTAATTTTCTAGTTGGAAAAACTTCACAATTTCAAGATGAAAAAAGTTCAGTCCTACAAATCCTCCCCTTTTGACAGATGGCTTTACCTGAAGGCAAACTTAGCAGTGGCTCTCAGGGGACATTATCTGACCAGCTGTGCCGAGGGGCAGGGGAGACACAGGGAAAGACGTGTAAGCAGAGAAACATGAGGGAGACGTCCTGAGCAAAGAAGAAAGTAATAGGGCGGGACACAGGAAGATCACAGAAGAAATCAAGCCAGCCAAACCATGGGGAAGAAGAAGAGCAGGAAGAAAATGCCATGAATCTCAGCCTAAAGTAATCTCACAGATGCCTTCAGAAAAGAAATCAGCTTTGCTGGTGGTCAGGGCAAACAGAGAGGTTTGTTTTGGTTGGTTGAGTCTAAAGTCGATTTGCTATGAGACTTCGTTTTGATATGACATATAACAATCATTCTAAGAAGTGCTCTCCTGGCACTCTACATATCTGAGGGTAAGTAAATAGATGAGCCTGTGACTGCAAAGGCAGCTGAATGAGGAAAACTTACAATTCACAAAACTGGAGTTTTCATTCCTGATAATACAGTGGTAAGCTTTTGTCCTCTTTAAAGGACTAGAGGTCTAAAATATGTTTGTTTATCTGTTTTCAACCTATATCCCTACTCCTAACATAGTTACAGGTGGTCTAAGTGCTTTAGATTTAGGCTTGGGAAGGTTATCAAGGCACCTTCTGTACATCAGGGGTAACGGAAAATTTAGTTCCTACACGCAACTCATAGCTAGTGTCCTGTCTACCTGGAAAACTGTTGAATGCTATAACAGAAAGAGCTGTGTGTCATTGGCATGGAACTCCACAAAAGCCTGGAAATGGCATGCTGGCTACATATTAAACTTCACGTGCTGTGATGGGACTAGTTAGCCATTGGCTAGAGCATGGGAAGGTTGGATCCACACTAATCAGAAGATACGATTCCACAAAAGTCATGTGCCTGATCTCCAACTTCCTCAACCCAGGAACCAGCCATTGAGAAATCTATCCCTCTTTCCATCAAGCTGTCAAAACAGGAATATTATAAAGCAACTTAAGGATGAAAAGTATTTGGAAGAAAATAGAGGTATCTGTGTATATGTGGGATAGGTGTAACATATTTATAGCCAGTTAGAGAATGGTACCTGACTGAACTTGGATTTGCAGGAACATGGAATTGTCCCCTAAACTAGCATAAATATATTTCTCACTAAAGAGTTGAAGATATGAAACTTAATTAACTCATTTTAAATACACATATTTAAAATGAGGTTGAAGGAAAGTTCTCACATAATTTAATCACAACCACATGGATTTAATATTCTTTTTCTAGAAAAGATACTAACTTTTCCAAAATACAATCCAGGACAGATTCTCAAAATTGTTCAAGTGGTAGGTCCAAATACAAAAAGAAAATATTTGATTGCGCTTTTTTACATTAGATTGTTAGAATTTAATTGAGAAAAATGGTGCAGACAGTAAAGAAACTAATAATATTTTATGGTAAAAACTTCAATACACAAAATTATACTCAATAATATTTGTCTTTTATAAATCAGGAAAAAAGTACCCACATTTTATTTTAGTGACAAAGCTGGTAAGCTCAGTTTCTAGAATATGAGTGTTTTGTAGCATATAGTTTGAAAACCATTTAACTCATTTTCAGAAAGAGAAATCAGTGCAACTATGTTCAGTGGTTACACTAAAATCAAATAACTTAGAAGTATAGTAAAGAGCACGACTGTTGCATAGACCAACTGACAATTGTTCAAACTTTGATAGCCATAAACAAAAAGCTGGATTTGGTCAGGAGTTCATTTGACATCTCTTGAGTCCTTCATCTTGGGGACAGAGAGAGAGAGACAGAGAGAGAGAGAGAGAGAGACTGCCTACAAATACAAAAAGAATGGCTCTCCCTTTGAAATTCCTACTGGATAAGTGCCAGCTCTCTGGAGTAAAATAACATAATAGAAAATTTAATTTGACAACTGTTGTATGTCCAGCACTATGCTGGGGAGATAAAACAAGGCATCGTAAGACAATACTAAAAAGTAAAGAAGATGCCACTATTTGGGAAGCTATCATTATATTGATAACAATTAATTAGTAATAAATTAAATTTGCTCTTACCATTAATATTCATTACTTGTAGATGTTCTAGTACTTTACTTTTGAATATGATGAACAGTGCCCAGACACAGTAGGTATTCACTAAATATTAATTCTTTTAAAATCTCTCGTTCTCTTTCTGCTACAATAATTGTCAAGAGTTTTTACCTCTTAGACTTTGAGAAACACTTCCTGTGTCTGGTGAATCACTTGTAAAATGTTAGATTGTAGATTAAATGCAACCTCTTTACTGAACAAAAATCCTGTAGTGCTAGGCACAGACAAGGCACAGACATTTATAAGGATATGTATATCCTTATATATACGTGTATGTATAAAATTATTTCCTGAGATTGTTGTTTATTTTTTCCCAAATTTGTCTTAAGTTGGAACCAGGAGAGTTATAGAGCAGGACTTGGCAAGCTATGTCCCAAGAGCCAAATTTGATCTTCTGCGTGATTTTGTACAGCTCATAACTAAGAATGAATTTTGCATTTTGAAAGTTAAAAAAATTAAAATAACAATATTTTTTGACACATAAAAATTATATAAACTTTAACTTTCAGTATTTATAAATAAAGTTTTACTTGGACACAGCCATGCCCATGCATTTATTTATTGTCTATGGCTGCTTTCTGTTACAATGACAGAATTTAATTGCAACAGAGATCCTATGGCTCACAAAGCTTAAAATATTTACCACCGGGCCGGGCGCGGTGGCTGACGCCTGTAATCCCAGCACTTTGGGAGGCCAAGACGGGCGGATCACGAGGTCAGGAGATCGAGACCATCCTGGCTAACATGGTGAAACCCCGTCTCTACTAAAAAATACAAAAAACTAGCCGGGCGAGGTGGCGGGGGTCTGTAGTTACTCGGGAGGCTGAGGCAGGAGAATGGCGTGAACCCGGGAGGCGGAGCTTGCAGTGAGCTGAGATCCGGCCACAGCACTCCAGCCTGGGCGACAGAGGGAGACTCCGTCTCAAAAAAAAAAAAAAAAAAAAAAAAAAAAAATTACCACCTTGTTTTTCATGGAAAAATTTGTTGACCCATGGTGTAGAGAAACAAACTCTAACATGCAAGTCTGAAGAAGTGTATTTTTCATTGGGCTGTTGTATTTCCCATTTTTTAAGTTGGGGAGTATAGTAGATGAGAACAAAAGTATATTTCAGAAGTAACATTCTATGACCTAGGCTCCAATAAATTATTTTCAAGTAATTATGATATCAGTACCTGTCAGTACATTTACATTTTTAGCTCTTCCTAAATATTTTTCTAAAGTTGTGGCTCCCAAAGTAAGAAAAATCACCTAGGGAACTCCTCGAAAAGGAAGATTCTTAGGCTCATCTCCAAAAGTTCTAATCTACTAAGTCTAGGGCAAACCCCAGGAATCTGCATTTTAACACTCTGGTGGTGATTTTCATGTACACACTCACTGCAAAAGCTTCACAAACGTGGCCCAACTCACTGATTCCTTTGCTCTGGCCTCAACAAACTAGCCATGCTATAAAGAAAGCTTTAAACACTCTGGCTACTGGTATGAACTATACTATTTCAGCGTGTATCCTGAGACTTTCTAGGGAAGAGATTGCTGCATTTGCTGTGGAGTTGTTCCCAGGAGAAATGCAGTAAAAGTTAGAATCAGACTAACGGCCTTATACTTGTTTCTTTCTAAAAAACCTAAAAAGGCCCCAGGTGTTTCTTCTGCTTGCTGGAGAGATGGTGATCACAGACCTGTAAGGTGCACAGTGTTTACGCTCCCCGCAGCAGAGAAAACTCATTATATGAAGTCACAGGCAAACTCCCAACAAGAAGATGGGAAAGAAATACATAGGAATCAGCCACGGAGCTTTCAAATTACGGAACTAGAAATTATATTTGCAATAGTTGAAAAGATTTTCCTCTGAGAATAGTATTATTCCAAATTCACAGTAAACCTCTTTCTCATTTTATGCTGCCTGGGAGTTCTTAAAATTGATAGACCATAGAGAAAATGGCATTGCATTCTCATAGGGATTGGCAGCCTAGAATGGCCATACGGTTTAAACCCCGAAACACCGAGATACTCATTTTTCTCCCTTCGTTTAAATTGTCCTCTCTGCCTAGGGTTAAGACTCAAGACTAAGTTTATTCAGCAGAGACAGAAAAAAAAAAAAAAATGGCTACAGGGAATCAGAAGACCATTATCCTTAGACAGGTGTATTTCTGGGAAATCAACCTTACCATGGAAGGTTTCAAACGCCCTTGGAGGCCTCAGGAAAGGCACAGTCAAAGGAAAAAAAATATTAGCAGTG
The DNA here is from genome assembly GCF_000951045.1 of Mandrillus leucophaeus. Lineage (NCBI taxonomy): Eukaryota > Metazoa > Chordata > Mammalia > Primates > Cercopithecidae > Mandrillus > Mandrillus leucophaeus. The sequence goes on along the minus strand of NW_012100544.1, from coordinate 193,095 downwards.
CAGTGCTGCAATGAAGGATACAAAGATATGATACCCCTCTTTAAATTGTTTCAGTGTACAAAGAACAAAGCTATCTAAAGAAAACCAACTTGTATCTCGTGTGTGTGAGTGTACGTGTGTGTGAGAAAGAGAGAGAGAGACAGAGAGACAGAGAGAGAGGGAGACAGAGAGATAGATGGCTTCAACTTCCTGCTCCTTGACATGTTTTTTCTAACCTGAGGGTTCCCTATTGCTAGACTTTCCTCGGTTACTTTTGAAGCTTTGTAAGACTCTAGGAAGAATTAAACCTCTGTGCGAATGAGCAAAGCAGGAATACCATCTGAGTTATGTAAGCTAGAAAAAGTATGGCACACACCATCAATCCTTTTGCCTCAGGATATAAACTGATCACCAACTGGACTCAGAAATATTCCTACAGTCTGTAGCAGAGAGTCTTGTGGGAAAGAAGAAAGAGTTGCAAACAGCTTAGAACAAGTGTAGAACTCAGCTGGTATAGTTAAGAGGGTGCTGATTCTCAGAGAATTAAAATGTTCATGTCTAGTTGTCATTTACATCTCAGCATTTCCCTTTTTATCTCCTTTTTCTCTCTTCTTAGATTTCTGTTGATCTACAGGCCCAATTATTTTTGATGCTCTGAAAATAAGTGAATTAGTATTAAATATAAATACAAAGATAAAAGGACCCACAAGAATGGGTGAAGAAGTGATAAAATGCATAATTCTTGGGTGGGCATGTGTGCGTATGCTAATGGGAAAGGTGATGAATCAAGAGCATTTCTACTGTTAAATATATTTTCTTGCCTCCATTCTCCTAAATCAAAGATATCGAGATCACTGATCCTTTAGTTGTTATAACTACTTAGAGAGTCCTCCGGGTAGATTCGGCTGCCCCATGTGCCATCCTGCGGCGTCACCTGCACCTTACTATAGAGCTCAAAGAGTTAGCAAAGGCAAGAAGAAAGGCAGAAGGCGATCAAGGAATGAAAACTACAGAAGAGAGGGCAGGAGAAAATAGCAGGTAGAAGTCTAGAAAAGAGGAGGGGTATGAAGGTCGACAGCAGGAGGCCGATAGGAGGTGGGAAAGAGAAAAGAATTGAGCCTCCTGAGAATGGAAGAATGGAAAGAAGTGTTTAAATGGTATGCAGAATAAAAATACAGAAATGAAGAGGAAGGAACATACGTATTTATTCGGTGAAAACTATGTGCTAAGAATTCTCACATGAATTATATTATTTAACCATTTTGAAAACTCTGAAGTACAAATATTTTAAACCCTGAACAGATGAGGTAGCTGAGGCTCATAGCTGTTAAGTATCTGATCTAAGATTACACAGGTAGTGGGGAAGGAGAAGAGAACTAATACTCATTCACCAAATACATATTTACTGAGAATTTATTATGAACTAGGCATGTGCTAAGCAACATGACACATACTAATACTAGTTTAATTAAATATAACATGATGATATAAATGAAACATATGTATGATACATACATACACATGCATACATATATATAAATATTCCCATTCATTAATGTGATTGAGACAGAGAACCGAATTAGTTTTTCACAACTATAAAGCTACAAAGTAGTGGAATCAAGAATTAAATTCAGGCTGGGCGCAGTGGCTCATGTCTGTAATCCCAGCACTTTGGGAGGCTGAAGCAGGAGGATCACCTGAGGTCAGGAGTTCAAGACCAGCCTGGCCAACATGACGAAACCCTGTCTCTACCCAAAATACAAAAATTGGCTGGGCATGGTAGCATGTACCTGTAATCCCAGATACTCAGGAGGCTAACCTGGGAGGCTAAGGCAGGGGAATCATTTGAACCTGGGAGGTGGAAGTTGCAGTGAACTAAGATCACGCCACTGCACTCCAGTCTGGATGACAGAGTAAGGTTCTGGGGAAAAAAAAGTCTATGCTTTTTTAGACTAGGGCAGAAATTCTGTTTCAGAAAAAGGACTAGGCTAAAAGGAGATCTATGGCATAAGACAGAGCAAGTCTAGAAAATAAGGGAAAAAAAGAGAGGAAAATATTCTAAAATATGAGCTATTTAGTAATTATTTTTTCTGGTCATTCTATTTTATTTTACTGTTTCATTTTGTTTTACAAAATAATTAATCCTATATAGTATAATAGAGCATTAGAACTCAATTTGGGGAACCTGAGTTCATAGCTTGCCACTAACTTTGAGCAAGTTATAGAAAATCTCTGAAATTTAGTTTTCTGTAAAATAGAGGTTATAATACCAGTTTTGATGACCTATAAGATTGCTAAGAAGTTCAAAAGAGATAATACATGCAAATTACCAAGTATTAGATCTGTAAGTAAATGCACACAGTTATATTTAATAGCTCTCTTGTCCTATCCTGCTGGAGAGCCTCTAGCTTGCTTCCCATTTGTTCCCTCTAAAGGTCACCCCAGGATTTGCCCTTCCACTTAGGAATCAGTCTGTGATGGTGCATTTCTGAAGGCACTGACCACTACCCATTCGCAGGATGCCAGAGCCTCCACGTAATAAGAAATATATTACCCTCTGAGCTTCTGTCCTTTTCTATGTTTATCTTTCTTGCTTGGAGGATTTTCATAGTTTTTAATTGTATATTTACATCTAAGGAAGCCTTGAATATTGCCTCTGAATATTGCCTCTGAATATTGCAAAATATCAGTTTTGTTTGATGTAACAGAGTTGGAGCTTTTAGATTTCAGCACATAGATTTATCAACGTAAACAGCACATGCTGTCTCTCTTCCTCCAAAAAGACATTCCTTTCTCTTTCTGGGTTCCCTCTACTCAGTCTTTGGGAACCAGCTCCAATGCCCTCTCCCTTAGGAAGTCTGTCTCAGCACCCTTCCTTTTCCTGCTTCTTCTTCCTAAGCCCTGCTTGGAACTATCCCTATTCTCAACCCCTATGTTTTTGTTTTGTCTCTCTGTTCTCTCAAAGAATTTTGTTCATGCAGTGATTGTAGCCCAAATCAGGCTGTACTATCATCATTTGTATACATTTTGTCTCCCTAGCTATACCATAAGATTTGTAAAGTCTGTGCTCCAGGCCCATTTATCTATATATTCCCCCGTTGCTTCATTGACTTGTACATTCATTTATACATACAATTAAATATATTATTGAGTGCCTATTCCAGGCCAGATCCTGCACTAGATGCTGAGTGAAGATACAGGGGTGAATAAATCAGCCTGTCTTCAATTTCATGAAGCTACCATCTTAATGTATGTATGTATGATTATTTGATTGAGCTTAAGTTATAACTCTGTTCGGTGTGAAGCAGGCAAGATATCTCGAATGAAAGAGTGAATCAAAGAGAGGTTTCAATTGGTTACGGAGGTTAAGAAAGATCACCTAAGAAAAAGCCACTGAAGTGGAGATCCAAAGGAGAAGTATTTTGTTATCAAATGAGGAGTTTTCAGCACATAGTAGGTACTTAAAAAAAAAAGAATGAGAGGTTTCTTCAAATTAAACAGACACATTTAATAAAAATAGGTGTTATTTACCTAAGGCTTTCTACACACATCAATATTATCTCAGGTAATTCTCAACCACATGAGAGAACATTGTTTCCTTTATTTCTTTTTATAACAAATACAAAAGATAGATTAGGAATTGGACAGTGAGTAAAAGATAACACAAACCGTCCACTACTTTCAGTCCCGATCACAAATTATTCTAGAGATCCTTAGCCAAATATTTTTCTCAGAAGAGATGTTACCTTTTTTCCTTTCCATCAGAAGAAGCGAGGCCAGTAACCTTAACCTAACATTTGAATGTATTTGTCCCAATTGTATTCTCTAACTTCACTTCCTGAATAAGATTTTCCTCCTGCTCTCACTCATTGCTGTACTGAAATATTTAATTGAGTGCAATATTAAAGTAGGGGTTTGATAAGTGGCCGCTGCATTTTATTTTAACGAATGCGATGGGTTATCAAAATTGCTGCACTGTAGCCGTCTCTCTATAAATAGAAACCTATTACTAAAGAGTACAGAATAATTACAATATTATCCCAAATATCACTATGTGCTAGGCCTGTCACATAGTAGATACTCAATAAATGATGACTCCTTAATGATGAATCTCAAATAATTTTTCTTTGACAAGCTATTGCTATTGTGACTAAATATTCATGTGAGGGGTCACATTCAGGGTTAAAGACTGTGGTCAAAGGACAAGGCAAAGCTCACTAGATTAGGGAAATTGTCCTCATTGTTCTTTCCTCATTAGCATTATTTCCAGGGTTCTTGAGCCCAGTACCAAAAATAGGCCTTATGATTATGTTAAAAAAAAATCATAGTTTCCATCTACATGAACACCAGCGTGGAAGAGTGGAAATAGATATATATTTTGAAATTACTTTTAAAAATGTGATCGTGAATGAGCTCTATACAACAGTCTTTTTCTACTGAAATTTATAAACAATATCATAATGCCTTAAGTACCATTAACAGCAGGCTTCTGGTGTATTTTTACAAAGGCAAAATTGTCCCCTAACTTCCACAAACAGGTAATTGATTTTTTTCTTTTATTTTAATTCTTAGAGCCTGAGAAATTTCTTTCTGTTCCCAACTATAATGAGAACTCTGTTCAGGAGATTTGTCTCTGTAGCTAATTTTTTATGCTAATCAGTCATAGGGTTGTCTTCATTTTAACATCCTTACTGATTTAGATCTTTTGCACGAATTATCTGCATTAGTCCTGTAGAGAATTTCAAACTTACCCAGTAATGCCTGAAGTTCCTCATTCACTTTTGCTAAAAGAAACTGTTCTGATTTAAAAAAAGGAAAAAGAAAGCTTTTTTTTTTTTTAAGGCTACAAATGATATTCTTAGTTTGCACAGGGATCATTAACTTTACCTTGACAGAGGTTTAATTTCCATCAGATATTTTACACACTCTGACCAGTAATGCATTCAGACTCACCAACCAGTCCTGCTAAGAAATGAGTGTGTACTGGTAGTGCTTAACTGTGAAACGGGACCAAGAAGCCAGGCACTGTCTGCCACTGAGTAGTACGAGGTTACTATTGATTTCTATCTTACCCTTTTGCTCCACTGATTTGATTTCTGTTAAAATTCTGCCACAGGTTCATTCTCCGGATCAACTTTGCCATCACAAGCATGTGCAGTGACTTCACCCAGGTTTCTGTCATCACGATTTCACTCAAGATCTCCTCATCCAGCACTTTCTAGTTATTCCAGAATTCTTGTTACAACCACCCCTCAGCAGGTTTATCTGCCCCTCTTTCATTCTATTTTTTTCTTCCTATATTCTTCTTTTCTCCATTGTGATCATAAATGCGTGAGGAAAAAATATGTTGGGACTCGAAAATGCCATCTAAGTCCCTGAGTTATGATTCTGAGAAGACATGGATAGTTCTTCATCATCAGGAGAGCAATTTTAATGAATTCTTTCTTCTTATAGTTTTTCTTCGTAAGAACTGTCCACATACTCTCCCCTCCCTAACTCGCCCCTTCTATTTTGGAAGCTTTCCAGCAATAAAGCAGAAGGAGGCAGTCTGAGAAAGGTTAGGCAAACACAACAATATTACCGGAATAAGTAACATATTGCTCATTAAACATTTAAAATCAACAGTTGCTCGCTCGATCTGCCAATATTTTGAGAAATGCCAGTTTTACTGCTAGGTGCCACTTGGCTTGAGCTGCTTAATTCATGATTTGTGAACTGACATCCGGGATAACAAAACCTTATTCCAGTTAGAATTTTGCCATCAAGAGAAAAGCTGAAATATCACAACACAAAGCTCCCTGTTTTTTTTTTTTTCTCCTTCCTGCCTCCTTCCTCCCTCCCACCCTCATGCCTCTGCCTTCATTCCAGAAACAAATGGATGTGTTAAAACAGTGAAATGTGTTTGTGGAAGATAAATAGTTTATCTTAAATATACCGTTGTAGTGTCAAACCGAGTCTCAAATACATGTACATATTTTATTCACAGACATAACATTTCAAAATGAGTAGTTTTTTTCTTTTTCAAACATTTACACATGAGCGCAATGCCTACAAAAAATAAAAACAGAACGACAATGTAGCTCAGATCTTATCAGCATTATGTGCTGATCTCATCAAGATCACGGGCTGAGAGTGTAGTATTTTGTTTCAAAAAAGGCATCCCTTCCCTACTAGCAGCAGAGGAAAGTTTCTGGACTTTTAACACATCTCTCTCCTTTCTCCCAAATATTTTGAAGCTTTGTTTTGTTTTCACTTTGCTGCCACAAATGTGATATCCTGGCCAAAGCTTCCAATCATGTAGGCTTTCTGTGCCCTTCAGCAAGGGAATAATTTGGTCTGTTGGAGCAGCAGAAACTATGTATCTGGTGCTATGATATTTTGGGGAAGGGGGCTGCAAAATTTTTTTTAAATGTGGTTCCCATCCTTAGGTAGATCACAGGCTACTGAAGAGATAACTAAGCAAGGAAGTGATGACAGTAGCAATAAGTGCAGTAACCGAGCTGTTTTGACCTTCTACTATAGTAAGGATTTTAAACTTCACGGGAAAGAAGGTGTGCCATCAGGCCAATGAGCTCCATCTCCCTGGGCCATACCCGGAGACATGATTGCTCTGCAGTATATGTAAAGTGTGGGAGTACCAACGCTGATTGCTAAGATGAGGATTCTCGACATCCACAGTCATAAATGTAGATAATCAGAACTCAGAAGGGGGAATATCACAGAAAAATGAGACTTGATGAATGTCCTCCAAGAACAGTAATGTCTTAGCATGAGGCCATCTAGAAAGATGGAGACCAAGGGAAAGGTGATGGAGGGCACTTTGTACCAAGCCTACTACCACTGGTTATGGGATACATTACATTTAAGAAACACAATGATGTATTGTTGTTCTGGTTATAAAGAGTGACAAACAAGGAAGAGGCAAGAAAACGTATCTGCCTCAGACATTATTAACCAGTAAAAGATTTACTTGATACTCTGAGAACATGCTATTCTTCTTTTTTTGTTTGTTTTCTGAGAACAGACTGTTGCTCTGTTGCCTAGGCTGGAGTGCAGTGGTACGATCTCAGCTCACTGCAACCTCCGCTTCCTGGGTTCAAGCGATTCTCCTGTCTCAGCCTCCAGAGTCGCTGGAACTACAGGCACGCACCACCATGCCAGGCTAATTTTTGTATTTTTAGTAGAGATGGGATTTCACCATGTTGGTCAGGTTGCTCTAGAACTCCTGGCCTCAAGAGATCCACCTGCCTCAGCCTCTCAAAGTGCTGGGATTACAGGCGTGAGTCACCACATTCGGTTGAGAACATGCTATTCTAATATCATTGTAATAACAATAACAACAACGATGGTGGCCCATGTCACCAATACCAGGAGTTAGAATTACTTGGGAATGCCATGTGTGTGGCATCTATAAAGGATATGATGGATCTGATTAGTTTTGGTGAATTATGGGGTCAACTTGAGGAGTGGAGACTGATGCTTCTGAAGCCTTGGTATTTGCACTGTCTGTAAGTTGAATACATTACTCCAAAGCTGCAGGACACATGTCTCAAAATGTTTATTAAAGTTACATGACAGCAAATTTATAACAGGCCCTACATAATCACTCTCACGCCTTTGGGGCTGCAAGTTCAGTCAAGTTTATATCATTATTACCATTCCTTGGGCTTACAGAGGACAAATTTTATGATCCAAGAAGTACAAGTCCAGCCAAGCAGGTAAATGGGTTCAGATTTATTGTGAAGATATACTTATCTACCCTTTTCGGTTACCCATGACACAGATCTACAAATGTGTACATTTGACAAAATTAATGGAAATTGTCAATTTCAAATTACCCAAGCCATTGGAGACTTGGAATATCATAAATACACAAATAAAACCCAAAGATAAAGTTTAAACTTTATACTAGTAAAGAATTTCAAATTCTACCCCAGTCACTGAAACATTTATTAGTTATATCAGGTGGAAAAGGTGACTAATATGGGTTTTATACGTTTATATAGATGTTGTATGCATTGGTTTATACTGTAAATAATAAATAAAAAGCTGACATTAGAAGGTAGAAAGAGATGTAGTCATTCACTCATCCATTAAGAAAACATATCATTAGTGCCTATAACATGCTCCACTAAGCATGGGTTGTACCAATGGAGGGCAGGGTTCTTGCCCTTCAGGGGCTCACAGTTGAGTGACAATTTTAAGACTAGTAGTTACCTCTGAACAATTTAAAATTGGCTACTTGGCTAAGCCAATGTGTAGATGAGAAATAATGGCATCTTATTAAGAAAGAGGCTAACTTTTCACAAAGGAGGCCTGGGTAAAACTCAGAGCCGTGGGATATAAGCACTGGGTACTACAAATATAGCCCTTCTTTTCAGGTTCTTTATCAAAAAATTTTATGCTAATCCCTATGTCACAGATCAAAACCCTTAATGTGAGTCTAAAATGTTAACATAAAACATTAGCTTGGTGTTTCTGAATCTAAATTCATTCAATGTAGCATCGAAAAAATTCTAATTAGGCGTAAGAGTTAAGAATCAGCAAAGAAACACGAAAATAAAAATAAAAAGCTCTTACAGATTTGAATACACTGAATTCAACAGATATTCCAAGGAGAAACTAATGCCTAAGCCAACACATACTGGGATAGCAGAGTGGAAATCAGTGACTTCTCTGGTGACCATTTGTGTGTCACTATTCTCTGGACAGACTGATCCAAGGGGGAGAAACGACTTAGGCTAGACTAATAAAACTCTCTCCTGGAAATGTGAAACTTGAATGCAGTATCTCAGATAATGAGTTTCATTAATGGCATCATGTTGTACAGAAACTCCCCAAACAACTCCTTTTTAAGAGTTGCCTTATTTTGCCTTATAAAGAATATATTGTTCCATTTTTCCTTTAAATCTATAATTTACTTCAAATTCTTAATAAATTTTGTTTTGCTTTTTGTCAGGTGAGTTAGTTTCTGTTGCTTACAATCAAAGGACATCAACAAATATAAATATTTGACAACCAAATTTTCCTCTTGAGATGCTCTTGAAAACAACTTGAATATCCCAGAGTCTCTATTTTAATAAAGGACTACACTGAAAATTCTGTTTGTTTACCAAAACTTCTAAATCACCGGGAAAACATAAGGTCAGGATTATGAGTAAAATTAATGTAATCACTGACTAAATAGATAATATTTTTAATAAGTTTGAAAATCAGATTAAAAGATCATGGTTACTTTGAGGCCTAAACATTTAAAATCTGCTCTATTAAAATAATGTACATAGGCTGGGTGTGGTGGCTCAACCAGTAATCCCAGCACTTTGGGAGACCGAGGCGGGAAGATCAGTTGAGGTCAGGAGTTCAAGATCAGCCCGGCCAACCAACATGGTGAAACCCTGTCTCTACTAAAAATACAGAAAAATAAGCCAGATGTGGTGGTGGGAGCCTGTAATCCCAGCTACTCGGGAGGCTGAGGCATGAGAATCCATTGAACCCAAGAGGCAGAGGTTACAGTGAACCGATTGCACCACTGCACTCCCAGCCTGGGTGACAGAACAAAACTCCACCTCAAAAATAAATTAATAAATAAATAAAATAATGTACATAATGCCATTATGTGCCATTTCCAGTAAGATTCTGTCATCCTTACACCCAAGTTATTAATATCATACTTCAACAAGTAGTATTTTTACAGTTTGTCACTTGCATTCATAAATGCTGCTGCTGCTAAGGGTGGCATTTGACTGTGTTCACAAAAAGTGTTATGCACATAACCATTTCTCTTTGCCAGTCTGGGCATTCTTGAAAACTTCCTGAGCATCAGTAAATCAAATCGTCACTCCTGTGCCTTCTAACATTTGAGGCCTAGCTTCGACCCATTTAGAAAAAGCAATCCATATTGGATGTTACTTGTCTACTCTGTATTTCCAATTCTTTTGTGAGTATTATAGAGTCATTCTGCACTGTTGTCAGCCTTGCTTCGGTGTGCTAGGTTAGTATTTCTTCCACCAACTTTGTTAATAATCTCATCCATACAGTTGCTTATAAATAGTGTTGCCTTCCCTGTCAATAAGAGCTATATTAAGAGCAAGCATCCTTTTACTGCTTTTTGACTTGCTATGTTCTTGTACTTGGTAGTTGTTTATATTCACTTGCTACTTAAATGTGGGTTCTAAAATGACACTGATTAAGCCAGATGGGATATGTGCAGTATGCTGAATAAGATTCATTGCCACGAAGACAAATTGGAAAATATCACCCTTCCCATAAAATGAGAATTTGTTTTAGAGTCAGATTGGGTCATACCCATCCCTTCACTCATCTAATAAATATTTATTGATTATTGCAGTAGATGCCTTAAATACCCAGTCCAGATTCCCTTTTCTGAATGTGCACCTGTCTCTCAGCTGTTCTTAGAACTGTGATTAGTAACATGCACCTGGGGCCCTCTCTGGAGAATTGTTGGTGGGTAATAGCCAATATGTCCAGAAATTCCTGGCTGATTACAATTTCCCTGCTCCCAAGTGATTAATGATAGACTGATTCAAGGTTTAAAAAGTGAAGCCCCTTCTCTCAAGGTGAGGCAACTCTGCAGTGCTATTTACAGTATAGAGCATCACCATGTATCAGGACAAGGTGAGAGTTTTCCTAAGGCAATATTCTTTTTTGAGTCTTTCCCCTTTCCTATTCCACTTCTCTCCTGCTTATAGGTTTTTCTGAGGAACACTCCTCAGTAACTCACATACACCTAACACACTGTCTCAGGCTCTGTAACTAAGAAATCTGACCTAAAGCAACTACCCACCTTGTACCAGGTACTAGACTAGGGCTAAATATTTTAATAAAATTTTTGCTCAAGGATTTTTTAAGACTTTTGTAAATAAGACAATCTTTTCAATAAGATTGTCCCTTCCTTCAAGGGCTTGAGATTTCCTTCTGAATTTTCCCAGATACATTCTGATTCAATAATTGCTGAATAATAAATGGTTTTCTTGACTCACAATTTCCAATTTCTCTGAATCCACACATTTTTGATAGTTTAGAAGAGCCATTTTCCTAAAAATTTGCATAATAGAATTCCCATAGACTCATAATTGAAATGGTATAAGAGAGTATACTATTTAAGTACTATTGTTAATTTTTCCATAAACCGAATTATTAATCACTAAACTCATCTGTTTTGAAATATGAATTTTCGTATGTCACAGTGACATAAAGAAGGGACTACTTTACTGGATAATGCTTTGATACCAAAGGAATTTTCTGGCATCTTCTCTCCTTCGTCTCTCTCCCTCACCCCATTCTTATTTTTGGACTCCTATCCCTGTTTTTATGGTTGTAACCAGCTGGCTCCAGTTCCTCCATCCGGTTGAGTTTACCTCATGCTGATAAAAAACAAAACAAAACCCTAGCAGTTTTCCCCGACTTGTATCCTTATGCTCAGGTTATGTGATAGATAACTATCTGGAAGATAGTTAACTATAGTTACTATAGATACTATAGATACTGTAGTTACTATCTTCCATATAGATAACTATATGGAAGAATTTGTGCAGTGAGAATGAAGCAGGTAGATTGAAGGAGAAAGAGAACTAGAGGTCAATTCCTGTTTCACTAAATTCCAAAGCATTATTTATATTTTTCTCAGTTCTTAAAACTTAATTTCATCAATTGCTACTGGTAACAAGGAGGCAACTGGGTAGGGCTGGGGAACACACTGATTAAACAGAGGATTTTGTACATTGTCATCTATCAGAACACATTTGGGTTATAGAACAGGGAAGTGACTAAAAGGGATAGGAAGTGTAACACAATCTGTTAGAAACCGAGGTGGGAAGATCAGTTGAGGTCTCTAACACAATCTGTTAGAGAACAGCAAAGTGACTAAAAGGGATAGGAAGTGTAAAGGTAAGGAGGTGAGAAGATAAATAGAAAGGTAAATAGAAGAAAAAGTGATTGGGAATGGTGAGGATCAATTATAAGGAATGCAGAGGAGCCTTCTCACTGCACAATGTAGATGCCTTAGTGCCAACCTGCACTTGGCTAGTGACGGTCCTCGGGGAGGTTGAAACTGTAGTCCTAATGTGATATATTTTGAGGAAACCAGGGATGGAAAACACTCAATAATCAGACTGAATGCACTGGAAGGGATGGGCATATTATTGAGACTACAGTGTATATAATGTAAGCAGTGTGTGTAGATGATAGACGCATGGAAATCAGGTTCAAGTTGTAACTGATTGGGTCCTCAAGCAACCACTGAATCCACCTCTGTAGGAATCCCAGATCTAAATCTAGTGAGGGGGAGTAATCCTGACTGTTCTCTTTTTATGCCTTATTGTAGCTGTATTTATACACAAATGATAGGTATTATAACATAGGAAAGAATGGAACCTTAAAAAAGAAGAATGAATCAGGATTCGGCACAGATGGCTAAAGGTAAAAAGAAGTATTTTTATCTTAAGAGGGGACACAGTGAAAGACAAAATAAGAGAGTGAATGGAATGGAAAAAATGAGAGACATTAATGGTAAGTCAAACTGAGAAACTCAACTAATTTCTTAAATCTTGCTTTAATAAGGAAACAATTACTGTGTATGATTAGGATATAATTAAGATTCTGCAAAAACAGCTTCTAAACGCAGAGAATGTAGTAATTGGAAAATTTGAACATTAACAAATCAATGATTCTGGGAATATGATGCCCACAATTGACTTGATAGTAGGGTGTCACAGTGATTGAATTTGATTTTTGCAAAGGTATGAAGAAAAGAGAGAATTCTATGTATATATAAAAGATGTAGTAATAACGGGTGAATGGAACTAATCTTCATAATACGTAAAAAGAATGATTTTGGAGGCTGAATTAAGCAGTTTTTGAAAGGAACAGATGTTCTTAGAGAACAATCTTAAACATCAAGATGACAGGTAAGCAATATTATCTCAAGAAGAACAAATGGTGGACATCATTTCTGATAGCTTTATGGTGGACAGAATTCTAAGGAAGTAATAAAAGTCAACGGAGGGCAACTCATAGTTGAATTTCAATAAATGTAAAACAGACATTAAATATTATAATTCAATTCAAATTCAATCTGAAATTAATGCTATTGGATTGGCAATTAGTAAAGGTTGATCATGGCTTATTAGAGATGTGGTTCTGGTGATCTCTCTAGTGAGTCTATTATAAGGTTCATCACTGTATAGAAGATGACTATGGAGGGTTGCGGATGGTACTGGATATAAGATATGGCAAATATCGGGGAACAGAAAACAATGCAAGGAATGCTAACACATTTACAGATATGAGCAGAAATCATCTAAAATAAGATTGAGCTTTGAAAAATACACACTTTAGTGGAGGATAAAAGAATCTGACAAACACACATATTTGCTAAGAAGATGGACCTGGAAATCAATAACATAAAAAAAGAAAACATGAATGAATATAAGAAACACAAGTATATTCTGTGTACAGCAAATGTAAATAAAAGAGCTATTCCTTTAGATGTGGAGTGTAAGGAAGCACTCTTCAATGGTCAGGCAAATTGATTTTGAAAAGAAATGTCATTTAATAGGTAGTATGTACAAAATACTAAAAAAGGCTCTCACAGAAGAAAGTATATTAAATATATAAAATTGAACTTGGTATCTTTATAATCCAAGTAAAAACATTTAGGGAACTTACAAAAGCGAAGAGGAAGGGAAAAACACAAATGAGAAAGAGAACTGCAGGAATGATGCAAACTCATTCAACAAGTACTTAAATTTAACACCTGCAATGTGCAGTGCCATGTGGCTGGTGTTCCGGGTGGGAAAAAGCAGAATTTGCATTTGTCTGTTCCTGTCCTTCAGTGTTTCATTCTTCTTTGGGAGAGAGATTTATACACAACAGAACCTATTTTGTGTTCAAGAATTTTAAGAGTTGTAAGTGTGGAAACTGCAAAAAGGACAGTTGGAGTAACAGAGATCCAGGGTTCATAATGATTATGAGATTGTTTACGTGCCCAGGAGAGATAATCTCAGTTCCCTTCTGTATTACAATTTCATGGTTATTAGTTCTGAAGAAAAACCAGAAGACTAATGGGGAAGCTAGGTTATACTGACCAACAAAATATGAGGACAGACTGAAAGAGGTAAGTGTAATATCAGCTAAAGTCTTGGGCAGCTAGTCAGAATCCAGATTGGATTCATGCTGTACCAGCAGAGGTCAGTTTGAAAGGTAAACAACTTGTGTGTGTGTGTGTGTGTGTGTGTGTGTGTGTGTGTGAGTGGCGGGGGTGGGGAGGAAACTATCTGCTGCATAAAGCAAGATAGATACTTCTTATCAATCAGAATACTGGAAACAACTTATAAAAAGCAAAGTTTAAGTTAGAGTCAATAATCATGCAGGCTACTGCTACCAGGATCTGAAACAGTACCACGGAGAGCTCTCTTGAGGCTGGAGAGCCTGAATAAAAAAAACCATTGCCCTGTCATCTCCAAAACTACAAAATGAGTACTTGACCTCTTAAAGCACTGAATAAAAGACAACATTGGAATTTTCATCTACTACAGAGGTTTGTCTATTCAGATATGACTTTTAATGGTTAAATTGGTTTCTTTAATTATTTGGCAAAGACTTATTCTTTGAGAGCACAGATTCTCTATGTGGTTCAGAGAACCAGGAGCTCTAACGTCTGAGGGCAAGGGAACAGCTGTCTAAACTCAATCAAAGAGAAAGAACTTGCCCTGCCTCTGCCTTTTCATACTAATTCACATCAGTGAGGGGGCATCTTCCTTACTGCTGTTGCAAATGCTAATGTCTTATAGAAATACCCTTGCAGACAGACTCAGAAAAAAATTTTTTTAACAGCTATCAGGGTACCCCTAAGCCCAGTCCAACTGACACATAAAATTAACCAGCACACCAGGTATGTATGCTTATCCAAACATGTATTCTTAATTTCTATATTTATCTCATTGTGGACTGTTAATAGTTTACCAACTGGCCATGACCCAGTCCATGGGTCACACTTTAAGTGGCAATGATGTAAATGACAACATGGACTATTTAAAATCAGAACAACCAAAGGTGGTTACTTAGTTGAAAGAATCTACATCCAAGCAAATGAAGTTCCAAAATTCCAAAACTCAACTCTAAATTATCCATGTTTTTCTTTCAGATTTGAAATACTGGTAAGTATTTTATTCCTAGATTTTCCCTAAACAAAAGGTTATTGGTGCTTTCACTTCTGATATTTAGTGCCTCTAGCTAATCTAGTCCTTATCCTCTATTAAGTCTTTGTCAGGAACAAAGCGGGAAAATAGAGCCAGTTCAATAGGCTAAAGCTGCATTTCCACAAACCCACTTCACTTGTGGCCCAAGACGAAATGGAGCAGTTGTTTCTGAGGATGGGATATCATTTTAGGTTAACAATGTGTTATCTTTTTTCTGTATTTTGGAAATTGGAAAGCACCTTCAGATGCTAAGTCTACTTCTTTTTTTGTTCAAATGGTTGAGTGTTTCATTGTTGCTTATGTAAACAGAGTTCAGCAATAATGTTATCTTGGATAAATATGCCCAGCTTTAATTATTTTTTAAAAACTATTCTCCCATGATGGAGGCCTAATATGAAATGCCATGCCAGTATCAGCAACAATTAACATACAAGGCATTTTACACATTCTTGATATTAGAAAAACAGGTTTTCTTGGAACCCCCTTGACCTTAAAACATGGGACAAAGGAATAGCTTATCTAAACAGGAAAGCTTAAACAATTTTTAAGTTTTAGCAAATTCAGTTTTTTCAAGTGACTCGATACTTTCTAATATTAAATAAATATTCTATGGTGAGACTGATTATGATTAGAGGGGTGACTATGTAAGAGCAACTTTTCTCTTTCCCATTAAATGTATCATTTTATAATTTTATTATGTCTGTCTATTTATGCATATATAAGAACAGCTTGTAACTTTTGTCTTACAATATGAAATCAAAGTAAAGAAATATTTTATTTTAATAACTAGCAATAACAAAGTTCTGCATATTAAGACTACTACCTTGTTTTGATGAAATGAATAAAATACTTTAACACGTGTCTGCCATTTAATAATTTATTTGACTCAAATGTTGCTCTTTTGGTTTTGCATTAAGCAGAACAACTATATTGAATGAATTCATGCAGGAAGATGCATATTTTAACTACATTTAACCCATTTCTCCAAATTGTAGTCAATTTGTTGAGGGACAGAAATAAGATGTGGATTAAACATTTTCTGAAATGTGTTTTTCAGAGCCACAGGCAGAAGCTGAGGCCAGCCTGTCATTTAATGAATTATCAGTTTAGTAGGCATTGGGTATCTATATATATCCACAATATTTTTAGTGACAAGGAGCAGTGGATAGAAAATAGGTAGATATTTAGAGCAGGTGACCTTGGGGAGATTTGGTAAGTCACAGAATCTGTTTTACCTGGCTACAGTGAGAGCATAATCACACTTAAAGACCGCAGAATGAAGTATTCATTGATATTTCTGAAGTAATAAGTATTTTAATATATTTTTACCATTAAATCTAAAATTAACCTATTTGATAGGCAGTAAAGGCAGTCAGATCCCCATGTCTCAATGGCTAAATAGTGGACACATTTTAGCAAAGTACAGTGATATTCATCGTGTCACTGATTGAATTTATGTCAGGCATTGATGAGTAAGGCAAATAGTTGTCTTTTTATATTCTCACTCAAAATACATTTAGGTGCGTGGGGATGTGTGTATAACTATTTACATATACAATTATTTTGATTTAGAAAGAAGCATAAAAATCGTTTCTTCTCGTAAACCATGAAATACCACAAGACTAAAAGAAGTAAATGCTTTTTAAGTGTCAATTAATTATTTTGTCATTAACATAACTGTAGAAAAACATCCATCTCTTAATACATTGCTGTTTATCTTTCTATAACCTCCCCAGGCCTTTTCTTTTGCTTCTAGTCCCATTTGTTCCCAAACCTAGATTTACTTGGAATATTGTTGTTAATTACCTCTTTAACACCTCTCCACTACTTTACACAGCATTTGACCTCACATCATACTCAGTCTTCTGGTATAAATCATCCTCCATGCTGTTCAGAGTTCCAAGTGTCTCCATTTTCAGTCTTAAATCAACACCTTCCAATTACATTTTAAAAAAGAAGTGAGGGATATACTCAAACTGATCTGAATCCACTCCAAAGTTTGGTCCACTGTTTTCTCTGAGAACCAGACTTCCAGACTTATTACTTGGTCTCTTGAAGCTCATAACCCTTCTCTTTGTTGTTTTAAAAAAATCTCCCAAGGAATACCTAAATTGAACAAATTTCTATTTTTTCTTCTTAATTCCTTCCCATCTACCATCCTGATCTCAGACTGTTTGGAAGTATAATAAGTGTAGAAAAGAGGAAAGTTAACTATGTGGCAAATTTGGTTGGTGAGATTATTTAGAATGGAATCCTAGTCTATTCTAAGTCTGTGGCTAGAAGAAGGAAATACTGAGGAATAAGAGACAGCCACCCCATACAAACCCTAAAGATATTAGTCTCCCTCAGGGATAGGCTCTTTCTTCTAGCACACAGAGAGAATAGACAGGAAGGGAAAGAAAGCCAGCAAAGTGGAACCATGCCTTGTTTATACCATCTGTTGAGATTCCTGTGAATGTTCTCCCTCTCTCTAAAGCACTCACCGCGCATGTGTTTCAGTTGGGTAGGGAGTTGGGGTCCTTTTCACCCAGTACAGGACTGGAATGGAAAGGTGAGCCTGAAGGTGGGCAAGGTTCCTTGTGTTGAAAAATTGGATATGAATGAAGTTAGCTGTCATTCTACCAAATGCAAATACTACTCTTTTGAAATTAAGTATAAAACTTGAGGTTGAATATCTGTAATCTAAATGCACTTATGCTGGCTGTTGTGTTGGTGAATTTTCAGAGACCTATGAACTGATAAGAATGGGTGTGTTTGCCTGTGTGTGCAGCGGTTACTAAAGAATGAAACTTGGATTCTGATGCTCAAATTGGGGTTATATTTAGGTAACGTCTAAGAACTTGAGAGGGAGTCATGCTGTAGAGTCTGGTGGTAGATCCAAGTCCAGGCAAAACTGATATTTCTAACATGAACACAGCACTGGATTAAATCTTAGAAGGACTGGTTTTCAGTCCTGCTTTGGCCCGCAGTTAAGTATAACATAAATGGAGAAGGTGGCATTGGAGTATAAGTGGAATGGCCTTTGAGAGTAAGAACTAGCAGTGACCTTAGAGATTAATAGTCTGTAACTCTATATAGTAATCCTATAGGAAAAGTTTACTTCTTTACTCTACCTGAATTCTCTATAAACAATATGGCATTAGTAATTGTGTTTAGGCATTTCTACAAGGCTAAGACATAGTCCTAAAAATTGAGCACTGCAAAAATAATCCTGTCTTTGCTTCCATCACTACTAAATCAATGTGAAAAACATACAAATCATATTAAGAGCATCTTATATTGCATTTAAATATAGTAACAGTGGGAGAGATAATTTTAGTTACTCCCTCAGAACTAGCAAAACATACTCTTTTGCAGCTCTCCCATTTGTTATTGTTTGCAGACACAGTGCATACCTAACACTTGTTTTATGTAAACAAATAAAAAACTCAATAAACAGTATATCCCTTCATTCTCTATAGCAGTAAACTTCCATTTTAATGAGATTTGAGTTCAGTACAGCAATTGTGATTTCTTTTCCAGTTGGTTAAAATAAGATTTTACATGAATTCCTAAATCTCAAAAGCATCCACGGCTCTATATGCTGGCTCAATACAGACAATGTTAATGTGCTCTCTTTGGGACATTTTGCAAACAAGTTTCTGAACTTGTAGAGAGAATATCGGAGCATCGACCAGCTAAAATTACCAGTGACCTAACAGATAGTCATATAGTCATGTAACTATATGTCACATAATAGTCATATAACTCTACAGGATAATCCAACAAGCACAATTTATTCCTTTACTATTTCTAAACTGTCTGTTAATCAACATGGAACTAGTAGTTCAGGTTAAGCCTCTCTTAAAGACCACATTACTAGTTTGGAATGATGATATTCCTCACTTTTCCCGTTAAGAATAAGATGTTCTCACAGCCAGTTAAAGTTGAATCTGAATTATGGGAGATATTTGCCTTCTAAGTCCTCTCACTTCCTATCCATTCTTTCTTCTCTACATTTGCAAAACGCATATTCTCCTACTCTTTACTGCTTAAAGTCTTTGCCTGTTTCTGTTTCCCTTTTTCCCAGGAAACAAAACAAATGAAAATGAAACCTCAGTAAAAGATGTAGCCAGTAAGCCTTCATGTACTCATATGTAAATGACTGATGAGGCTTATGTTGCATCATCCCAGAGGTGCTTCTATGTGAAAAGAGTTTCATGCAGCCAAAGGGTAGCTATTGTGGTGAAAGCCTGAGCAGTCTCAGTCTGAGTTCGTTCCAGGTATACAGAGATATTGGGATCCACATCCCTTAAAGGATCTATCCAATTTGCCTTTCATCATGAGCATCCCATTTCAGTATCCTGTAACGATATTGACATTTTCCATGTGTGCCTTGACGGGAAAAAGTTTTTGGGAGGCTTAACTACGAATAAGGTTGATAAGGAGTGTTTCCATTATGACACAAATTACACTACACTTTTGCCCTCTGTAAACTTTGCTCACTCAATTGTAGCTTACTCCTAACAATACTTTCAGTTATATGTGGAGGGAAGGTGGGAAACCAGAGGCATACACTGGATACCTAATTGTTGTGACATGACATCAGGAACAGCCCCAGTCTTCCTCCATCCGTCTATACATATTCATTGCAATGGAAGTTTGTAGGCCCCTCCCACTTCTGACTGTAGGCCCAGCCTTGTGATTTGCTGTACCCATCAAGATGCTAGTAAATGTGATATAAACAGAAGCTTAAAATGGGCATGCACACTGGAGCTTGTTCTTCTCATGCTCCCTGCTACTGTCATGAGAAGAAACAAGCCTGGGCTGGCCTGATGAAAGATAAAGGACATGCGAAGAACTGAGCCACATCGTCCCAGTCAAAGTCTTCCTGCATCATTTGACCTCGTAACATATGAGCGATCTCAAGTGAGATTAGCAGAGTCACGTGGCCCACCACCAGTGCTGACACATGAGCAACATGCTTATTGTTGAATGCCAATGAGTTTTTATAGTTGTTTGTTATATGGCAGGGTTCAAGCAACAGATAATGAATAGTCTAACAAAGCTGCAGCTTCAGGGCCAGTCTTTTGCCAAGGCCCTATTCCAAACCACTTAACTATTTGTTCAATTTGGTCAGATGTTTTGCAAATTTTGCAAAAAGATGATATTTTAATCACAGGATTAGAGTTGTTGCCTCCCACCATCCCTCTTCTCTTCCATCACACTTCTCCTGGTAGTAGGTGGCATTTTAGTTGCTTCAGTTATCTTGGGAATCCTGCTAAAGGGAAGTTCAGTTGGTGCTGCATATAGTTAGGTTGAAAGTGATATGATTATGATGTTCACAGTTGGTTCTTTGAATAGGTAAGTTATTATTAGCACCCCACTGCTGGAATGTACTTACTTTTCACTGTACTATATCACTTAGCATTGCAGGAACAAAGGTTGTAATATGATATGAACATGTCTTAGATTACCCAGCACAAGAATTATAAGAATAGTAGAGGACAAAATGTATAAAGTCAGAAGCTAGTCAATGAAAAATTCTTCCAAGCATCAGACCTGTAAATTTTAAGTAAAATGGTTCAAACCCTTGGGAAAAGTATTTGGTAGAATCTACTAAAGCAGAATAGCTACATATTTTAGAATCCAGTGATCCCACTTCTAAAAACATAACCAACAGAAACAGGTTCATATGTTCATTAAATGACATGTACAAGACATTCTCAGCAGCACTATTTGTAATAGTCCCCAAATAGAAACCACCCAATGTTTATAAATAGTAGAATAGACTCTAAACATTGTGGTGTATTCACACACTGGAAAACCTTACAGAGTAAGATAAACTGTCCAAACTATGTGTATATCACAAACACAAAGTTGAGTGAGAGAAGCCAGACACAAAAAGAAGTATTATAGGTATGATTCCACTTATGTCAAGTACAAAAGCAGGCAAAGGGGTTACTCTTCTAGCAGGCAGAGACAGGAAGAAAGCATAAGGGGGGTTTCGGGAGTGCTAGTAGTGTTCTATTTCTTGATCTGGATATCAGTGTCATGCTATACATTTGTTAATGTTCATTGAGCCATACAATTAAAACATGGACACTTTTCAGTATGTATATGCTTCAATAAAATATTTGAAAAAATTATAAACAGAGGATACAGCTATCATCAAAATGGAAAAAGTTTACCTTCAGGAATATACTTGATAAAGTAGTATATATGAGTATGCATATAATATACATCAATTATATTATATATATTATTTTAATTTAAACTGTGTGAAATGGCATTTATCAGAATCTCTTTTTAGGGCAGACATCTGTCACAGAACTACAAATACTGGGTATGGGAGTATGTGAAGCTGTATGTGAAGTCTCACTGTATCACTCAATCAGGAAATACTTAAATTTCTTATCAACTTTATACAAAACATAGAAATCTTCTCAGCAAACTAACACAGGAACGGAAAATCAAACACTGCATGTTCTCACTCATAAGTGGGAGTTGAACAATGAGAACACATGGACACAGGGAGGGGAATATCACACACCGGGGCCTGTTAGGGGATGGGGTGCTAGGGGAGGGAGAGCGTTAGGAGAAATACCTAATGTAGATGAGGGGTTGATGGGTGCAGCAAACCACCATGGCACATGTGTACCTGCTCAACAAACCTACACGTTCTGTACATGTATCCCAGAACTTAAAGTATAATAAAAAAGATCAACAGGAATAAATAACTTTTGGTTTGCTACTAGAATAAGAACACTGACAACAAACTGGTTAATGAATATTGTCGACTCAAATATTATTTAAGAGTGATCAGCACACAAGAAAACTTGAAATGCACTTAGTTCCTGTAGCTCATATACAAAACAGTCTCAGTAAGGTTTCTTTTTCCCCAAGTTGATGACAGTTCTAAACATTTGCATAATATTGGCAGGAAGAATTGTGAAAATCAAAGGAACTTTTAAAACTATCAATATCAACATACAATTTTTGATCAATCATAGTAGAGGAAAATTGAGTTGTCTCTTTATTTGCTCTATAAAAATATTAGAAAAGTGTAGTCTTATGAAGAAGCAATCAAAATATGTTCAAACAAAAATTTAGGAATAAAAGTATTAGATGTATAGCAGGCAATTAATTCATAAAATGATGGTGATATTCTCTTGATTTTATGTTTAACTTCTCTTTTTACTCTAAATAGAAATTGACTTTTACACCCAACTTGTGTTCTTCTTTTCTAGAGGACTTACAAATTATAGGAATTCAGGTACCACCAAATCGAGATAGATGAGCATGCTGAATCAACATGCATACTCCACAGCCATGTGACCCAATTGCAAGACTGTCTCCTGGCAGACAGATTGTCATCACTTCAAATCCCCTTTCAGCTTCTGACCCTTCCTATGTTACAAGCCAAACCTCCTTTTCTCCTTTTTTATGTCTGCTTTTTCCCTTTTCACATTCTTACTCTTAATTTAGACAATCCTATTCTGCAGTATTATTTGAATTAGAGAAATATGCATAACTATTGCATCAACCACACTGCAAGAATTTAGACCACCTGTCTTCTAGCCTGGTTGGACAAAAGTCTATGATGCACCTATTTTCATCCAGGGTACCTTGCCCAGATCTCTGACTTGTCAAACAAGAGCTTTAACATTTTATTCACCACTAACAATTCCTTGCCTTTTGCCAGTGCCTATATTCTAATATTTCCTTCTATTTCCATTTTTGTCCCTATTTACATGCAACACCTGAAGGGCAAAGGGAAATACAGTATGTGCTCACAATGCATGAACTGGCCCAAGACCCTCAGTACTCTCTGGATAAAGGAATACTCTTCTATTAAAATACTATGTGAATGAGATGAGAGAATGAACTCATTCTGAGCTCTCTACCTTTATGCTAGAATTTGGGGATGAAGAAAACATAATAAAGTAAGAAGAAAACGGCTTCTTTGGCAGACCATCTTATTCAGAAATACCATCTTCTGAGTTAAGACCAGTAATTCAGCATTCAGATTTAATGCATTGTTCATGAAAAATGGAAACGATTGATAACATATTTTTTTCTATGAGATGTTCAGAAAAAAAATCTCAAGCCACTGAAAGAATAATTAATTTGCCTGTAATGAAACTGACACGCAGGAAAAATTTAAAATCAATCTTGTGCTTAAAAGCAGAACAATGCTGATGGTGCCTCCATATTTCCTCCCTCTTCCCACTGCCAGCTTGTTACCAGTGAACACATATTATGCATATTACCCACAAATCTCTCCTTTATTTAAATTTAAAAAAGAAACACCATGTTTTTAATCAATCTATTTGCACTTGGCTGTCAAAACTCACAAAGGCGCTTTGATTTCCTTTCATTATTCTCAAGAGAACCAAATGTGGATGAATAGAATAGAGAATAAAAAGGAAGAAAAATTAAGGGTTAATACACCTAGCTAAAGTCAGACAAACAGAAAAAAAAAAAAGGATGTGTTTATTCACGGCCTATGAAAAAATCCTTGGTATGCTTCCTTCCCATTGACAATTACCAGAATCATCAGGTATAAATGCAGGCTTTTGTCCTTTAACTATCAGATTGTTCTTCCATGGCTCTTTGTTCTATTTCACAAGTCACGGCTCTTCTTATCAGAGAAGTTCGATCCCTTCACTGTGAATTGTGAGGGTTTAGAGGCTGGATAGGAAAATCACTGAAGACTTTAGGGATTGATCATTTTGGTATTGTTGGTCAAAGCTCTTCTACTAACAGTCAAGAGACCAAACACTCATTAAAGGACCTAACAGATGGGGTCAGATGACTCCTAGCAAGTTTTGGGTATTGGGAGCAAGGGTCTCCACAGGGAAGGCAGAAACTCTGTTGGTTTCACAAACTGGCTGATTATTAGAACTTCCTGAGTGTGGTTTCCAGATTTAGTAAACAAAAATACACACAGCCCAGCTAAATTTGAATTTCAGGTAAAAACAAATAATTCTTCAGTATAAGACCCCTTTGCTGGAAGTGCATCAAGAGGGGGAATATTTCTTTGAACGGATCTATGGAATGGAAGGGGAGTAGTATGACGAGGAGGGATGTGCGTATTTAATACATAAGAAGAATATGTGACAAACTTGTGATTTCCTTTCATTGTATTTATTCCTGGCAGAATACAAAGCATATCTGTAAGACCGTATTTATCCAGGGCTCCTTGGGAATGATTTGTTCCGGAGAGAAATATTTTGTTTGTTTTCATAATCGTTGAGGGGTTACTTCTTTAAGTAGTAAAACATTTTACATTCTAACTTCTAGGGATGAAAATCTTTCTTAAATGTGTCACACATATATTCTTGCCATTTCAAAAAGAAAACACTGCTATTAATTATTTTTCCCTGAAGAGCCAAGGTTATTATTATGAACATATTGTTGTACAACATTGATACCATTAAAATTAACTGAAAGATTTGTTGGGCTATTTGCCCTTTCACTAAATGTTTGTATACTTGGGTGAGCTTTAAGTTTTTGCATCTGTGTTTTTTGCTTATGTTTTTATGTTGTCATTTATGTTTTCTCCCAAGTCAAGCTATTAACTGTTATTCTTTCTCCTTTCTAATTTTTGTAAAATTCTCTACCCCTCACTAAGATTTATAAATAAGACAGCAAGGAAATAAATTCAGTTCTTAGAATTGTTTGTAAATAAAAAACAAAAAAACAAAAAAAAACAATTTAAGGTCCAAACAGGGTTTCTGTGAAAAAAGTACACTAGTAGCTAAAAATAATGGTCTTTAGCTGTAAAATAGTTGGCCACATATGTATTCAACTGAAATTGATTGCTACTCAGTTCCAAGTTGGCCTAATTATAAGGTGGCTAACTCCCAGGTAGTTGAGTGAGGTGTAATATACTCCTTGTGGATATATATAGTGGTATCTGAGACAAAAATTATCATCAGAGTAGAGAAAGATGAAATCAGTAGCTGCAAGCCAGGTGATTCTGGATCCAAGATACTGGGGCCATCCTGCACTGTCAAAAACAGTGTAGAATGAGATCTGTCTCTCGCTGGCTTTTATGAACTTGTACCATTCATTTAATCAAACCTGTGCCTTGGTTTTCTCGCTTGCAAAATGACATAGATAATCAATACCATTGGTTTTGGTATTGAGGAAGTGAGGACAATTTCTACTGTTCTCCTCATTTTTCTAAACTGGTCTCAGCTTTTACTGTTTTTCCATGTGGCCCACACATCATTATCCTCAGTGGAAGGGCTTTCAAATGTGAGGGAAGAGGGCCTCCGTTTCTTACGGTCATGATTTGTAAGTGCAGGATTTCTATGCCCTGAACATGGGTTTCTAAGTTCCAGTATGCTCTTGCATGGAGAACCTCTTGTCCTCCTTGGAAACACATTCTGAGCAAAGCCTGCCCTTTGGGGTTGGATCTATTCCCACTCCTTGCTTCTGTCAGTGATGGGTAAATACAGTCCTAGACATTTAGGTATGAAGGCTAGGGGATAGGGAAGGAATAAGAAGCCTTGCTTATGATTCCAAGATTAAGCTTCTCATTGGTGACTCCTACCAGAGAATCTCTGAAATGCATGGGGTTAGCTATGGTATGTGTGTGGCAGGGGGAGGGGAAGGTGTTGCTTAGATGCTCACCCAGCTGTTAATAAAACTGATCATTTGTCCCCTCATTTGGCCAGGGTTGTTGTTGTATATAATTTTTTCTATCGCAGACTTGGAAGGAGAAAAGCAGAGCAGCATGAAACTCACTAAATTCCATCAAGAAATCTTATTACTGTTGGAGGATTATGGTGATTACATGATTTTTTTTTTTTTAAAAAGCTTGCCATACAGTGGGCCCTCATTTAGTTATTTACCTCCCTCTTCTCTCCATGAAGAGAAGAGGAGAGGAACTGAATGGAGGGCTATGAAATGGTAAAAGTGGTAAATCATAGTGTTCTACCTAATAAAGAAGCTGGGGGGAATAACTAATGAATAATTGTAAAGCCTTTCAGAAAGATAAAAGTCTATAGAAATGCAAAATAATAATATCAGGGAAGTAGAGATGTCAGTTGAATATAAAGGAGACAGCTTTTTTTTCCATACAAATATCTTGGTCACCATCAGCAGCGGTGGAGAAGAAAACAGAAAGAAGGGTATGTGACAGTTTAATAGTGTCTTGTTAAAAATAGAACGTGTTTTAAGAGTGTCTGGACTTTCTTTAAAATAAAAAGATGAGCACTGACTCACTTCCTGTTAGAATAGATTCAGAAGTGCCTCTGGCAAAAATTCACTGACTTTCCCACCTCCAATTTCCTATGTTAATTAAATTGGGAGGGCAAATTTGGTATATGAGAGGAACAATGTCAGGAAGCCATGTTGGCAGGCAAAATACCACTTCATGTGGGAACAGATCGTGAGCTCTGGCCAGCTCAGCTTTCCACGCTGAATTCAAATCTCACTCCAGATCCAAAATGCTAGTCCATAATACCCCTCCTGAGGAAGTCCTAGGGGTTAGGATGAGCTCAAGAAAGACCATCTGCTTAAGGATTTATATTCAGAAACCTGGGACAATGGGGAACTCTTGGCTCATTCTCAGGGTGTTTAGGGTTTAGTGTTTCCCCAAATTTTGGATGATGGTAAATGCTATGCAAAGTAGTTTCTACATCAAGATAAATTTGGGAAACAATGGATTTTTAAAAAATTAATGGATTATTTTTTAACTGTAGGAGTTCCTAAAACCTTTCATATGTTAATGTGAGCTGAAAATTTCCAAAAGATAAAGACAGTGTGTTCTCCAAATTTATTTGACTACAGAACTGTTTTCTAGAGTGTTCATCAGGACGAGCCATAAGGTGCACTTTGGGAAATACTGTTCTGGGGTCACCTACAGATTTTTCTTTCTGTTTTGGGCAGCCTAAGGATTTTCTAGAAAGAGTTGAATCTCCAGAAGAGTCAAGAAAGTAGATTTGAGAATTCAGCTGAAATCTGAACAACCTACTGAGGTTGCTTTAGTCCACTTTAGTACCAATATATGATTGTCTCATTTGCATGAAGATGCATATATACAGGCACCCAAAAGACATTCCTTTGGTCTTAACAAGATACAATTAGATTGAGACTCACCTAGTACCCAGCCAATGGTGCAGCTTCCCTGGCTGTGCCTGAATCAAGCAGACTTCACTTAGCAGAAAGCTCAAAGACAGGGGATGGGCAGCATGGTGCTTCCTTGTTTGAAGGTTGTGAGGCATCTCCAGTGGTGACCACCCACTACATAGCCACAAGGGAAGTTAGAGAAAAGGACGAAAGGGACTAGCGTGTGGTAAATTCCCTTTGGGTGCTATGAGCAAGCACACTTAAGTCTGGGTTGCAGTGGCCAAGGGGCTGTCACGCAATGGCCATTTGAAGCCATGCATCAATGTGTACAGCCATGGGTGTCTCAGATGGCAACACAGTATAAATATAGTCAAATCAGTTCAGTATCCAGAACTCAAAGGAGAGAATTGTGCTGAAATCATGGAAAAGGATAAAGAAGCCTCATTTTAATATGTTAAACACACACACATAACTAAGGCAGCCAATCTGAAACAGAAGCAGATGTATTCAGGGTACAAAGAATAACATTTTTAGCTAGCTCGGCTTCCTTTCAAACAGTTTTTTTCAACAGTGAGAGCTTTCTGAGAAATGCATTTATATAGGTACAAAGCATGTGTCTCTGTGGCAGCAGGAGTCCTTATTTGCATCAGATTTTCTTTAACACCTGTTTGTTTCAGAGGGCACTGCCTTCCTAGGAAACACTCCAGAAAAGGAATTACATAAAGAAAGGATGCTTTAGTTTGGAAAGAAGAGGCAGTGCAGAGCATTCACAATTACTATAAATCACCAAGTCTACTTTCCTTGGTGAATAAGAGAAA
Source organism: Mandrillus leucophaeus (assembly GCF_000951045.1). Taxonomy (NCBI): domain Eukaryota; kingdom Metazoa; phylum Chordata; class Mammalia; order Primates; family Cercopithecidae; genus Mandrillus; species Mandrillus leucophaeus. Next base: position 165,017 of record NW_012100544.1, on the reverse strand, counting down.
GGTACTTTAAAAAACTATTATTATGAGAGCTGTGATTACCCTTGTATACATAACTGCCTGATGCCTATTTTTAAACCATGTCCTTGGAACACAATGAGTATTCAATAAGGGATGTAGACTTAACTCTTCCAATAACTCAATCCTGCACATCCACTAAATCTTACGTGTCAAATTGCCATAAAATCTAGATGTGATGCTGTTTTATTCTGTTGATTAGAATGATTTTGTATCTAACTCTATACATAGTCCAAACATCAACTTTGCACAGTCAGCAACAATCTAGATTCTTAAATATCCTGAGAAGGGGACATGGTATCTGGCTCTGCTTTAAATTGTGCTTACTGCCAACAACAGAAGTCTCTAAAAATGGCATGGGAGTCTATATTTATTCACATCTAATTTATTTCAGAGGGACAGACCCAGTTTCCAAATTGAAAGATGGTCTTCCTGATGACCATTAGGAATGACCTGCTTTCTTAAGATGTGAAGGAAAAAAGAAGATGAATAGCTTCTATGTATTATAATCCTTCATGTCCTCACAGTGGTGCTGTAAGCATGATAAATAATTTTGGACGTAGAATTACACTTAACTATTTGCTCTTAGGATATTTGTTTCTTTACCTATCTTCCTACATTCAGTACATCACAGAATTTCAGTGTGGGTTGTGACCTTAAAGATATTATTCTCTAGTTCCAAATGCTATAGATGAAGAAACTGGGGCAAGACAAAACTAAGAGCTTCACTCAAGTTTAAATTGCTATTTCAGCTGGGTGTGGTGGCTCACGTCTGTAATGCCAACAGTTTGGGAGCCCAATGTGGGCGGATCACTTGAGGTCAGGAGTTCAAGAGCAGCCTGGTCAACATGGTGAAACTCCGACTCTACTAAAAATACAAAAATTAGCTGGGTATGCTGGCCCATGCCTGTAGTCCCTAGCTACTTGGGGGGCTGAGGCAGGAGACTCTCTTGAACCCAGGAGGCAGAGGTTGCAGTGAGCCAAGATAGCACCACTGCACTTCAGCCTGAGCAATACAGTGAGACTGTCTAAAAAAAATGCTATTTGATACCAGAGCCAGCTTTTGCCACAAAGTCTGGCCATAAGGCTAAAAGATCAGGGATTTGAGAACTCTCAATATTTGCTAATGTTCTGCATCATGAAAGGATGGAAGGGTACATGAGCATGCATACAACCAAAAGGAAAGAAGTTGGCTGCTCCATTTATTTTGTTTCCTGTCTCTTGTCTTCACCATCAAGGGAAATGTCGACAGTGAAAGAACAATGGTTAAATGGAGAAAAACCATTATTTGCTTTCAGGTACCACACTGGGCCTTTGGCATTCACAGTGGATTCTGCATCAGGATGAAAACAGCTGATTTTGGTTCATGGCTATAGATCCTGGAGTTAAAAATGTCTAAAGCAGCACAAACAAATTTCTCATTTATTTGGAAGTATTCTTTGCTGAGATTCTTACTTTCTTCCTTCTCAGTTTTGGCAAGACAAAAACAAATTTCATTTCCTCCACCAACACATTTCTCCCTGCCCTTCCTATATTCACCTTTGCTTGGTAGTGAGTAGCAGGCTCTGCTATGCCAGCTGAGTAAGAGAAGCTAAAGCAGGAGGAGCATGCTTATGGATACATTCTCTGCTATTAGCTGCTCTGGACAGACCTTTGGATGCTCTGCCTCTAGAATCATTTGGGGTCTGAGAGTCTGTACTTAACCTGTCAGTTATGGCAGCCGAGAGCAACTTATATAATCACTGGCTTTTGACAATTTAGCAGTAAAATACTAGATAGGAAGGCATGTGAGGAGGTAATATGTATAATAACACATTTTTGTAGGTTTCAAAGTGTGTCTTTGGCTGCCTTCTCTTCTCATTCTACCTACTTTACTTGGGCTGCAATTACTCCCTTGATGTAGATGCTTCACAAAATAGTGTTCAAGTCTAGGTTACAGATACCTAGTTTCAACTGTCTCCTACACATATTAACCTGGATAACAGACAAACATTTCAAAAGCAACATGACAAAACCCAACTTTTCATTCTATTCCCTCAAACCAGCTTATCTCCCACAAAACCAGTGTATCTCCCTGTATTTCCTATCTCAATGTATAGCATCTAAATCCACTCAGTAACCTAAGTCAGAATATTGTTAAACCATCCTGGATTTTTAATTGCCATAATATTTAACATCCAACTAATCACCAAATAAAATCTTCTAAATACCGCCCCCAATACATTCTCTTCCTTTCTCCCTTATCATGGCTTTAGTTCAACATCTTATCACATATAAATGATAAAATTTAATTCCTGGGCACATATAAAATATCACACTTTACAAGCAAAGAATATAAATTCTCTTAAACACATGTGGGTTGTTTACAAAAATTGACCACATTCAGAAATAAAAAAAGCAAATACCAATAAACAGAATTGTTATCTACAGATAACTATTTCTTGGAAAAATGCAATTACATTAGCAATCAATAATAAAATTTAACTAGATAAGAAAAAACCCTGTCCATTTAGAAACTAGATAACTCAATGGCAACAAAAGAAATCACAATAAAGCAAGATGAACAATAATAATAACATACAGATCAAATCTTACGCATTTTAGTTAAAGCAGATGTTAGTGGATAATCTATAACATTATGTGTTGATATTATAAAGAAATACTTACTAAAAATGAGCTCACGCATTCTAGAAGCTACCAAAAGAATCGCTCATATAAATATATAGTATCATATATTACTGTTATTCTCTAATAAACTCATTGAAAGTAGGAAGAAAATGATAATAAAGATAAGAGCCCATAGTATTGGAAAAGACAACAATAGGAAACAATATAAAAATTAACAAAACTTTTAGTTTTGTTACTTACTCTTTAAGAAGGTTAAAAAATGCAAAACTATAAAAACCCTGGAAGACAACCTATGCAATACCATTCTAGACATAGGAACAGGGCAAAGATTTCATGACAAAGATGCCAAAAGCAATTGCAGCCAAAGCAAAAGTTGACAAATGGATCTAATTAAACTAAAGAGCTTCTGTACAGCAAAAGAAACTATCAAGAGAGTAAATAGGCAACCTACAGAATGGGAAAAAAATATTTGCAAACTATGCATCAGTCAAAAGGTTTAATATCCAGCATCTATAAGGAACTTTAAAAAATTTACAAGAAAAAAACAAACATCCCCATTGAAAAGTGAGCAAAGGACATGAAGAGACACTTTTCAAAAGAAGATATACATACAGCCAACAAGCATATGAAAAGGAGCTCAACATCATTGATCATCAGAGAAATGCAAATCAAAACCACAATGAGATACCATTTCACACCAATCAGAATGGCTATCATTAAAAAGTCAGAAAATAACTGATGCTGGTGAGGTTTCAGAGAAAAAGGAACATCTATAAACTGTTGGTAGGAGTGTAAATTAGTTTCAACTATTGTGTAAAGCAGTGTGGCAATTCCTCACAGAACTAAGAACTACCTTCAACCAGCAATGCCATTACTTGGTACATACCCAAAGGATTATAAATTGTTCTATCATGAAGATACATGCACACATATATTCATTGCAGCACTATTGACAATACCAAAGACAGGGAATCAACCCAAATGCCTATCAATGGTTAGACTGGATAAAGAAAATATGGTACAAATACACCATGGAATACCATGCAGCCATAAAAAGGAACGAGATCATGTCCTTTGCAGGAACATGGATGGAGCTGGAAGCCATTATCCTTAGCAAACTAACATAGGAACATAAAACCAAACACCGCATGTTCTCACTTACACGTGGGAGCTAAATGATGAGAACACATGAACACGTAGAGGGGAGCAACAGACACTGGGGTCTCCCTGAGGGTAGAGGGTTAGGGTAGGGAGAGGATCAGGAAAAATCACCAATTGGTACTAGACTTTATACCTGAGTGATGAAGTACTCTGTACAACAAATCCCAGTGACATGAGTTTACCTATATAAAAAAACCGTACATGTACCCTTGAATTTAAAATAAAGTTTTAAAAAAAGGTGTCAACAAAGTGGTTGGCTTGAGAGATGGAATTTGTTGGAAAAAGGCATAAAGAACCCTCATAGGATGATGGAGATGTTTTATATCTTCTTCTCAGAGATGTTCACTTGGATACATTAGCTTTTATTTCTGTATAAATTTTACCTTATTGAGATGCTATTTGGAAAGAGGATAAGGTAAGTTAGCCTCTGATAAAAATGTATCTCTAAAAGGAACAATTTTACAGGATCTGAATAGGTTTAACAGATTTTAATAGGTTAGACAATACAATATATTTTATGAAATAATATCCCACGGGATTACTATGCCTTAAGATACACTTTGGGAAACTCTTATTTAAATGGTACTTAATATTTAAAGAAGATATTATATTATAACTCGTTTCTAAAAAATAAATGCTGCCTTCCAAAATTCTTTTGAAAAACTGTCTTGGATTTGCATAGCTCACTAATGAGCGATTCCAGATAAATGACACATTACTGCAGAAAGTTGAAAATGTGGCTTGAATTTCACTGTCTGAAACATAAAACTCATTCTCAAAAGGAGATGTTAGTGAATGGAGCAAACTGAAAGATGTTATGAATTATCTGTCGAGGGTAGTTGAAAAAAGTGAAGCAACAAATAAATGTAGGAATAATTAAGTGGACCTGTCTATATAGATGTTAGTCAAAAATTGGATGTCGCTATAGATTAAAAAATAAGGCGCTATTAAACATATTTTAGGAATTATTTATTGGAAAATTAAAAATACTTTTGTCAAATGGTTTTTAAAATGTAAATGAAAAATTTAAATTTCTAAAACAATATAACTTAGAAAAAGGGATCCACAAAGAAATAGGAAATATTTACAGTTTTATAGCAACTTACGAAATTGATCTAGTGAATACAAATCTTCCCACAAGAAATGTCAGTCCCAGATAAAATTATAGAAGAGTTCTACTCAACACTGAAGGAAAAAATAATAAAAACAATCCAAATTTACCATACAACTCCTGCATTTATAAAAATAGCAACCAAACACTTTACAACTTATTTTGTTAGGCTGGTAAAACATTAAAATGTCTTCCTAACCTGTGTCCTTGTCCTCTCTCTCACCTCTCCCAGATCTACCCTTCACTCTCAGTGTGATCTTTCTAAAATGCAAATCCGATCCGCCAGTCCTTTAGGGACACTCAGGGGTTCTTCATTATCACTAGAACAAAACATCAACGTTCCTTCCTCTAGTAACCTGTCTCCTTACTGGTTTCATCTCTGCCTACCTTTACAACCCCATAATTTACCACTTCCTATAGTGCTATTGTTGCAGTTTTTAAAAGATGCCTCTGATTTTTACTCACATGTTCTCTGACTTCACACTCCTGCCTTTCAAAACTAGGCTTTGTTGGTCCCTCTTTTGGACTCGTAGAAAACTTTTGCCTGTCTTCACAATACCTATCCCACCTTATTGAACTCTGCTTATTATAATAGTTTGTTTTCCTCATGATGTTTCAAACTCCTTGAAGGAATTTGTGAGTCTTTAGGGTTCAGCACATGGCTGGCACATGGTAGGTTACATGCTCTACCTCAGCCATATCTTAGATAAAATGCTCTTTGGTACATACAGCCTGTCAGTCATCATCAAGTAGAATCCTATATCTATGGGAAGATACACTCCAGGTTACAATGAACAGCCAAAATTGCTCTTTTAGGGTATAACCTATTTCTAAGTCAGAGTCTGTCTCTATTAGTGATGAAAAGTTTCTCACAAGTTTGGTGTATGGAGAGACAATAAAAGCATCACCTCTCTCTCCTAGGTACTTTCAAAAGACAGGAAACTCACAGTTGCTCTAATATGAGATACCGATGATATTGGGAAACATTCTTTAGTGCACAGACACATGGCATCCTGAAAAAAAAATCAATGTTTTACCTTCCTCCCTGCTGAGTTTCATTTCACAATAGAGAACTATCATTATAAGCCCCCAAAATGTACCTGTTCAGTTTTTCATCTGTGAACAACACTGATTTCAATTAAATTCCAAAATAGATACCCCAGAGTCCTCCCTAGAATGTTTAATATTTGGCCTTTAATATAAATTGATCCATTGCTATTGAGTCAGTAACACAAAACCAAAAAAAAGGCTTTAAGAATTATTAAAGTCACAGGCAGTGCACAGGACATACTTGAGAACATGTGCTGTAGAAAACACTGCCTTACATGGAGAAGTCACTTACGAGCCCGATAAAAGATGCTAAGATGCTCATTCCCCTCCCCTTGCATTGGTACCTACAGTTCCCAGAGGAAGAGGGGGCCTCATCCTGGCAGCTGCTCAGGAGCATCTCTCATTCTAGGGTGTCAGGAACTCAAAATATGTAAGGACATTTTTGCAAAGGGTCTTGATAGTGGGAAATTACTGGGTATTCCTATTTTTGGAGAATGCTGAAGAAGTGGGATGAGGCTAGGGGACACTACAATGCCAAGGTCATGAGACTAGTATAAGACTGGAAACAGCAAACACGACTTTTGGCATTCAGTCTGTTCCTCTGACCACTGGACCCTGAAAACAGGTGCTGGAACCTTATGGAAAGCAATTAGAGCTTCTATCCAGACTACAGGCTTTTGCCAATGTCAAAAAGGTGACAAGGTTACCAGCCCGAGGAATTTCACACTGTGGCTCTCTTCTTCAGTATTATGCCAGAAATGCGTTTAATGATGGAGTTCTGCCATTTATAATATGTGTCACTTTGGGAGCGCAGAAAAGAAACTAACTAATGCTACTTTTATTTATGCTGTTTCATCTATCTGAGACCAGCATTTATTAAGCATGGTGCTGAGATGACATTTGATTTCCCCTCAGTTCTCTTTTATTGTTTTTGCATGTAAGTCCTGGGAAAAATAATACTGCTTTGGACAGCAAATGACTTAAATGAATCAGATATTGTCTGGGTGTAGGTATTACTAAGAGACCAACTTAATTATTAGTTGTTTTCATGGTTATTGCAACATCTAGTTTCCTGCAGACTAGACTTTGAAGAGAAGGCAGTTCACAGCTCTGGAATCCAAAGAAGCGAGGCAAAAAGGAAGAGCAGACAAAGCATTAACTTTGGAGGCCCATTTCTCTTTCCGACTGGCTGCATATCCAGGAGCAAGTTATTTCCACCATGAAAGCCTTAATTTATTTATCTGTAAAGTAAAACTAATAATTTTGTTTGCTGAAAGCTTTAAATAAATTACTATCTATAAAGCGTTAGACACAGTTTTTGGCACACAGCAGGTGCCCATTGAATGTTAAGTCCTGTTTCTTATTTTTAAGACATACTTTGCTAAGGGAGCTCAGAGAAAAGATGTGGTCCCATAACCAAGTATTACATATTAAACTGAATTAGATGCAGCTAATTATATCTTTGCTAGCTTAAATTCAGAGAATAAGAAGCATAACTTTTGGGGCTTTGTTTTAATTCTTGGTCAGGTTCTACATAGATAAATCCAGGAGGTAAACAACAATCCTAATAACTTAATGTTAGTACTATACTAGAATAATTTGAATATTTAAAACAAATTCCCTTTCTTTCACAAACTGCACCAGTCAGCTAGTTTTCCATCTCAACCTTGTACTATTAAACAACTACAGCAGACCCCGTGTTATTTGCTACAGTCTCCTTCAAGTTTTGTTGCTTGTTTCCAGCCTGTTCCCACTTGGATCTAATTCCTGTCTAGTTTCTGATATTGGCTTCAGTTTTCTTCCTGATTTTTGCCGAAGCATTGCTAAGGTCTGAATGTTTGTGTTACCCATAAAATTTATATGTTGCAACCTAATCCTCAATATGATGGCAGTAAAAGATGAGGCTTCTGGGAGGTGATTAGGTCATGAGGGTTCCACCTTCGTGAGTAGGATTAATAAAGAAAGAGGTAGCTGGTTTGCCCCATTCCGCAAGTAAGGAGGCAGCTATGAAGCAGAGAGTGGGCCTGTCCCAGACATCGAATCCACTGGTACTTTCGTCTTGGACTTCCCTGCCTCCAGAACGGTGGGAAATAAATTTCTGTTGTTCATAAATCACCCAGTCTAAGGTGTTTTGTTATAGTACCCTGGACAGACTAAGACATTCACCTTCTGACTTTGATCTCTTCTTCAAACTCACTTCCCAGTCAGACCCATCTGACCCTGCATGAAAGAAAATTCACTTAGGAACAGCCAAATTGCAAAAAGTAGTTCTCAAATAATTGAGAAATGGTTTATGAGTCTATGGCAAACTCAAAAATAAAAAGTCTTCATTGAAATTATTTAGTTTGTAATTAAAGTAAAATCACAGATTTTTGTATGAAGTATCTTGCTGAAGAAACAGAGAGCTGTATGCACCAGCTATTGCTGAGTAAAACGTGACATAATTTTGGGGCTTCTCAAAGCCTTTTTATTATGAAGATCAACATGACACTACTGGACAGTTTTCAAATGGGCAACGTAGCCCTGTCTCATGTCACAGATGACTTCATCTGTCTAAAGTAGGATCTTTAATGTTAAAATAAGGCTAGTAATCTACACTTAAATCATGGGGAGATTGAGCCCAGTGTATGAAATCCTGGTGTTTGACCATACAGGGAAGATAAGAAAGCTGTTTTACATATATATATATATGTTTTAAGGAAAAAGATCACCTACCACTCAAAACCTACCCCTCAATATCCAATCAAATGATTCTAGTTTACCCTAAACTTTACAAAAGAATATTGTAGCAAGCTTATTCAATTGTAGACTTAGTACATTTTATCTCGCTATTATCTAGCTAACAGAGAAGCTTTAGTATATCTGTCTACCTGCAAGGCTCAGAACAAAACTTTGCTGATGGCCAGATTTGCAAAAACCTGAACACAGGAACCTACCTTAGTATTTAGCAAAGTGGAAGATGAGGTGGAGTCGTGTTCTGATCCTCCCAAAGCCTGATTCTGAAGTTGCTTATAACCTGACCTTTTTACTCTGTGATTTTTCAGATATGCAGCCTCTGATATTTATATAGAACTTATTCCTACTGTTATCAGAGCACAAAGGAAGAATGTAGGAGGAAAAGCACAAGAGGTAGCATTATCACTCTGATTGCTGTTAATATTATACCTCTAAGTGCAAAAAGCATTATTTTTCAGTCATCTTAGGCATGGAATTTGCAGGAAATAAAGTATAGGTGTCAGTGACTTTACAGCTTTCTTTCCAAAAGCCTCTCTATCTGCAGCTTGCCTGTCCTCATCTCCAACCTATCTAGATGTTTGACCTTCTGCCTGGCGCTTCCGTCCTCAGTCAAGAGTGACATAAGCTGTTCTAGGTCACTCTTTAGGATTCCAGACCAAGGCATCCTTCCTGTTTGTTTTGCATCCCATGATCATGTACTTAAATTTAAGTAACATAACTTTCGGCTTTTTCTCAAAGTCTCAACTTAGAGGCTAATTCTGAAAAATAACTGAATTCCTATATTGTTGTTATACTGCCTTCCCTGTCCTAATGGCCCGTCCAGTTCAATATCTGTCTAGGACTGGGAATTGGCTTTATTATAGACAGTCTTTGCTCCTCCTCCATCCTTAGCTTTCATCTCTCTTTAGCCATCCCAAAGACACAGATTTTGGCTCCCAGCTTTCTGAAATTCCACGTTTTGGTTCTAGAATTTTGATTCTCTGCCTACTGGCCCAGGCATCACATCTCTGCTAGTTATCCATCTAAGCTTTTCTGAGTCTGCACAGTCTTGCAAGTGTTCCTTTCATGCTTGTCTTTGTCTTGAGACATAAGAACCAGTTGGAAGAGCTCCAAATGAGTGACAAATGCTCAGGTATTTTTTGTGGGTGGTTGTTGTTCCCTTAGTATCATCATTCACCTAGCTTACATTAGTTCTTGTCTTTTCTTCAGCAGCAACGTAAGAATCCTGCTTCTTCCAATCCCCGTTCAGTACATCTTGGTTTGGGAACTACTATTGCTAGATGTTGGTTTTATCTGGAACAAGTACTTGAAGAGTTGTAAAATTAAATGAAATTACATATAAAGCATTTTACACATGGGAAAAGCTCAATAAATGACAGCTATAGTAAAAATATATACAGTTATTTCTTCTTATTGCTATGTAGTGTTTTGTGGAATGGATGTACCACAGTGTATTCAATCATTGAGAAACAGATGGGTTGTTTTTGGTTTATAGCTATTATGAATAAAGTTGCTATGTACACTTGTGTATGGGTTTTTGTTTTTGTTTTTCTGAGACAGATTCTCACTCTGTCACCCAGGCTGGAGTGTAGTGGAGCAATCACTGTTCACTGCAGCCTCGACCTCCTGGGCTCAGGCAATCCTCCTACCTCCTGAGTAGCCGAGACTACAGGTGCCTGCCACCACGCCTGGCTACTTTTTTGTAGAGACTGGGTTTCACCATGTTGCCCAGGCTGGTCTTGAACTCCTGGGCTTAAGTAACCCATCCTCCTTGACTTCCCAGAGTGCTAGGATTACAGGTGTGAGCTACTGTACCTGGCTTATGTATGGGTTTTTGTGTGACCATAACTCTCTCATTTCTTTGGGACAAATGTCAACAGTACAACTGCTGGAGCATATAGTAGCTGTATGTTTAATTTTTAAAGCAAAAGCCAAAATTATTTTCCAAAGTGGCTATACAATTTTACATTCCTGCCAACAAAGTATGAATTATTCAGATTCTTCACATCCTTGTCATTATTTGTTGTTGGAATATTTTTTATTTTAGCCATTTTGGTAAGTGTGTGGTGATCTCTCATTGTGACTTTAATTTGCATTTCCCCAAATGGCTAGTGATGTTAAACATCTTTTACTTAACATCTATATAACCTCATCAGTGAAATGGTTGGTTCTTTTGTCCATTTTAAAATTAGATTTTCTTTGCTGATGAGTCTTGAGAGTCCTTTATACATTCTAGCTATCACTCCTTTGCCTGATATGTAGTTTCTCCCACTCTGTACCTTGTCTTTTCATCCTTTTCACAAGTCTTTTGCAAAGCAGAAGTTTTTAATTTTGATGAAGTCAATTTATTGACTTTTCCTTTTATGGATCATGCTTTTGATGTCATGTCTAAGAACACTTTGCCTAACCCTAGATCATGAAGACTTTTTTCTAAAAAGTTTTATAGTTTTACATTTACATTTAAGTCTATGATTCATTTGAAGTTAATTTTTGTACCCGGTGTTAGTCTTGGGTCAATGTTTAATTTTTTCTTTTTGCACATGCATGTCCAACTACTGCAAACCCCTTTGACACCAATCCCACTGGGAGGAGGAGGGACCCCTTGTTACTCTCAGGTGGGTGTGGAAAGCCAGACTCTCCATGTGGACTCCACTGAAACCCAGAGTGAGAGGTGGCTCCTTACTGGTCAGGGGATATGAAAATCTCAGCTCCATGCTTGGCCTCCTCTGACACCACCTTGGCAAGGGATACTGTGCTGCCTCATTGCAGCCACATGAATGCAGAAGTCTGGGCTCCATACTGACCTTTGCTGGTATAAGTGGGGTTGTAGCCAGTTTTGTTTGTTTGTTTTCCCCTGTGGTATTTGGCTGGTCTAGAGTGGTTATTGTTTAAAAAATTTTAGTCTTCCTATTCTGCCTCTTTTTTGGTCTTTTGGCTTTAGAGAGCAGGCTTTTCTTGAGGCTTCCTTTGTCTGTGTCCACTGCATTTTCAGGTTGCTGGCTTCTTCAACTCTGGGATATGCAAGACAAAAAGAACACCCAGGGAACTGCTCCTTACATCCTGAGGTCCCTACCTAGTCTGTTCTTCTCTCCAACTTTCAGAGTCTTTTTGGGTTTGTTTTATATGGAATATTCAGGGGTTTTAGTTGTGTTTTTCTGGAAGTATAGGGACAAATATGTATATTCTATCTTCTCAAAAGTGGATTTCCCCCAGTTGGATTTTTAAGTAAAACTTGATGGTCTAGAAAACATGTGATGTTTATTCTGGCAGACAATTATTATTTTAATATGCTCTTCAAAGTCCATAGCACAAGGCTATAGGGAGGACAGATGTATCAATAAATTACAGAATTTTAATGGTGATGATTAAATTAAGAGAAAAAAACTGGTCTTTATCAGTTGTATAGTCTGCCTACATAATGACACCTAGTGGAGCGAATGTAAACGATACTGTGTTCTCTCTGACTTCATGTTCCTCTACATTTGTAGAACAGTGTTTCTTGTCTATCTCATGCAGTTGGTTTTATTGACATCTCCAGATCACCTGGCTGCATGACAAAGCCATGGTCTTTCTGACCTGCAGGCTTCTGACAGGCTACAAATATTTACCAAATGCCCCTCAGCGTAGAGGCTTTTGCTGGGTGCTTAGTAGACTAGCAGGAGCCAGTGTACTATGGCCTTCAGCTTCCCCAGGGCAAGGACTGTCAGATAGCTAAAGGGTACACAGGCATTTTAGGTTAGAAAAATGCCCTGGAAATACCTTTCTTCAATAAAGTTCTTTTGAAGCTTGGTTTGAGTATTATCTTAAGAAAATAAACATAATTACACTCACCTTAATTGATGAGGAATCTCTCTTTGCCATGGAAATGAAAGAGAAAACAGAGTAATGCCTCATTTATGTGGGCTCTGTGACAAAACCTGAATTTTCTCATGAGGTTTTTCCATAAGAAGAGGACTTACGTCTTTTTCATGCATGTGTCCCAAGTGCCTACCATGATGCTTGGCACAGAGTAAGGGCCGAAATCCATCTATGCCATGCTGAATGAACGATGTATTAAATGAATTACGTATTAAAGCCTGTGTAGACCTTGAGAAGAGAATTCCAGGGAACTGTATTTTGTAAATACAGAAGCATAATTAAACCTTTAAAAAAAATAAAAAGAAAAGAAACAAGAAAAGTCAAGATACAGAAACCAAAGACTATTAAGACCAATAAGTTTCATAAGATAAAAAATCATAGGACTGTGGCAGCTCTGCAGATATAAGTTAGAGTGATTAAAAGAAAAAAAAAAGGCCCTCAAAGACATGGAAGATCTAGAGATCCTTGACCAAACTTTAGTCAAGCTCCTCTGAGTCCTCTTTGAATTGATGTTGACTTTGGTCTGCCACCTCCACAACCCATTCCCCTTGCAGGGCTCACATAGATCACTTTTGGCAAGAATACTACTAAGTCAGTTTAGAGGGAATCCCCTAACCCTCAAAATCCAATCACCCTCACTATCCGATCAAATTTCTCATCCCCCACCACCCCAACCATAATATCTGTTCACTCTGGCTTGCCTTCAGCAGGAATCCGGTTAGGTTAGTTTAGCAAAAATCCCCCTATCCTTGGTGTTTCCTCTAAATAATTTTCCATACACTGACCCTGCTTTCCACCAAGTGTCTATAAATCTCCACTTATTCTTGTTGCATTCAGAGTTGAGCCCAATCTCTCTTCCCTATTGTGATAGTCTTGACGTTGTTTTAACAAGTACCAGGATAATTTTTTGTTTACTAGTGGATTAGAGAGGCTGCCTCTTTTCTCCATCCCTCCTTATTATACTTCTTTGTTTCACCTATAATAGTTAGAAAAACTGAAGAGATAAGCATCTCTCTCGTAAACAGGCAGAACTGCTCCTTGTTACCCCTAGATCTTTCTTTTTAGCTGCCTATCACATAAAACCCTACCTGTTGTGTCAGGAAGAATGTGATGCTAAGTACTCTCAAGCGCATAGATTTTAGAGGCTTCTTCATTCTTCCTAACCTTTTAGGAATCTTCTGCACTGCTGGGAAGATGGAATTAGGAAGTACATTTTTATACTTAAAAGGCCTGTATCCTAGGTTAGACTCCAAAGGGGGTGCAAGAATCATCACCTTGAAAGAGGCAAGGTGGGGAGGGGTGTGTTAGGTACTTCTTTTATTTTCCTGGAAGCCAGAAAGCAGACAGAGGCTGGCATCTTGCTGCGATATAGAAACAGTTTGAAAAGGGATGTCCTCTTACCCTTTCCTTGCTGTTATGTAAGTTAAACTAAAATTGGGGCACCTGGGATTTGCCGCACCTTTCCATTGCCTTTGGTTTTCTTCAGTTGTGACCAAACACTCGAGTGAAGTTTGACATTACTAACTTCTCTGAGACAAGTCCCATGCGATTAAAGATGGCTAACTCAGCTCACTTATATTGGGCAATATCTTGTTGATGACTGAAGTGATAAATATAGAAGTAGAGAAATGAGATGGAGTTTCTCCTGTGTCTGCTTGCCTAGTTGTAAAAGGTGTTGTTGACTACAGAATTTTTCTGCTGGAAAAGACCTTTGATATCAACTAGGTCAGTTCCTTCCTTTTTTATAGATAGGAAAAAGAATTTTAGACAGGTGAAACAATATGACTGAGATCTCCCAGCAGTTAAAGACTGGAATGGTTTAAGAATCTATAACTTCTTGCTCTCAGGATTTTCTTTCCGTCACTGTACATAAAGCTCCTGAGTTCACTTGCTGCAGCTTTTTAAGTGGCAGTCTTGGGATATGATCTGTGGATGGAAATTAGGAATATCCTTTTTTTTTTTTTTTGAACAGACTCTCACTCTGTTGCCAGGCTGGAGTGCAGTGGCACGATCTCGGCTCACTGCAACCTCCGCCTCCCAAGTTCAAGCGATTCTCCTGCCTCAGCCTCCTGAGTAGCTGGGACTTTAGGCGCACACCACCACGCCCAGCTAATTTTTGTATTTCTAGTAGAGACGGTGTTTCAACATGTTGGCCAGGATGGTCTCAATCTCTTGACCTTGTGATCCGCCTGTCTTGGCCTCGCAAAGTGCTGGAATATCTTTTACTAGATACAGCCCCTAGAACGCTATGCTAATTCTGGCCTAGAAGAAACAATGCTTAACATAAAAGTTACCAGAAATGCCTTGCAAAGACCATCCTGTTTTCAGTCAGACTCTTTTGGCAGAGCATGAGTGAGACTTTTTTTTCTTTTTTTTTTTTAAGTTTATAGATGAATAGGCTACATCTGAAATGTAGAATATTAAAGCTTAAGGTCCAACACCGATCATTCAATAGAGAAATAAATGCAAGCAGACACAGAAGCCCACAGAGAATGCTTGGTCCCACTTTAGGGGATATCTCCCACCTGCCTTTTCTCTTCAAAACCTGCTGCTTAATCAGCTGGGGTGTGAGCAGTAGAGGGATTCAGAATGAAAAACAATGGAGAGCTGCAAGGGGCTCAGCAGCCAAGATAAAAACAAACAGATGTTTACACAATGGGACATGAAAGTCAACACATATGAAATGTACAATAAGCAGATAGAAATTTAATATATCTGCCAAATGTCACCTCCTTTACCTCAAGTGTAAATTCCCATCATTTAACAGATCTCAATTGTTCTGTATAGCTCAGATCAAGAGAGAAGAGGACCAGTCATTTATAATACTGATATATAAGGTATATCAAAATAAGAAAAATCTCTATGGTGTTTAGTGGTAGTCACCTTTACCTTCCGTTGTACTAATTTCATTCACTCATTTATCCATCCATCCATCCATCCATCCATCCACCCATTCTTTCGTTCATTTTAAATCCAACTTTCCAGGTATTGTAGCCTATTAGGAACTTGAAAATATTTCTTGAATAAAGAAACAGATGAATGTAATTTCATTTATTTCTCATGATAACAATCTGATCAAGTAGATATTCTTCTATTGCAGATGGGAAAATTAAAGCTGTGAGATTTTAAATCACTCTCCTAAGGTCAGGAATCATATTCAAGTCTATCTCTCTGTCTCTGTCAACCAAGCATTACACACATTGCATGAATGCCTTTATATTTCTGAAATCCTGGGGAGGATAGATATAGAAAGTAGTAGGATAGAAAGTAAGTGGTAACAGTCTCCTTACAAAGGCTAGCTTCATTTTTCTGTGAATGAGATCCGTAACATGTATATTATTAAACAGTCTAAGTAAGAGGACAATAGTTCTGCAAAATACCAAGTAGAGGAACAAGGGCCTCCGATAATGAGTTCCTGAAACTTGCCTGGGGCTTGCAGCTGGAAAGAAGGAAATGATTGCATCCCAAGGCACAAAATGACTTACTGCAGATGGTTTCAGATATTTCCTAGGTTGGGAAACTTAAGAGAAAAATAAAATATTAAGGTGAGAGTTGAACTAGGACATTAAACAATGCTCCATTAGCTTTGGGAAATCCCTAGACACTTGCTTCCATACTTCTTACTTGCAAGCAACCTTTCCCTTTCTACCACTTTAGCCTATTGCTTATTATGTGCCTTTGCTTCTATATTGTTGCTGCCTTCTGAAATAAAATGTTTCAGTCCAGAGATCACAGAACTTCTGTAGCAATAGGACCCATCTCTCAGTAATTTCCTCTTTATCACTTTTCCAGAGGTAGCTCCATTACCACCCCCATTCCTTCCTGATACTTCTAAAACTTTTTTCCTTTTACTTTTTCCTACACTCAGAAACTGCATAACTCATATCTTTTTATTTTTCAGCATCCCTAAAGGTCATTACATATTTAAATATTTTCCAGTTTATTCCATTCCCTCCTGTTTGGCATCAAACACTCTTTTAAATTAATGACTTCTTTTTTTTTTTTTTTCCAAGTTCATAGCTACTAAATATCTGAAAGCATGCTTTGGAGGAAAATAGCACCCCCAGTAGGGATATGGGTTAATTTGGTATCTTTTAGATACTCAAAATATAATGGGATTTTCTTCACTTTTTCCATTTTTTCAATTTGCTTGAAAACCTATAAAACACTTTATTAAGCAAAGTACATTAACCTTGCAAATATGCTAGTAAATTGCTGCCTCACCAACTTCCATAAATATAAAAATTATCTCTGTCCTTCAGAAATATTTTAATTATATACTATTATTTTCTAAAAGCACCTCCTGTTTCAAATTGAAACAGTCCTTAAAATGCAAGTACCCTTCAGTTAAAGTTGCATGAGAAGCAGAGCAGAATTCGGGGCCAGTGCTGTGGCTGTGGGCAGGGGTCAGTTCAGGTTCAACTGCACATTTTTATCTACTGACCTCTCTGGCTCTCTGATCCTTCAGGTCACTGGCCATTGCTTCTTACTGTGGGACAAAGAAGGACTTTTATTTTTCCAGTGCCATTAAGACCCCGGGTCTATTAGTAGCTTCTTACATAGGGAGATTACTAGCACATATCTAGGATCAAATCACATTATTCCAAATGATGCAAAGGTTATGGATTATTCTTCCTGGCCTGGATAAAAAATAGCCAAGTGAAATGAAATGTACAAGATTTCTCCCAAAGCTGAGAAATAAATGATGTTATCTGTTATCATATTACAAGTTCTTTCAGCAAAACAAATCCAGATTCAACCATTCAGACAACACTTTCTGAAATCATGATAACCTCTTAGAATAGCCTAGTAAGTTTTGAGGTAGGAGAAGGTTGCATTTTGTTATCTCTCTGGCCAAGACTTTTACCTACATCCGTCTCTCACTGGCATGGCTGTGATGGAAAGCACAGGAACCAGTCCCACAGTCAGCTCAATTATTCTGGCCCTGACTGTGGCTTTGGCTGAGTGATGATGAACTGCAGCGCTCAGTGGCCGCTTTGCTCAGAGTAAATCCCTCGATAGCTTCATTTTTAGATTAGGGACAAAATCTTAAAGAACAGATTTTTTTTTTTTTTGTCCCTGCTTCATGGTACTTATAGCTCAGAGAGATGGGAGGTACTCTTAACTGGCTCCAGAGGAGTTTGGAATGAGTTAAATTTGACCACATCAGATAATGCTATCATTTTTGTAGCGTTTTCTGTGTGCCAGCCTTTGTGCTAAATTCCTTACATGTATTTTTCTCATTTAATCTTGTAACAATCCAATGAAATAGAGGCTAAATGATTGCCTGAGGCTACAAAACTGGCATAGGGAAAACTCAGACCTAATGGACTCACACCTCTAATCTTAACACTATCTACAATATCTCTCGGGAGAGGGACTAAGAGAGATGAAATATCTGCTCTGGAAGAGTTGATGCTTCTCTACTTCCTGTAGGGTAGACCACACAGCACTTGAAAAATTCTGCTTCCTCCCTCCTCACTCCTCATCCCGACTGTCCTGCTGGATATTGGGTTGTCAATAGGACATTCTAAATTTAGCTTCCTGAATCTGGAAATTAAATGCCAACATGATCCATCCAGAGTCCTGTTTCTATACACCTGGGCTTTTTTGGCCCTTAGGGAAAAAGAGTTGCAGGTGACCTTTCTTGTGCTTGTTAGACTCATAAATGCATAGTCTAGGAAGATTTAATAACTAGATAGCTTCTCAACTAGTTAAAACAGCTCAACCATACCAGCTGAGAAAGAGGGTATAACTGCCTTACATCAGGCCCAGGCTTCTGCTGGCCAACACTTTGTTTTCACTGTAATTCTAGAGGTCAGTTTTGGGTTGAGCATGTATGTGCATAGATAAATATGGTGTGTATGTATAAATGAGTGTGAATGGGGGTCTGGGATGTGAACATTATCATCTCTGTTGCTTGTTTCTTTCTTTTCTGCATATGAAAGTGTGACAAAACAGGTTATTTACTTATTTATTTTTGAGATGGAGTCTTGCTCTGTCACTTACGCTGGAGTGCAGTGACACGATCTTGGCTCACTGCAACCTCTGTCTCCCAGGTTCAAGTGATTCTGCTGCCTCAGCCTCCCGAGTAGCTGGGATTACAGGCATGCACCACCATGCCTGGCTAATTTTTGCATTTTTAGTAGAGAAGGGGTTTCACCATGTTAGACAGGCTGTTCTCAAACACCTGACCTCAGGTGATCTGCTCACCTTGGCAAAGTGCTAGGATTACAGGCGTGAACCACCCACCGTGCCCGGCCCTTTGACTACTTTAGATACCAATATAACTGAAGTAGCATTTGTCATTTTGTGACTGGCTAATTTCATTTAGCATAACATCCTCAAGCTTCAACCATCTTGTAGCTTATAACAGAATTTCCTTCCTTGTCAGTAACTGAATAATATTCTCTTACATATATACCACGTTTTTCTTATCCTTTCAATGAATATTTAGGGTGTTTCTACCTCCTGGCTATTATGAATAATGTTGCAATAAACATGGCAGTAGAGATATCTCTTAAAGATCCTGATTTCAATTCTTTTGTGTAAATACTCAGAAGTGAGATCACTGGATCGTAGGATAACTCTTAATTTTTAAATTGTTTTGAGGAACCTCTTTACTGGTTTCCATACTGGCTGCACCATTTTATGTTCCCACCAACAGTGCACAGGTTTTCTAACTTCTCTCTATCCTCTCCAACACTTATTATTTTCTATTTTTTCCTCTCTCTCTCTTTTTAATATGACCATTCCAACAAGCGTGCGATAATGTCTCATTTTGATTTTGATTCGCATTTTCCTAATTATTGGTGATGCTGAACATCTTATATATACCTGTTGGCTTCTTGTATGTCTTCTTCAGAGAAATGTCTATTCCAGTTCTTGGCCCATTTCTTAAATCAGATATTTTGTTATTGAGTTCAATATTCTTAAATTTGTTAAGGCTTGTTTGTGACGAATTATGGGATCTATCCTGGACAATGGCTCATGTGCACTTGAAAATGTGTATTCTGTTGCTGTTGGGTGGGATATTCTGCATATGTCTGTTAGGTCCATTTGGACAATAGTGTCTTTCAAATCCTCTGTTTTCTTATTCATCTTGTATATGGATGTTCTATCCATTATTTTAAGTGCAGTATTGAAATACCCTACTATTACTGTGTTGTCTCTTTCTCCCTTCTGTTCTATCAATATTTGCTTCATATTTTTGGGTTCTCTGATGTTGGGTACATGTATATATATACACATATATATATATTTAATTGTTATATCTTCCTGGTGAATTGAGTTTTATCATTATATAATGTTCTTCTTTGTCTCTTTTGACAGTTTTAGATTTAAAGTCTATTTTGACTATCAGAATATGGTCAGCCCTGCTCTCTTTCAGTTACTATTTTCATGGAATATATTTTTCCATCCTTTCACTTTCAGCCTGTATGTGTCCTTAAATCTAAAGTAAATGTTTCGTTGACAGCATATAGTTAGATCTTATTTTCCTATCCATTCAGTCATTCTATATCTTTTGAGTGAATTTAATTCATTAACTTTCAAGTAATTACTGATAATGAAGAACTATCACCATTTTATTCATTGTTTTCTGCCTTGTAGCTCTTTTGTCCTTCATTTCTTCTTGTTGTCTTTCTTTATGTTTCATTGATCTTGTAGTGACATACATTGATTCTTTTCTCATTTTCCTTTGTGTGTCTTCTAGAGATATTTTCTATGCGCCTACAAAAAGCATCTTAAAACAATCTGTTTTAAGGTGACAATTCAGTTGTATACAAATTCTCTACACTTTCATTTCTCCCCTCCACACATACGTATGTATGTATGTACATGGATTTCTCATGAAGGTATTTTGGTGCATATATTGTTAAATCAGTGTTTCTGTGGAAGACAAGGACTGGGACTTCCTATTCTGCTATCTTGTTGATATCACTTCTATGTAAGTCTTAATCTAAATAATCTATGTGAGATGCTTAACATATTTTTGATATATAGTATCTGCTTAGTATGTCCTATTGGCTACTATGATTATCACAATCATCTTCCCCTTTAACGAAAATTTATATCATTCCCTGAATACACTATGCTTCCATTTTTTTTTTTTTTTTTTTTTGTATTGTCTCTCCTACCTGGAATGCTTTTCCTTCCTTTTTTGCCCAGTGAAATCCTACTTAGCTTTCTAGAACAAGCCTGAATTTCACTTGCACTGGGAGTTACCAGAGAATAACTCCCCCTTCTAAAATATTAATAGCATTTTTTTTCCATTTTTATATTAGTATTCATATAACATTGTATTGTAATAGGTTTTTATCATTATGTGTCTCCAAACATTTTCAGAAGAGGACCACTACTTAAATTTATCTATTTCTATTCATGATGCCTATTTTTTTCTTTTCGTCCGGTATCTAGCAAGGCAATCAATAATTAAATGTTTACCGAGTGAATTGTGTAGAGCAGTTATGCGACTTTAACTTGAATTTCTAGGAACCTGATCCTAATTCACATTAGCAAAGATACTGAAGTTCTGAATTTTTCAGTTTGTTTGTCTTTTTCTAATCTGGATTTTTTTAACCTTAAGTAAAATTTTTAGCTGGAGTGAAATAGTAAGCTCCTTGCCCTTTTTAATCACCGTTTGTGCGGCCTTATTCTAATTACCTTAGGCCCCTTCCATTAAGGCGATCTAATCTTCTTTATTTGGATTATTTGGATCAGAAGTTCATCAATACATATAGTTTCCATTTTCATCTTCTTTTCTGGTTCTTCTGTGTTTCTTCTACATGCGCCTTTCATTAAATTTTACAAATGCTAATGGACTTATTTTGTAGGCCTCTAGGAAAACAGTGAATATATAGGGTGACAGAGAGAATGTTTGATTGGAAGGGACCTTACAGGTTGTCCAAATGTTGCCTTCATATTTACCAGAGGGATAGAGAAACTTGTCTAAAATCACTTGGACATTTAGAGACAGAGAAGACATTGCCTCATTATATGTTTAAAAGGGAAGGCACTTTTGAAAGATTATTTCATTTTACATAAGATATGCTGATTAAGTAGGCAGAAAGTTTGTTGTCCTGCAGAATTCTTTGAGTTTTTTAGGACGGTATTAAGGGAAAATACAATATCCTTAAAAATACCTACATTAAAAATTATGCTTAAATAAATGTTGGGTCAAATTGGGGTTAATTGGAAGCCCATTTTATTTGAGTCTTTGCAACTGAAGTCCTTCTAAACATCAGGTCCTACTTCTCCCTTAGTACTATAGTGCACTTAGACCCAGGCTAGAAAATCCCCTACACTTTGACACGCCCTGCTCTGGTCTCTCTCTTGCTATGCTCTTTCTTATAAGAAATTCATGAGACCACTGGGACATTCTCTCCCACAGACAATACCCACTCCACAACCCATTCTAGACCATGTTCTAGGTACATGAGACTCCAAAATTCCCTGCCTGTGGGGCTCATAGTCTGCTCCTTGGTTCTGCCTGGGTTTCTTTCCAAGTCCATTCTTTGAGGAGTGGGCCATGTCCCAGGTATATGTGTGTTCCTGGGCCTGGGGGGTGAACAAGGGAGAGCTGTTTGTGGAGAGCGTAGATGGAGCTTGGACACATGGGCTATGATGTCCACATATGTGTTCACAGAGCTCCTTGTGCTGTGGGACAAAGTCAAATGTAAAAAGAGGAGAGGGATCACTACAAGCCAGGGTTCAGAATTCAGCTGTTAACACTACCACTTTCTGGCACAGAACTCAAAGGTATCCAAGAATTCTAAATTCAAACCTGACTTCTATGCCATTTTGAAATAATTTTATGAGTTAGAAGATAGAATTTTTTAAGCTTGATTTGTAGTTTTAAAGTATGTAGCAATTAAATGATGGGCTTCCATTCACACTTTTGCTCCAAGATTCACAAATGTTAGAGAAAGCCCTATCTGTCTTGGCAATATTAAGTATTATAAAAATACTATATTTGATATTGCAACCTGTATAACAATAAAATTATTTGAGAATGATGGATCAGAGACATTGCAAAAGTTTTTGGAGTGTAACTAATATGAACTGACCCTGAAACACACCTTGAAAGTTCTTTTGAATTAAAAACTGAGTTACTGGCTTATTTATTAAAATTTTATTTTTAATTCTAAAAGTGGAATGCCACAGATTGAATGTTCCAGTTAATTGGGTCAATTAAGCTTTTTCTGAATAATATTATTTATGAATGGATAGAAGATGTTGACATGCCTAGTGCAGAAAAACAGGAATATGATGTACTGAATCAATGGAATGGGCTTAATAAGGCAAACGAAAACTGCAAAATAGCATTTAACCTTGCTGTTTGGGAGAGAACTTCGGATCCAAAGGGGAAAATCAATGAAAGAGAACTGAAGAACATAAATGATGATTACATGTGACACAAAGAAACAATAAAAGAGAAGGATAAGAGTACAGCCCAGAGAGCATTAAAAAGAAACAAAAACAAAAACAAAAACAAAAAACTTGTAAGGGACTTTGCTAAATTGTTACATGAGATGTATGAAGAAATACAGAAAACAAGCGCCTGGAGATGGGCACATGCTGCTTCCATGATCATAAAGAGAACCTCTGTGTTAATTCTGGGCATGGCACTTAAAAAAGTCTGGACACATGAGGCAAAGCTAGATGAGAGTGAACGGAATAGTAACGTGTCTGATAGCTCTCATACAGAGGGATTAAGGGAACTCATTTGAACAAGTGCTGCCTTCAAATACCTGAAAGACTGCCACATGCAAGGGGACTGAACTTTGTAGTCTTAGAGAACATAAGAGCAGAGGACAGGAAGTCACAGGGAAATGGTTTTGAACCAACAAATACATAAACATTTTTCTAGCATTGAGAGCTCACCAATAAAGTGTCATGAGGACAGATAAAATTTTTGCCATGTTCACAGTTGGATCACCAGTGCAGTTGTTCTCAAACATGGATGAACATCTGGTGGAAACTTTTGAAAAAATAGGCATACTCAGCTTCCCTAGTGAGAAATTCAGATTTGGGAGTCCTGTGGGGGTGTGCTCCTCTGGAGTCCTGAAATGCTCCATAAGGATGTAGACGTGCATCAGGAATTGAGAACCATAGTCCTACTGTGAAATACAGGACTTGACACATGCTAAAGGATTATTAATTTCTTGATTCTGGACCTTTGAATTTGTTCTCTCTGTCAAGAATATTATTCCCCAGGCTTCTGAAAGTTTTACTGCCTCACTTCACTTGATTTAAAATAAGACCATCTACCATCCTTCTTGAATTTTCTCTTTTTTGTACTCATTCTTTATCTAAAATTCTATTAATCTATCTGATAATTGGTCTCCTTGCCACTATAATATAGGCTCCATAAGCACAGTAACTTCGTCTTATTCTTCACTGCATATTCAATGTTTAGAATGAAGTCTGGAAAATAATAAATGCTTAAGAAATATTTGTTAAATTAATGAGAAGATAAATGTATGAATGACTGCTTATTTGTTGACTGTTTGACTGACAAATTGAATGGTACTCTTCTTTATGGGAAATATATTCAACCCCACGCTTGCTGACCAAGCAAAGATGCTCTGGGAGAAATCACACATCATAAAGGACATTGATCTCAAAAGTTTCCCAGCCACAACGAATAGATAGGGCACGGTGAAAAAAGAAGATGAGGAGAGGCTTGGCATAAAAGACAGCAGAATTAAGAAGGAACTAGAGAGCAATGGAGTGAAACAACCTGCTGAGAAGCTGGCTATGGCAGCTGACTTGTTGAAATATTCACCACACTCTGAAATAACAGATGTGCATTGAGGGATCTGTGAAAGCATTTGTAATCTGCAGCTTTCTATGC
This sequence comes from Mandrillus leucophaeus, assembly GCF_000951045.1. Lineage (NCBI taxonomy): Eukaryota > Metazoa > Chordata > Mammalia > Primates > Cercopithecidae > Mandrillus > Mandrillus leucophaeus. The sequence continues at coordinate 140,601 of NW_012100544.1, read as the reverse complement.
CTCCTCCTCCTACCTGCCTCCCACACATAGCAGCTTGCTGCCTGGCCTGGCCATCTATTCCCAGAAAGCCCTTCTTCTTTCCCAAAGAAAGAAACAACCCCACCCCACATAACCATGGTTATGTATTATTTTATTTCTGAGGGAAAGGTTCTGCATTCCTCCTTCTCTTAACTCTTTGGCGTTCTATCTCCTCCTTTGGTACTCCTGCCCTTGCTCACTCTGCTTCAGCCACATTGGACTTCCTGCTCTTCTTTAAACACGCCAGGCATATGCCCACTTCAGGGCTTTGCACACACTGTACTTGCTGCTAGGAAAGGCCTTTCTCCAGAAGGCCACCTGGCCCCTTCGTCCCCTCCATACACTCCTGCTGCTCAAGTCTTTGCTCAAATCTCACCCTCTTGTAAAGTCTGACTTTGACAACACCATTTAAAGAGCAACCTTGCTCCAGCCACATACCTCGAGACCATCACTGTGCTCTACATTTTTCATTTCTCCAAGTAATTGTTACTTGATAAGTATACTTTTAAATTTCATTTACTGTGTCTAATTGATTATCTGCCTTCCCACAACAACTACTAGAATGTTTATGAGGGCACTGAAAAATTTTTGTTTTGTTTAAAATTGCAATCCCCATGAACAGAAAAGTGCCTAGCATATAGCATATGCTCAACAAAATTTGCTGAATAACAAAATGAATAAATGATAGATCAAAATTAAATAAAACCAAGAAGAAATTCATTAAATAACACTAATTCAAATGAAAAAACCTGGAAATCTCTGGTCTTTTTCACTTTATACTTTAGCTTCCCCTTTCCCCCTTAGCTTTCGTCTTAGCTTCTCATATTTGCTTCTCTTCTTCAATGATTAATTTATTCAAAAGGCTCTTATTTAAAACCATTGTTGATAGAACATCTTACTGAGCTTGTGAAGGCGGCAAAAGTAAAAGAAGACAGTGCCTAGGAGTTTACGATGTGGATATGAAGAGAAGACATTGATAAAAATGTCCCCTTCTCAAAGACTGTGGTTTATAAAAAAGGCTTACACTATATTTCCTTTGCTAAAATGTAAATGCGAGAAACAAAATAGCTTTAATGGCTTAATGGAAGTCAGGGATTTGGGGGAGAAGATGGGAACTTCCTTTAAAATGTTAAGTGTATATTGTGAATCTCTAGAGATGTTTTATAGGATTTGTTGATTTATTTCCAAGTGAAATGACCCCTGGCAGGAAAGACTGCAGAGTCCTGCAGAGTGCAGGGTGGGTGAGGAGGGGCTATAAAGGAAAAGGGTGAGAGAAACAAAAGCATAAATCAAGCATATTCAGAAACTTAACCCCAAGGTGTGGGAATTATATTCTGTAATTGTGGATCCCAGGTCACAGGCCAGTGAAAGGAAATTAAGAGAAAATAGGAATTCTGAAAGAATGTTAAGGTATTTTTCATTTGAAATGCTAAGGACATACAGAAGAAGACCAGTTTCAAGAATGTTGGGATGTTAAGATACCTTCTTTTTTCTATTTGACTTACGGTTTATCATCCAGGTTTTTTGTTTGTGTTTTTGTTTGTTTTACAGGGCTAGTTAGGTAGCGCTCAGCTGTAGTAATATTCTATGTGAATATTGGCTGATTAATGTGGGCCCTAAATATTACTAGATAGAGGGGTGTCTCTAGAACCTACCAGGAAAGCATCTGAGTCTTTTAGTGCATCAAATTAAGAAAATAAATGCAATTGATTAACTCTGCAATGAAGAGTAGAAAGATAGGAAAACTAGTCAAAACAAAAAACAAACAACAAAACAAAATAAAACTCCAAACTAACAAAACAAAATCCCACCTTAATCCCAAAGAACCAGGAGGAGAGGCATAGATATTTCAAGAGGCAGGAAAGGTCTGAAAGGATTGGTGAGAACTAGAAATCTAGGCAAGCTAAGAAGATCACATGGAATTCTACTTGTGACACTACTTTGATCCTCAATTCTCAAATACGTGGTATTTCAATAAATTGTATATTCTGTACAGAAGTGGAGAAAATAAAAAATTCCCTTCTTCAGTTTCTTGGTGGTCGCTCCAAAGAGAAAAAACATTCTTGATCTACTGAGCAGGCAGGTGAAAATACACATCAAACAGGGAGAATATAGTTCCTAAAATTTCTTGGCAGCATGTTGCTCATTGACCAAGTGTCTAACCTTAGCTAAATAAATTTTACCTGTTGAATAGGTGGATTGTAAATTCCTTTCCTACTCATAAATGCTATAAAATTCTAAATATATTTATAAAGAAAAACAATGTAATGAAGGCATAAAAGAACCTCTCCTGAGATTCACAGGGCTAGTTCTAATAAAAGTGGCAAATTTCAAAGTAGCTTGAAAGGACTGAGTCATTCCCTTCTACCGTGCACCCACTAGCTTCTTGGAGTTCTACTCTTTGTTTCAGTCTTTTGTGATTAAGCATAGTCCTATTTTAGTGACCACCTTAAAAACTCTAGCAAAACTTCTGGAAGAGACAGTGACTGACAGATAATAGATACATAAAATAAATGTTTATTATCCAAATCTATAAATTTAGCAGCGTGTTGTTTTTTGTTTGTTTGTTTGTTTTTGTTTTTTTGTGATACAATAGATAGGTCTTGTGAAGTACTAAAGCCTATGGGCAGAGAATTAGACTGGGAAAAGGATTAGCTATATAACCAGTGACTTTGGGTGGGACTCTATACCAGCTCCATCTGTTTTACAGTTGGTTCTGATGCCATAAAGAAGGGCAATGGTATGCTCTTCTCAGCACATTGAATTATGAAAATAACCTCCTTCAACAAAATTACGGATTTATTTTTGAGAGAATGTAGCTTTTTAGCCTCTAGCCCCACAGCTAAAAGAAGATAATAAACACCCAATAAGCATGGATTATGGGCCAGGCACAGGGTTAGGTACTTCCACTTTTATTATCTGAGCACCTCCTTGCGGAGGGATACTGGGAAATTCAAGAGTAACAATATGGCTATGAGGTGGCTAACTTGCTACTAGGGAAAGGACATAAGTTTTCTTAGCTAGGTTAGTCTCCTATTATATTCTTAGGGAAATCAGGCTGGGAAACCCAGTCCAGGGTAAGTAAAAAGAAGAGGTATATGGATGAAGAAAATCCACTCCAACCAAATGAGACTAGCATTCATTATTATCACTTCTTAGCTTTGGGTCACCCAACAGCCTACAAGTCAAGTGAAACATGCACCTGTGTAAATCTTTAGATTTGAACGACTTTAAAGTGCAGTCAAGCACTTCATTAGTGGTCAAATGCTAACCTTTGCATTTTTCACTTTGTGAGATGAGAGGAGATTAACAGCAACTTGGGTCTTTAGAGGTTCCTCTTCCTAACACCCTGACACCACAGGGTTTCCCAGGCTTGTTTTGCGGAGATCATCTGGTCTTCCTTGGGATGAGGATCTAAGTCTGAAAATCTTAATGGAATAGTTACTTTTATTTTTTTCTATCACATTTTATAAAAACAACAAGATAAAAATTACATAAATTGTTTGAAAAGAAATACTCTTAAACTGAAGCCAGTCCTAGGTTTGTTATTGAACAATTCTATTTTTACAGAAAATGTGATAAGGTCATTGTTGACTGCAGATGATAAGCAACCCAGTTGCATGTTTATTCTAAATATATCACTGCCAGTGTAACCCTTGGCAGCACCCCACTTCCTCCTTCCACCCGGGATTTCCCACCAGATGGGGAGAGAGCTCATTACTAACCCAGAGAAGAGAATTGACGCCAACACCCACAGCAGCAGTTCAGTCAACCCCTTCATTACTCTTCCTTCTGCCTAAAATCCCAGCAGCCTCTGGTGAAAACCTTGGCCACAGAATGCTGTAAATCCCAGGGTCCCTCACTAACGCTTCACTTTTCATGGAGGTCATGACTAAGCCGAGAAAGACTTTCTTTGCCTGCCCCCAGCTGAGTGACCTGCTTTCTCAGCAGCACGATTTCTCTAATGAGATTGTTTCACAAAGAGAAGAATGAAATCAAGTGTCAGGGGGTTGGATCAAAGTGGCTCTTATTCTCTGAGGCACAGGGTCAGACTGCAGGTACAAATGAGCCGTTGGGTCAGAGAAGGTCCTGTTGAGAGCATGTCTCCACCCCCATCATGTCTCTTCTTTCTCCTTGTCACGACCCATCTTTAAAACTATGGAAAGGATCTCTCATGCAAATTTTTAAATTGATTTCAAGAAAGATGCATGGAATATCTAATATGTATAGCTATTCTTTGGAGCTCTTAGCTCATCATATATACATTCCTGTAACAGTAATCCTGTATACCTTATCTTATTAACAGTAACCCCATGAGGTAGACTGTTATTATTCCAAGTTTACTGAAGAGAAAACTGTGACTCAGAAATGTTGGTAAATGTCTCCAAAACAAAGGACTAGTAAATAGCAGAATGAAGACTTTTACCCAGTTTTTAATCTGTCTTCAAAATATATAAGCCCAACCCTCTGATACAGCAAGTAATAGATGTCTAGTATTGAGCTGGGCGGTGTGGGGGATTCAGATATGAAACAGGCCATGTTATGGACTCGAGCAGTTTACAGTATAATTGTTGAGAAAGACGTTAACATAAATTATATATTAAAAAAGAGAGAATGTGAAAAGTGTTATGCCATGGTAGGAGTACAAAAAAATGCTTTGATAACATTAAGGTGAGAGTAAGATGATAATAAAATAGCTATCATTTATTATGTTATTTTAAACCTGACAAGAACTTATAAGAAAGATATAATGATTGATCCCATGTTATAGATACTGAACTTGTATCTTGCCCCAAGTCACTGAGAAAATGGGAGAAAGGAAATTTGGACCTGTGTCTTCTGAACACAGAACCTGCACTTTTAACTTTCACATTACACTAATTGGTTGTCAGTGAAAGAAACTATTTTATAGAGAAATTGTAATTTTAGGCATGAATGGATACTTTTTCTTTTTTTAAATAAAAACGTTTTCTGGTAAGAAAGGGGAGTAGGTCATTCCAGGTAGTGGAAAAATGTGTGCACAGGTACAGAGTGGGATAGGATAGCACGGTGGATTCCAGAATCACAGAATAGACAATGAGGTGAAGAGAAGAGAAACAGTTCACTGCTAAAGCTAAAGCTGAAGAGACAATCATGCAGATTTTTTGGCATGTATAGTATAACTTACACTTTAGAAAAATCATAAAGTAGTCAATTTGAAGGAAGAATTATAACCCATGGAATAGTTCTCTTGACTATCTCTAGTTATTTTTTTTGTTTAACTAGTCTTTTCCAACACTGTAGTCATTTTAAAAAATGATATATATCTAATGACTTCATTTAGTAGAGAAATATTATTCAATTATTATTCATTTGTTTTCTAATTCTTAATGATGTTCAAGTAACTCAATAAATAAGAGAGTAATGGCCAAGGAATATATAATCCAAATGAAGAGAACGCACTGGCAGAAACATCTCTTCATGCTGAACAGTGGGCACGCAGAGGAAAGAGGTGGTGACTTGGGTGTTAGAGGAGGGAAGCGAAACTGAACTAGCTCTTGAGCATCAACTGATAATGTTTCAGGGGGAAGAAAGAGAAAATAAAGTGGGGAAATGGAATAAGTGAAGTGAGAGCTAGCAGTCAAGGATGGCCGGAGCATAGACCTCACAAAAGGGAATGGTTTCACTCGACAAGTATGGAGAGACCCTGTTGTGGCCAGGAATGTCAAGCTTTTTAAAAGGCATTGGGAGCCCACTGAAGGTTGTTCATAGGATAGTGACAATAGGAGACCAGCAAAGCATTAGAAAAACATTATTCTACAGTGGTGATTTTGAATGGTTCAGGAGGGGAGAGACTGGAGATTTGAAAGAGTGGTTGGAAGTCTACAGCATTTGCTTAGGTAAGTGGTAATAATAACAATGCAAAGGATGGATGGGTTGAGAGATGTTACAGAGCAAAGATCCACAGGCTTTGTGAATGAGTAAATTTAGGGAATAAAGAAGAAAACAAATCAACTGAATGCTGGATGAGTAGAGGAAAAATTATTAACATTAAGAGAAACTAGTTGTTACAAAATTAGAAGACCTATTGACCACGTTGAAATTGAGACACCTGTAACACGAGCAGACACCAAATAACGTGGCCAGCAGGCAGAAATACTTATATCTAGAGCTCAGAACAGCCTGTTTTTAAGCTCTGGTCTGTACAGGCATAGGAGCACTCCTGGAAGAGTGTGTAGAGAAAAGGTCAGTGGCAGAAACGTAATGAGTATCTCCACATTGTGGTGACAAGAAAATGATCAGCCATCTAAGGAAACAGTAGACCCTTAGTAAGATGTTATTGAAATGGAGGAGAGTCAGCAGAGTCAAAGCTGCAGTGCCATCAGTGAGAATGTGCCTGTTGGTGTTGTCAGTCTTCTGGGAAGGAAATACTATAGTAGAGTGTTTGGGATAGAAATTAGCAGGTAGACTTAACATGGAACAAGGGGGCAGAGGCAACAAATGTAATTCATTCTTTTAAAAATGTTGGCATTAAAAGGAAAGGAGAAGAATTGACTAGTGACTTGAGGAAATAGCACTGATAAAGTTTTTGCTATGGAAAACATAATTATATCAATGTGTTTTGAAAGGGACCTTGCAACTCAAAAGCTTAAATTTATTTACTTTAAAATAATTTCCTCAAATGATTTTCTCAAATGTATAGTTGATGTGGTGTTTTATTTTTTATTTTATTATTTTTTTTTTTGAGTCAGAGTGCCACTCTGTCACCCGGGTTGGAGTGCAGTGGTGCCATCTTGGCCCACTGCAACCTCTGCCTCCCTAGTTCAAGCAATTCTCGAGCCTCCGCCTCCCAAGTAGGTTGGATTACAGGTGCCTGCCACCATGCCCGGCTAATTTTTGTATTTTTAGTACAGATGGGGTTTCACCATGTTGGCCAGGCTGGTCTTGACCTCAAGCAATCCACCTGCCTGGGCATCCCAAAGTGCTAGAATTATAGGTGTGAGCCACTGTGCTCAACTTTATAGTTGATATGGTGTTTTAAAAGTGTTATGGAGCTGAAGAAAAATCTTATATAAAATACATATATACTATATTTTAGTTGAACCTCTGGATCATGATAAAATGGACATTGTATTATGTAAGATAGTACTTGATGAACTAATGGTTTGAGTAGATAGAACATGTGTTTTGACATTAAATGAGAAAATTTATTTTCTTTTCTACACAGATTGCTTATATCAGCTTGACTCCATATGTAGAAGAATGATTTTGGGTTTGTGACCGACCAGCTTTGAAGCCTAGAGAAAATTAATTGACTTTTCTGGGCCTCTGTGCCATTTTCTATAAGTCAAAGTTTCAGACTTGATGAGTTCTTAGGCTTATTACATCTAGGAAATGTTATATATCTTCCCTTCCTTGCTCTAGCTCTATTTTGGGGAAGATTTTAAAAACACTGTGTACAAGTGATGGGTAAGATTAGAATATTGGTCAAGCTTCAAGAAAAAGTTTCAAGAATTGAGTACTAAATTATTTATTGGGAAATAAAGGAAGGGCATGAATGAGACCGAATACAAAAACAAACAAACAAACAAAAAACTCACAAAATAATGAAAAAAAAAAAAAAGGAGAGGGCTTCTGAAATGTTAAATATAATCTTGAACAAGAAAATGAAAGAAAAAGATAACTCAAGGAATAAACTAGGAAAGGAAGGAAATAGAGGGGATAGAGGCAGTAAAGTTCATTTAGTACAGGCAGTTTTGTACTGTGCTCAGTTTTAGATGGAAGGAAGGCTTGATCCTGAGGATGATGAATGAACTGCAGGGATCAGAAGCCCCCAGGGATGACTTCTCTGTTTTGTGAGAGAGTGGTGTGGGTTAAAGAGGCTCTTTGGAGAGTCAAGTGGAATGAACTAGAGACAATGGCAAACCACAATCTTGCCTTTATGGTCCTTGAGGGCAGTGGACAGAGCCTGAGTGCTTGCTTCACACGCTGCTCGTCCCAGCAGAATGGAAGTCCACTAGGCATTGGAGGCTCTGCTATTTATTACTGAGCTATGTCATCCTGTTCTCTATTCTCCTGGGAAATGATTTAAAAGTCTTATCTTAGAATGATGGTTTCCAGCTCAGCAAACTATAGCAAGAACAGAAAACCACATACCGCATGTTCTCACTCATAGGTGGAAACTGAACAATGAGATCACTTGGACACAGGGTGGGGAACATCACACCCCGGGGCCTGTTGTGGGGTGGGGGGAGTGGGGAGGGATAGCATTAGGAGATATACCTAATGTAAATGATGAGTTAATGGGTGCAGCACAACAACATGGCACATGTATACATATGTAACAAACCTGCATGTTGTGCGCATGTACCCTAGAACATAAAGTTTAAAAAAAAAAAGTCTTATGGGAGTTGATTGGGTAGACACTGCCTTATTTCTTTCTGGGTTTGAGACATACCTCTGCACCTTTTGTCTTTTAGATGAAAAGAAATTCTCATCTCAGAGTGGCAGGATGGGGGTATGTCTTCAGGGAAGCAGAAAAGGAAGAGACAAAAATTTTTCACATCATGACAATTCCAAGAAATAGCAAAATGTTTTAGTGTCTGTAAAATCTAGCAAGGTGTCATGACACTTCTTGGCTGTAAATAGCACTCTTTCAGAACCTGGAACGTAATTTGAAGCGTCCTGCCAATCTCCTCCCTTTCCTTCCCACCACACATGCTGTAATACCTGTCCCAGGCAATACTGTCAGCTGTGACTTTATGATCTGACCACACTTCTGCTATTTTGGTATTAAATTGGATTTGAACTTGGGTCTCAATTCAATTCAGTTCAGTTAACATTTCTTGAACACCCATAAGCCAAGGTCTTTAACCTTCTCTATAAGTGACATCCAAACCTCTCTAAACAAGCAAATCAATCTGGAAGTCCGAGAGAACCATGCTTTCTTACAACACTTCCAGTATCTTTCAGTGTTTTCCTACTTAAAGTATCTCAGGTTTGCTTTAGCGAGTCAGTATTCTTTGGTAGCTGGAATAGTTAAGGGACTAGATTTCATGTGGATCTTTATTTGAGCAGGGAGAGTGTATCCTGCCAAATATTCTGTAGGTCGTATTTAAACTGTTAGTGAAGACTAGCGTGGATTTGGGTTGCTGCCCCTGACGCTTCAGAAATTCAGAACAAAATAAATCCTCAGCTTGATTGCGTCATGCTTTTATTAATGTGGTGTGCTTTTTCTTTAACTATTTATTAATCCATTATGAAAATGCAGACAGAGTGAGCTGTCATAAAAGAGAATCCTGGATTGGCCATATAATGATTGTGGGACTCTGGGAGTAATGCTAGAAGGTCATTTTTACTTGGACTTTTAGGGAGGTGACAAAGACCTATCACTATTCCTGAGCTAAGGAGGTAAACTGAGACATTTAGGTGATAAGAGAAGCAGCAATCTAAAACAATTAGCCTTTGGGAACCTGGAGGGAATTTTTAAGCCAAGGAAGAAGTCATGTCCAGAGTTCATTTTCTTAACTCATTCATTAAACATTTTTAGATTAAGGTCCTGCAGTATTCTGGGCACAGTTGTGGGTGCTGGGAATACATATAATGGAGCAAAGAGCAGAGTAGCCACACTAATGTCAGCGAAAGTAAGAGAATTCTGACTCTAGGAAGGAAGTTTGGGGAAATGTACAGACTAGATCTGAGTAAATTCAGATTTAGGTAGAGCTGCAACTAATAGTAGTTTTCATTTAGTTAAGTGTATAAACTACATTAAATATTTTAATTACTTTAAAATTTTCTTTACATTGTACCATATTGCTTTCATACACTCATGAATTATAATAAAGGTACCATTAAAATTGTAGTATTTTTTAAGATTTATATGTTGCATCACAAGGTCCTATTAAAAAAATACATTGTTTACATCACAAAGTATAATTTAACCTGAAACCATGTGCTCTATCTATCCAACTATCTACTTTTTATGTTTTATATATAAAATTTTCCTTGAAGAGAACCTACCAGTTAATTAACCAAACCATTAACAGCAGCACCTAGTGTCAGCTTCTAGAATTTCAGGCACAATGAATAAAGGATATAGTCAATACAATAGGATTTTATGTGGATTGTAGTTTAAAAATCAAAACATGATGGCATAGAAATGTAACGTTTTGGCCAGGCATGGTAGCTCATACCTGTAATCTTAGCATTTTAGGATGCTGAGGTGAGAGGATTGCTTGAGCCCAGGAGTTCAAGATCAGCTTGGGCAACAAAGTGACACTCTATCTTTATAAAAAATCAAAAAAGTAGCCAAACATGGTAGTGCACACCCATGGTCCCAGCTTCTAGGGAGGCTGAGGTGGGAGGATTGCTTGAACCCAGGAGTTCGAGGCTGCAGTGAGCCATGAATGCACCACTGTACTCCAGCCCGGCGACAGAGTGAGACCCTGTCTAAATAAGGGGAAAAAAGGCTGGGCGCAGTGGCTCACGCCTGTAATCCCAGCACTTTGGGAGGCCGAGGCGGGTAGATCAGGAGGTCAGGATATTGAGACCATCCTGGACAACATGGTGAAACCCCGTATCTACTAAAAATACAAAAAAATTAGCTGGGCGCGGTGGCGGGCGCCTGTAGTCCCAGCTACTCGGGAGGCTGAGGCAGGAGAATGGCGTGAACCCGGGA
>NW_012100544.1:114227-129266 GCF_000951045.1 Mandrillus leucophaeus | reverse complement strand
TTCTACTGAGCAGACCCATGCTTGCCAAAATTACCTTGATTCTAAATCACAAAGTAAGTATATCAGTGCACACTCATTTGCCTACACTGAAATAATGAAATGTTTATGGAATACTTTTTTTTATTATTTCCATGTTTGAAATGACTTTTCCAACATTCAACCATTTAGTTTTCCCACTACATTCCTTTTATAATGAGTTCCTTCTTTAATGAGTATCACCTAAAGTATTTAACAAAAATGTCAAGCATTATATTTATCAGAAATAACATGTTGAATACATTGTAAACTATGTTTACGTCCTTATAACATGGAAGCACAATTTTAAGCAAAATACCAATCCACTCCATCTTTGGTAGAATTAATCTTGAATAACATGAGTTTTGACTTAGAGAAAGTTTTAAGAAAAACTTCCCTTGTACAAAATGCAGGTACGAAAGAAGATGCATAATGCACACAAATTAAATAAAATATTATGAAATGTAGACATGTCAATATAGAAGGACAAGTAGTGAATTTCAGTATGTCAACAATTGCAGTCATGTTGTTGCATAAGGTCACTGAAACAAGCATTTGTACAAGTCTTCAAACTACAGTGCATCTTTTGTTTACATACGTATCTTCCTTAAAAGACAAGGAATTCATCCATTTCAGTACTATGCCTAATTTTTTTTGAATCCCTAGCACCAGAGAGCAGGTATTTAGGAAATATCAGTTTATTGTAACAATATACGACTTGATCATTTTTATTCTATGTGTTTCATTGCCTTTCAGATGTCACATCTAGACTTCTGAAATATGTAGGAACATAGTAACAAAGGGAATGCACTTTGACCTTAGAAACTGGTATTGAAAGTCATAAAATGACTTGATACCTGTCACAAGATTAGTTTATTGCATATGAGTAGAAAAGTCCAACTAATAGAAAGCAGGTTCTAATAAATAATAAAATAAATTTACCATTGAGATGTAATTTTTCACTGAATCCCCAGTCTAGGTTTCCCCATCTTAAGAAGACTTTTTATTTTATAATAAAAAGCGAGGAGGAAATATATAACCTAAAGTGGAACAAACCAAGTAGGCATTGACCTCATCTAGGGATGCAGCATTGCACTTTATTCACTACATTAGATGGCTGCCTAAAAGGTTATAGTTTACTTCTGTTTAAAAAACTATTTTTGTTTGATGTAGTCCTACTTATTTATTTTTGCTTTTGTTGCCCGTGTTTTTGATGTTATATTCAAAGACTCTGCCAAGATCAGTATCAATGTCAAGGAGCTTTTTCTCTCTGTTTTCTTTCTTTCTTTATTTCTTTTGTTAAGAGACAGGCTGTAGTGCAATGGTGGGACATAGCTTGCTGCAGCCTTGAGACTCACTTGGGCTCAAGTGATCCTCCCACTTCAGCCTCTCAAGTGTCTGAAACTATAGGCACACGCTACTACACTTTATTAATTATTTTATTTTATTTTTGTAGAGATGGGGTTCTAGCTAGCACTTCCAGGCTTGTCTCGAACTCTTGGGCTCAAGCAATTATCCTGCTCCTCCTCTCAAAGCACTGGGATTACAGGCCCTATGTTTTCTTCTAGGAGTTTTATGGTTTCAGGTATTACATTTAAATCTTTAATTATTTTGAGTTAATTTTTGTATATGATAAAGGCAAGGGTCCAATTTAATTCTTTTGTAAATGGATATCCAATTTTACTAGCATCATTTATTAAAGAGACTTTCTTTTCCCCATTGCGTATTGTTGTCCTTGTCAAAGATTAGTTAACCATATATGTGTGGGTTTACTTCTGGGTTCTTTGTTTCGTTGCATCAGTCTGTGTGTCTGCTTTCATGCCAGTATTATACTGTTTTGATTACTATACCTTTGTAGTACTTTTGATTACTATAGCTTTGTAATCTAGTTTGAAATCAGGGAGTGTGATACAAAGAAGCTTTGTTCTTCTTTCTCAAGATCACTTTGGCTATTCAGGATCTTTTCTAGTTCCATTTCCTTTTCTCTAAAAAGCTTTTGTGCATAAAAGGGAATAATCAACAAGATAAAAAGGCAACCTACAGAATGAGAGAAAATATTTGTAAACCATATATCTTAAAAGGGGTTAATATTCAAAATACATAAGGAACTCACACAACTCAATAGCAAAAACTCAAATGACCCAGTTAAGAAATGAGCAAAGAAATTCCTGAATAGACATTTTTTTTTCCAAAGAAAACATACATATGGTCTACAGATATATGAAAACATGTTCAACATCACTAATCACCAGGAAGGAAAATGTAAATCAAAACCAAACTGAAATATCATCTCACACCTATGAAGATGGCTATCCTCAAAAAAACAGTAAGTGTTGGAAAGGGTTTGGAAAAAAGGGAACCCTTGTACAATGTGGGAATGTAACTTGGTACAGTCACTATGAAAAAGATTATGCAGGTTTCTCAAAAATTAAAAATAGAACTGCCATATGATCCAACAATCCCACTTCTTGGTGTATATCCAAAGGAAATGAAATTATTACCTTGAAAAGGTATCTGCACCACCATGTTCACTGCAGCATTAATAATCACCAAGATATGGAAACAACTTAAATGTCCATCCACAGATAAATGTATTTAAAAAGTGGCACACATACACACACACACACACACACAAACACACAAAGACACACACACAATACAGTATTATTCAGCCATAAAAAAGAATAACATCCTGCCATTTGCAACAACATGGATGGAACTAGAGGACATTATGCTAAGTAAAATAAGACAGGCACAGAAAGAAAAATACGTTCTCACTTACATGTGGAATCTAAATAAGTAGAACTCATAGAAACACAATAGAACAGTGGTTGCCAGGAGCTGGGGCATGGAGAAATGAGAAGATACTGATCAAAGAATGGAAACTTTCAAATATGAGATAAACAAGTTCTGGAGATCCAACGCACAACTTGGTGGTGATAGATATGTTAATTAATTTGATTGTGATAATCAGTATACAATGTATAAATACATACTATCACCACATTGCATACCTTGAATATGTACAATCTTTGTCAATTCGATATTTTAAAATAAGAATTATTTTAATTATATTTTTTCTATTAATTATACAATAACTTGACAATTGTTTTTAAAATTCTACTAAAAGAAATATATTACAAAGGGGAATCGGTAATCTGGCTAGTTGGCTAATTAATAAAAGAAAAAATACTAGATACCTGCTATAAAAAAAAAAAAATAGAAGGAGAGGTTAAGGAAGCAAAACAAAGAAATAAATAGCTTTGCAAACAAATTTAGTGTCTCTTTTGAATTCCATCATAAATGATGCCTAGCTTCAAGTGTGTGTCTTTACTGATTTCTCCTTTATATAAAAACCTGTATCCCTTTTAAAAGTGCAAGTATTTCTCATCACTAACGGTCATAATTCAAAGGAGCAAAAGGTGTCTACTTGTAAAAATTTTGTCATCAGACAAAGCCAGACCGTCATGACTGGGTCAGTTTCTCCTCTCTAAGCTGATAATTATCTCACACTGTTACAGAAACACTGTGGAGAGGAAAATAAGTACTTTAAGAGACTACAAATCTGAGAAAAGAGTTTCTTTCTCTAAAACTTGAACTGCAACATTTATAGTTTCATTCACATATTTTTTGCTGCATTTTATAAACATAAACATGATTCCATCATTTCATGTTTTAGCATGTACTAGATATCTCTGATGTGCTAACATTGTTAAAATGTATATTTCCAGGTCACATCCTTAGATATTCTTATTCAGTAAGTCTATGGGAAAGCCTAGGAATAAGTATTTTTAAAGCTTGCCAATAAATTTTCATGCAAGTGATCTGCAGACCACATTTGAGAAGCTGGGTAAAAACTTATCTTGAATGTTTAGGTTTATGTTAAAGGTGAAAACAGAATCATGGAAGCATCCATGGCTTTAACAAACTGCTCACATTCAATTATCAACATTAGTGCTTTAACTCAATTTTATAGTGTAGTAGAGGGAGATGAGCATAGGCTCAAATAAAAATAATACAATGCAATAAAAAGGTATTAGTGACTTGCATGGATGAAAAACATGTTAAGACGAACTCAGAAGAAATAAACATTATTTTCAGTTGTAAGGAAATAGGATTTAAAAGCTGAGCATTTATGAGGGGGGCACATTTCAGTAACAAAGAAAAGTATGGAAAACATCTTGAGGAAGAAGTTTTCGTCCTGTGGTGCAGCTGATGAGCTAGTAAGGCAGCAGCACTGGATCTGTGTCAGAGAGCACTGGGAAGAGTATCTGGGGAGGTCCTCTGGGCTGAGTTACTTTATGGGTCTATTCTCATTTCTCCTGATTTGACTTTCACTTCTTTTCAGAATACTTTATCCAGATTGACTCTTCCTTGAGACCAGCTAGATACATCTTTCTTGGGAGGTGGGGAGCTGGTAGTTCCTTCCTCTTTCATCGGGAAGTCAAAATGGACCTCTCTTCCCCCTCATTGAGGTGACCACCCTTAATTAGAGAATAAGATAGATTCTGGTTTCTTACTGCTCTGCTCCTAGAGTTAGGCTGACTAATTTTTCCTATAATCAGGGAGATGATGAGCACATGCCTGACAGGCTATCTGTTCTCAGCTCCCTGGGATCTTACCTCCTTAAACTCCTACTGAGATTTCCTTTAACTAATAGACATCTGCATGTCCTGATTAAGCTATTGTTACTTAAATGGGCATTTGCCCGAGAGATGCTACTTCACCTTCTCAAATCTAATCCGAAACAGAAATTAAACTGTACATGTGTAGATTTAGAGCTTCCTGCTCTTCATCAGCCCTCATCACTGCCTCCAGAGAGCCTTTGGTAGGATCCTAGGTTATGAGTATCTCTTAGAAGATACTACCTCATCAAAAACACCTGAATCAGTCCTCAAACAAGTCTTTGGGGAAATCCTCAACTGCTTTCGAACTGCTTCTCTCTCTCCCTATGGGAAAATACATCTTGTAACAGGTTGGTTTAGAAACAAGTCCCTAGAAGCTGTCCTGGTGGCTCAAAATCCAGGGATTCCTTAAGAAGAACATGATACATAACCAAATCCACAGATTTACAATGCAGCATTAAAAACAATCATTAATGCAGTGTTCCCATAGTACTTAATGAGGATGATGGCTGGCGGTAATGATAAATTTCTGACTGTATACTCTTGCCAGGGGCTCTCTAGGGAAGAAAGCTGCTGCTAGCTAAGACATTTAGAATTTCTGCTAAACTCTTCTCAGTAGGAATGTCCTTGCTGATGCTACTGAGGAGATGAAGGTCTGAAAGTGAGGTATTAGCTCTCATTGAAAGTAAGAACATATCGACCCTAGGCAATTAAAGACAATCTCTTTGGATACATGCATTGTTATCAATAACATGACAGTTTTGCCTATTTGAAATTCAGCCTCATGTTTCACATTGAACCTTGGGTGACTGTCGATTGAAATCTTTCAAGGGGACTACATCAGCTAAGTATTAGCTCCCTGAAACTCCATCCTCTTATACTTTAATTTTTCCTGATGGAAACAACAAATGGTGGGTTTGAAAGACTCCGAGGTCCTAGTGTAACTTGTTCTGCCAATTCTGAAATAAGTTTAGCTACCATTTATGAAGTAAGTGCCATTTACTCCATTTTATGGAGCAAAACTAAGTATGCTGTATACTGTGGCTAATATTTTATAAATTATCTTAGTTTTTAATTGCAGTTGCACTCTATGTTAGCTATCATTATTCACATTTTATGAATAAAGTAATTGAGGCCCAATGAGTTAAGATCCTGTTCAAGGTCACATATCTTAGAGGTGGCTGCGCTAGAATTAAAACCGAAGAATATCTAACACCATAGCCAGAGCTCTTTAACCTCTATGGTATAGTGCCTCTCTCCAGTCTACTGGGAGGGCATCCATGTTCCCTCCCACTGTGCATTTGTTCAGGTTATTTGTGCCACCCAAATAGTTTCTCTATGTATATTCCTTTCTTTCCCTGTATCTGCCTATCAAAAGTTTATATGTTGCTTCAAGGCTGATCTTAAGTACCATTTTTTTCTAGGAAGCTTATTCTAATTTTTCTTTCCTCTTCTTTACATCCCTCTAACCAGATACGGATTCCATCTTTGAGTAATCTCAGTACCTTCCATAAAACTCATAGGGTTCTTATCTTATTTGCTTGGTTTTCTTGGCTATTCAACATAAACTTTCAAATTATGGCTCATATACATTCCCAAAAGACAAATAAAATATTACCCATAGTGTAGGTGCTCAAAAATATCGATGCAATGTAATGCACTGAAAGCATTCCTAGGATTAATCTGGGTCAGAGCTTGGATTAAGGACTTGTTCTAATTAGGTATTCACATATGGGAGCCTGGGATCATAGGTCTGTCTCCAACGTGAAGGACAGAGCGTTGTGATATGAGTTTCTGGGCTCTACAAGACTTCAGATATTGTAAAGGGGTGAGAAATGGGAGGTAGGAGAAAGTAAATACCAAAGGTCACACAACTTTGAAGCTTCAGGGCCACCAAACTGTAATTCAGATCACCTTCATACTCCTGCAATATTCTTTTCACTACATCATGCTGACACAAACAGAATGACCAGTGACATTTAGAATATCTTGTCATCAATTTCTCTGGTCCTAGCATTCAACCACTTTTCCTTTCTAATGTGACTAGAAACTGAAGGAAATCAGACCTCAGCTTTAAGAAATAAAATTGCTTAACAGCTTTTAAAAATAAGTTTCAATCTAATAGACTGTACTGTCACTAGAACTCTGCTCAACTAGACACCTCTCAATTATTCACAGATGGATCATCAAGAACAAATTTTGCTTTTGAGTTCTTATTGACATTATTCTCTACTTAGTTCAGTTAAATCCTTTGTTAAGGCAATGTTAGCGTACTTTTCAACTGAAGTTTTTAAATACAATGAGTTTGAAAGAAAGACTGTTTTAAAGTCAAACTCTTAAATAGAACATCCCTTGAAAACTCTGCTTACATATTTAACACATTTTGATTGAGCAAAGCCTCACAGTCAATATAAAAAATTAATACCATAAGGAGACTTCCCATTTCTAGGTATGACAAAGTAATTGGTATTATATTAACCCTCCCACTGAGGAAAATTATACAAACTGGGTTAAAAAAAAAAACAAACCCGACAATACTGCATGATCTCACTTATGTGTGGAATGTAAAAATGTTGAAATCATAGAAACAGAGAGTAGAATGATGGTTACCAGGGGCTCAGTGGGTAGGGTGGCAGTACTGGGGAAATGTAGGTCAAAGAATAAAAACTTTCGGTTAGCCAGAAAGACTAACAGAACAAAAGGAATGGAGTGTTACCAAAGCAGCCAAGGCATGCTGGGCTGTGATCCTGGGATCTACAAGAAATGTTCCCTATAGGCAGATGTCAATTTCTAAGATGTCTATGTGAGGGCAAATGCCAAAAAGCCAGGCAGAAAACAGCTGCCAAGAAGCTAGAAAATATAAACAGAGATTTTGCACCAGTAAATTAAAAAACCTGAGTGAAAATAATGTATTCCTTGAAAAACAATTTACCAAAATTGGCACAAAAAGTACCAGAAATTCTAAATAGTCCAATATCTATGTACAAAATTTAATGCATAATGAAAATCTTTCTACAAAGTAAATTGCAAGCCCTTCATTGGAAAATTTTTGCAAACATTTAAGCAAAGAATAAAAATCTGAAGCAAAAACTCTTCCAGAGAACACAAAAAAGGGGAATCATTTCCAAAATTATTTTTTGAGGTCACTATAATCTCAATAAGAAAGCCTGACCAAAAAATACAAATAAAATGAAGAGTAAAATAACAAGCCCATTTCTTTTATAAATGTAGACACTAAAATATTAGCATGTCAAACATATATGTTTAGATATATATGTATATATAATTGTATATATATGGTAACATGCCAAACCAAGTTAGTTCTTTCTAGGAAATAAAAAGTTGGTTTAGCATTTGAAAAAAAACAATGTAATTCACCATATTAAGAGAATAAATAAGGAAGACAATATGATTTTTCTCTACATATGCAAAATAAGGATTTATTAAAAAGTAATTTTCATTAATGACAGAAATCTTTAACAACTGGGAATAGAAAGGAATTTCCACAATCTGATATAGAGGATTAACCAAACATCTACAGTAAATATTATATTTGATTATGAAATATTGAAAGTTTTCACTTAGCAGAAATGAGGCAAGGATATCTGCTATTCCTTCTAATAATATTATACTGAAACTCTCAAATAATGAATTAAGGCAAGAAAAATAGTGAAAATTAGGAGAATTATAAAGGAAAAACTAAAACTCCCATGATTTGCAGATGGCATGATGGTGTACATGGATCATATACATCATACTACTGAGTGAAAGATGACAAACATGAAAGAGGACACACTATGGATCCCATTCACATTAAAATAAAAAGGGGAAACCTATTTATGGTAACAGTATTCGTGATAGTGGTTACGTTGGGAGAAGTGATACTGACCACAAGGGAGGTATTTGGTTTTCCGGTAATGTTTTATTTCTTGACATGGGTTGTAGAAACACTAGTATGCTCATTTTGTGGAAAGTCATCAAGATTATAAGTTTTTTAAATTTCTATTATATGCACATTATAATTCAATAAAAAGTTTACAAAAATAATTGATAAATTATTGACATATAACCCATGCTGAAAGACTCCAACTGGTAATTAAATGTGATACAAGTTTGTGCATGAGCTGATGAAAGAGTAAGAGAGGGATGAACTTGAATGAGCCAGTCTCATGGGTAACATATTATTGACTGTGTTTCTGTGCATTCTTGTGATATAACAGCTTCCTTAGGCACCTCCAACCAGGTAGCTGGCTGATGTGAGGGCCACTTTCTGGGGTCTGTCTCAGAATTGCACATTTGAGAGGATGTTAAGGAACAAACTCACAAATAAAGTGCATCTATGTATAGGTGGAACCTTTGATTGAGCTATGCAGTAAGGTGATAATCTTATTACCCTAGCATGAGAGTGTGCAATAAAGAAAATCTGGGGACAAAATAGTAAAGTCCAAGAACATTTCAATCTCTTCTGAATCATGTCTAAATAATATACATGCCCTAGTTGAAATGATGTGAATTTCCAGATACACGCATCCTCATAAGTTACAAATCATATGACAAAGACACGATTTATTGAATGAAGATTTCATTCATTTGGTTTCCAGCTCATTTCTGCCTCCCTTCTTCCCTATTTACTTAAGAAGTCCTGATTTACAGAACATTCTACCCAACAACTGCAGAATATACATTCTTTTCATCAGCACATGGAATGTTCTCCAAGATAGACCATATGATAGGCCACAAAACAAGTCTCAATAAATTTAAGAAAATTGAAATCATATCAAGCATCCTCTCAGACCACAGTGAAATGAAACTAGAAATTAACTCCAAAAAGAACCCTCAAAACCATAGAAATGCATGGAAATTAAATAATCTACTCCTGAATGATCTTTAAGTCAACACTGAAATCAAGGTGGAAATTTAAAAATTATTTTAACTGAACAGTAATAGTGACACAACTTATCAAATCCTGTGGGATACAGCAAAAACAGTGCTAAAAGGAAAGTTCATAGCATATTAAATGCCTACATCAAAAAGTCTGAAAGAACACAGACAATGTAACATCACACCTCAAGGAACTAGAGAAACAAGAGCAAACCAAAAGCAAACCCAGCATAAGAAATAACAAAGGTCAGAGCAGAACTAAATAAAATTAAAACAATAACAAAATCAGCAAATAATAATAATAATGATAATAATAATAATAACACAAAAGATAAATGAAGGCTAGGCATGGTGGCTCACACCTGTAATCCCAGGACTTCGGGAGGCTGAGGCAGGCAGATCACTTGAGGCCAGGAGTTTGAGACCAGCCTGGCCAACATGGTAAAACCCCATCTCTACAAAAAAGACCAAAATTAGGCAGGCATGGTGGCACATACCTGTAATCCCAGCACTTTGGGAGGCTAAGCTAGGTGAATCACCTGAGGCCAGGAGTTTGAGACAAGCCTGTCCAATATGGCAAAACCCTGTCTCTACAAAAATTACCCAGGCATGGTGGTGCAGCCTGTAATCCCAGCTCCTCAGGTGGCTAAGGCATGAGAATTGCTTGAATCTGGGAGATGGAGATTGCAATGAGCCAAGATTGGTCCACTGCATTGCAGCTTGGGTAACAGAGCAAGACTGTGTCTCTAAATAAATAAATAAATAAATAAAAGCTATTTTTAAAATGATAAACAAAATTGATAGACCGCTAGTGAGATTAACCAAGAAAAGAAGAAAAAAGATCCAAATAAACTCAAGCAGAAACTAAATGCAAGATACTACAACTGATACCACAGAAATACAAAAGGTCATTCAAGGCTACTATGAACACCTTTATGTACATGAACTAGAAAATCTAGAGGATAAATTCCTGGAAATATATGGCCCTCCTAGATTGACTCAGGAAGAAATAGAAGCTCTGAACAGACCAATAACAAGTAGTGAGAGTGAAACACTATAAAAAAAATTGCCCACAACCAAAAAAGTCTAGGACCAGATAGATTCACACTTGAACTTTCTATCAGACATTCAAAGAAGAATTAATGCTAATTTTATTGAAACTATTCCAAAAGGTAGAGAAAGAGGGAATCCTCCACAAATAATTCTAAGAAGCCAGTATCACCCTAATACCAAAACCAGGAAAGGATATAACAAAAAAAAAAGAGAAAACTACAGACCAGTATCGCTGAAGAGCATAGATGTAAAAATTATCAACAAAATACTACCAAATCCAACAGCATATCAAAAAGATAATACACCATGATCAAGTGGGTTTCATATGAGGGATGCAGGGATGGATTAACATATGCAAATCAATAAATATGATACATCACATAAACAGAATTAAAAACAAAAACTGTATGATCATCTCAGTAGACACAGAAAAAGCATTTGACAAAGTCCAGCATTTCTTTATGACAGAAACCCTCAGCAAAATTGCCATAGAAGGGACATACCTCAAGGTAATAAAAGTTATCTATGACAAACCCACAGGCAACATTATACTGAAAGGGAAAAAGTTGAAAGAATTCCCCCTGAGAACTGGAATAAGACAAGGATGCCCACTTTCACCACTTCTATTCAACATAGTACTGGAAGTCCTAGGCAGCACAATCGGACAAGAGAAAGAAATAAAAGGCACTCAAATTGGTAAAGAGGAAGTCAAACTGGAGCTGTTCACTGATGACATAATAATATAGGTAGAAAATCCTAAAGACTCATCCAAAAGCCTCCTAGATCTGATAAGTGAATTCAGTAAACTCTCAGGATACAAAAATCAATGTATACAAATCAGTAGCACTGCTATACACCAACAACAACCAAGCTAAGAATTAAATCAAGATGAAAAAAATCAATCTTTTTTAGAAAAGCTGCAATAAATAAATAAATAAATAACTTAGAAATATACCTAATCAAAAACGTGAAAGATCTATACTAGAAAAACTACGAAACATTACTGAAAGAAATCTTTTATAACACAAATAAATGGAAATATATCCCATGCTCATCATTGGGTAGAATCAATATTGTGAAAATGACCATACTGCCAAAAGCAATCCATAGATTAAGTGCAATTCCTATTAAAAT
This sequence comes from Mandrillus leucophaeus, assembly GCF_000951045.1. Lineage (NCBI taxonomy): Eukaryota > Metazoa > Chordata > Mammalia > Primates > Cercopithecidae > Mandrillus > Mandrillus leucophaeus. The sequence continues at coordinate 117,558 of NW_012100544.1, read as the reverse complement.
ATCATCATCATTCACAAAGCTAGGAAAAAATCCTAAAATTAGTATGGAACCAAAAAACAGCCGACATAACCAAAGCAAAACTTAGCAAAAAACAAAACAAAAAAAAAATTCTGGAAGCATTACATTGCCCAACTTCAAACTACACTACAAGGCTATAGTTACCAAAACAGCATGGTACTGGTATAGAAACAGGCATATAGACCAAGGGAACAAAATAGAAAACCCAAGATAATATTTACAGCCAAATAAAGCCAGATACTTACAGCCAACTGACATTTGACAAAGCAAACAAAAATATAACGTAGGAAAGGACATTCTGTTCAACAAATGGTGCTGGTATAATTGGCAAGCCACATGATGAATAATGAAACTAGATCCTCATTTCTTACCTCATACAAAATTCTACTCAAGATGATCAAAGACTTAAATCTGAGTCTTGAATCCATAAAATCTTTAGAAGATAACATCAGAAAAACTCTTCTAGACATATGCTTAGGCAAAGAGTTCATAACCAACACCGCAAAAGCAAATGCAACAAATACAAAAATAGATGGGACCCAACTAAACTAAAAAGCTTCTGCCCAGCAAAATAAATAATTAGCAGAGTAAACAGCCAACCCACAATATGGGAGAAAATATTCGCAAACTATGCATCTGACAAAGGACTAATATCCAGCATCTATAAGGAACTCAAACAAATCAGCGAGAAAAAAAAAAATTGTCCCATCAGAAGTGGGTGTGGTGGTTAATATTGAGTGTCAACTTGATTGGATTGAAGGATGCAAAGTATTGATCCTGGTGTGTCTGTGAGGGTGTTGCCAAAGGAGATAAACATTTGAGTCAGTGGACTGGGTAAGGCAGGCCCACCCTCAATCTGGGTGGGCACAATCTAATCAGCTGCCTATGTGGCCAGAATAAAAGCAGGCAGAGGAACATGGACAGACTAGACTGGTTTAGTCTTCTGGCCTACATTTTTCTCCTGTGCTGCATGCTTCCTGCCCTCGAACATTGGACTCCAGGTTCTTCAGCTTTGGGACCTAGACTGGCTTCCTTGCTCCCCAGATTGCAGATGGCCTACTGTGGGACCTCACCTTCTGATTGTGTGAGTCAATACTCCTTACTAAAGTCATATATATACACATATATATATGTATGTATATGTGTGTGTGTGTATATATATATACATATATATATCTCTCCTATTAGTTGTGTCCCTTTAGAGAACCCTAATACAGTGAATAGATAATTCTCAGAAGATATACAAATGGCCAACAAACATGAAAAAATGCTCAGCATCACTAATTATCAGGGAAATGCCAATTAAAACCACAGTGAGATACCACCTTAGTCCTGCAAGAATAGCCATAATTTAAACATCAAAAAACAACCGATGTTGGAATGAATGTGGTAAAAAGGAAACACTTTTACACTGCTGGTGGGAATGTCGACTAGTATAACCACTACAGAAAACAGTACAGACATTCCTTAAAGAACTAAAAGTACAACTACCATTTGATCCAGTAATCCCACTACTGGGTATCTACCCAGAGGAAAAGAAGTCATTATCTGAAAAAGACACTTGCACACGCATGTTTATAGCAGCACAATTCACAATGGCAAAAATATGGAACCAGCCTAAATGCCCATCAACTAATGAGTAGATAAATGAACGAAACAATGGCATTTGTAGCAACCTGGATGGAGTTGGAGACCATAATTCTAAGCAAAGTAACTCAGGAATGGAAAAACCAAATATATGCTCTCATGCATAAGTGGGAGCTAAGCTATGAGGACATGAAGGCATAAGAATAGTACAACGGACTTTGGGGATTCAGGGGGAATGGTGGGAGGAGGGTGAGAGAGAAAAGACTACATATTGGGCACAGTGTACACTGCTCAGGTAATGGGTGCACCAAAATCTCAGAAATCACTACTGAAGAACTTATCCATGTAATCAAAAACTATCTGTTCCCCAAAAACTATTGAAGTAAAAAAACTAGAAGTCCTGGTGTGCTCTTGGGCTCGATAAGCTTGTGTAGGGTCTGATCTCTTGTGGAAAACATTTGGGAAGTGGATAAAGCGGTATCAAAGTATGTAAAAGTAAAGAACAACAGAAAAAAATCAGTTTGAGATGTAAGAAAAATTAGTATAATAGTAAAAATAATTACTGAATGCTTATTGTATACTGTCTCTTTGTAAAGTGCTTTATTATTTCATTTAACCTTGCCAAAAACACTAGGCAAAGTCAATGTTAATTCCATGTTACAGATGAGGGAATAATTTGCTCAAAGTCATAAGAGACAGTGGTAGAACTGAGGCTTGAAAATTTTCAGTCTGATTCAGAGCTTCTTCTCAGCCACTACACCTCATCAACCTCCTCATCAAGAAGAGATGGCCAAGGGGTATGTCCTCCGTGTCTGTATCTCAGATCTCCTCATCCAATTGCTACCCATTTTTTCAACATGTACACCTATTTTTAAATTTTATTTTTGCTGATATAGTGTAACCAGCTTTGATTATTTAGGTGATTTTTTCAGGCAAATTCTCATTTTGAGCCATTTTCTACATATCCTAGTCATGAATGTATATATTTAGTAGAATCAGACCAATGTTAGTTAGCAAAACTGATTAGTGAAACAAATTTAATGGGATGAAACAAAATGTACTATGCTTACAAACACACACACACACACACACACGTGTCTAAAATAAGCCGAATAAAAATTCCTTGTAGATCAGCAATTTTGGGTTTTCTGCAATATTATCTGCAGTCATGCTTTCCCTTCGCCAAACTTTTCCCTCATCAGGATAACTAAGCTTAGTGACACACTGAGCAAAATGCTGGTGACCAGGAGAGATGCTGCCATAAACGTGTTCTGAAGAAAACTTGGAGATTAAAAGGGGAAGCTTTTAAGGAATCTTAATAACAAAACAAGATCTTGAAATTTGCAAAATTCCTTACCTTTGTTACATTCTTCTACCCTGCAGAGTCTGGCTTCTGCCTACTTCTCCAAAGTCTTTTTTATAAGAGTGAGTCCTCTCACTGTGCTGTAACCACATTGTCCAGTTTTCCATTTATTTAGTCATTTCCTACGTTAGGACCCCTTTGGTCCTCTTGATCCCCCTGCCTGGAATGCTCTTTGCCCAGTTCTTGCCATGGTTGGTTCGTTCTTATCTTTCAGTTCTCAGGTCAAATGTTTCCTTCTGTAAGAGGCCATCCTTGTCCTCCTTAGCCAAAGCAAATGCCCCTGCACGCTTGACTGCCTCTTAGAACATCCTAGTAATTTAAATTTTTTTGTATCACATACGACGATCTAAGAGTATCTTGTTT
>NW_012100544.1:57907-113407 GCF_000951045.1 Mandrillus leucophaeus | reverse complement strand
CACACGCATGTTTATAGCAGCACAATTCACAATGGCAAAAATATGGAACCAGCCTAAATGCCCATCAACTAATGAGTAGATAAATGAACGAAACAATGGCATTTGTAGCAACCTGGATGGAGTTGGAGACCATAATTCTAAGCAAAGTAACTCAGGAATGGAAAAACCAAATATATGCTCTCATGCATAAGTGGGAGCTAAGCTATGAGGACATGAAGGCATAAGAATAGTACAACGGACTTTGGGGATTCAGGGGGAATGGTGGGAGGAGGGTGAGAGAGAAAAGACTACATATTGGGCACAGTGTACACTGCTCAGGTAATGGGTGCACCAAAATCTCAGAAATCACTACTGAAGAACTTATCCATGTAATCAAAAACTATCTGTTCCCCAAAAACTATTGAAGTAAAAAAACTAGAAGTCCTGGTGTGCTCTTGGGCTCGATAAGCTTGTGTAGGGTCTGATCTCTTGTGGAAAACATTTGGGAAGTGGATAAAGCGGTATCAAAGTATGTAAAAGTAAAGAACAACAGAAAAAAATCAGTTTGAGATGTAAGAAAAATTAGTATAATAGTAAAAATAATTACTGAATGCTTATTGTATACTGTCTCTTTGTAAAGTGCTTTATTATTTCATTTAACCTTGCCAAAAACACTAGGCAAAGTCAATGTTAATTCCATGTTACAGATGAGGGAATAATTTGCTCAAAGTCATAAGAGACAGTGGTAGAACTGAGGCTTGAAAATTTTCAGTCTGATTCAGAGCTTCTTCTCAGCCACTACACCTCATCAACCTCCTCATCAAGAAGAGATGGCCAAGGGGTATGTCCTCCGTGTCTGTATCTCAGATCTCCTCATCCAATTGCTACCCATTTTTTCAACATGTACACCTATTTTTAAATTTTATTTTTGCTGATATAGTGTAACCAGCTTTGATTATTTAGGTGATTTTTTCAGGCAAATTCTCATTTTGAGCCATTTTCTACATATCCTAGTCATGAATGTATATATTTAGTAGAATCAGACCAATGTTAGTTAGCAAAACTGATTAGTGAAACAAATTTAATGGGATGAAACAAAATGTACTATGCTTACAAACACACACACACACACACACACGTGTCTAAAATAAGCCGAATAAAAATTCCTTGTAGATCAGCAATTTTGGGTTTTCTGCAATATTATCTGCAGTCATGCTTTCCCTTCGCCAAACTTTTCCCTCATCAGGATAACTAAGCTTAGTGACACACTGAGCAAAATGCTGGTGACCAGGAGAGATGCTGCCATAAACGTGTTCTGAAGAAAACTTGGAGATTAAAAGGGCAAGCTTTTAAGGAATCTTAATAACAAAACAAGATCTTGAAATTTGCAAAATTCCTTACCTTTGTTACATTCTTCTACCCTGCAGAGTCTGGCTTCTGCCTACTTCTCCAAAGTCTTTTTTATAAGAGTGAGTCCTCTCACTGTGCTGTAACCACATTGTCCAGTTTTCCATTTATTTAGTCATTTCCTACGTTAGGACCCCTTTGGTCCTCTTGATCCCCCTGCCTGGAATGCTCTTTGCCCAGTTCTTGCCATGGTTGGTTCGTTCTTATCTTTCAGTTCTCAGGTCAAATGTTTCCTTCTGTAAGAGGCCATCCTTGTCCTCCTTAGCCAAAGCAAATGCCCCTGCACGCTTGACTGCCTCTTAGAACATCCTAGTAATTTAAATTTTTTTGTATCACATACGACGATCTAAGAGTATCTTGTTTGTTTGTTTTTTAACTGTTTATTTTCTGCCTTCTTCCCCACTCCCTCATCCGGATTCCCAGTTTGCATGTTATATCCATAAGATACTTGATGAATATTTGTTGAAGGTTTATTTATTTTTTCCTTTACTATATTTTCTGGGCCTGCTTATTTGGAATGTCTGCAACTTTCCCTCATTCATCTCTGGCATATGTGCTTCTATGGACAGCCAGCCTGGGAGCACAGTTTTACTGTGGATAGCCTACATTGGGTCTGCTGTTTGCTGAAGGACAGGCCCTACCTCCATATCTCCATGCTGAGCCATTCATGCACTTAGCTCTGTGAGATCTTCTGGTGAGAAGAAATTGACCCATCTACTCCTCTAGATAGACAGGTACAGAGATACTACCATGGGGAGCAAGAAAGATTAAGTTCTGAATTTGCAGGGACTTTTTCAGCAAGAAGCTAGAGAAGTTGAAATGGACATGGCAAATGGAGACAGAAAAAGTAAAAAGTCTGATACATTCCTCTTTGACACATCAGCTGCTGCACTGAGATAAAGCATTCATTTGTACTAAAGCCAAGTTCTTTCAATATTGGGGCCAAATATAGATTAGAATAAAAGGACAATGTGTTTTTAACCAAATATATGATTTTAAGATGACTGGCAAAGAAAAGGCACTCTCTCTCTAGAGCCCAGCATTTGTTAGATGCCACCTTTCTGGTAGTTTTTAATCAGGAAGATATTGGCTCAGGCTTTTAAAATAGCTCCATTATTATTTATTTCTCAATGCACTAGATCCTGTTGCCAGATTGGCTTCTGTGGATTCCTGAGCCCATGGGTCCCCTTAGTCTTTGGTAATTTTTTGTCAGGCTTTCTATACTTGAATTTGACATCACCCTTCCACCTACTTGCTTCCTAATGTTTTTGATTTATTTTTATTTTTACTTTATTTTATTTTATTTTATTTTTTGAGACGGAGTCTCGCTCTGTCGCCCAGGCTGGAGTGCAGTGGCGCGATCTCCGCTCACGGCAAGCTCCGCTTCCTGGGTTCATGCCATTCTTCTGCCTCAGCCTTCTGAGTAGCACCACGCCCGGCTAACTTTTTGTATTTTCAGTAGAGACGGGGTTTCACCGTGTTAGCCAGGATGGTTTTGATCTCCTGACCTCATGATCCGCCCACCTCGGCCTCCCAAAGTGCTGGGATTACAGGCGTGAGCCACTGCACTTGGCCATTTTTTTGATATTTTATTTGTAACTTGTTGGTAAACCTAAACCTCATGCTCAATCCTTACATCCTAAATAGGATTTTTCAGGTTTCATATTTCTCCAGAATTATAATTTGTTTTTCTCTTGCTCCTGGTTTAGCCCTGATAGTTTTCTTACTAAAATATCCCAGCAGACCATGTTCACTTCTCATGAAAGTAGTGGTGGTATTAGACTTCATTCATTCCTTTCCAAATACTTATTAAGCACCTACTGTATGCTAGACACTGTACTAAGTGCTAGGGATATAACCATAAACAAAATCAGCATGGTACTTGTTCTTATGGAACTTATAATTGGATGTAGGAGACAGGTATTTAAAGAAGCCATTGTATTAACTGCTGATGAGTAAAGAAGGGTCTGCTAGCCCAGTAGGTAGTTGTGTGTGTGTGCCCTGTGTGTTATCGGATGAAACATATAGTCAGAATTACCCAGGTACTTTTAATAGACAGCAGCAAAAGAAAACCTCTCTGGTTGCTATTCTTATGGCACCCATACTCTACCTGCTTCGCTGGGCAGGGAGCTCATGAGTCTTCAGAGTTGCCTCCAACAAAAATCTCTGACATGAATGCTATTAGTCCTGAGAAGGTCAGTGGCATCCCTCATTTAAACATCTGGGCAGATGAAAGGAGTGAAGTCCTGTGAATAAACTCCCAAAGTCCTCATTAGGCCAGCATCAGGCATTTTTTAAAAAGAGTTTTTATGGAAAATTCAAGCTACTGCCAAGGATAAAAACTTTAACTGAGCCACAGAAGAGGCTTACCAGTTCAAAATGTGACTCAGTTCAAATGTAGGCTACCACAATTCACCTCTTTGCTCAAAACTTCACCTAGAGACATACTATTCTTTATGATAACTTTTAGGGCTTGTGTGCTCTCCCATAATTATTATCTCCATATAGTTGTAAAGGGAAACTTACAGTTTGACCAGAGAGGAAGAGTTGGGAAAGCACTAGGGTATCTGAGGTTATCAGGCTGGAACCAGAACCTCCATATACAGAGTTCTGCAAGACAGATCTGATCTCATAGGCCTCCCATCCAAGAATGAGCAGCCGTGCATCATTTTGACCAAATGATGATAGAAGAGATAAGTTCCAACTGTACTCCATCTAGTCACTTCTCAGTGATCTTAATCCCCATAGAGGAGAAAAACTCTGACATGGTAGATTGACACAACTGAGAATCTACCCCCATTAAATCCACTCTTTCTGCACCATGGACTTCAATTGATTCTTAACATCCAGATGGTTGCCCACCTCTATTCTTAGTTCAGACTATTCCTTGGTAGAGGATACTCATGTTTTAAAGATGTCCTCCCTGAGAGCTGAGGCAAGTGTACTTATCACCCAGAAGATAATTCACTAAAGATTTGGATTTAGGTTTATGTCAGTTAGTTTTCAAGATAAAAATCCAAAAGGCAACAAAGGAGAGAAAAAATTGGAAGCTTATATAGTTAAAATTTTACAATTCTTTAACTATTTCCAAATAAGAGATATCAGAAGTCATCAATACCAACAATCTTAAATGAGGATTTATTGTATATAACCTACCATGTTAAGGATGTTCAAGGGTTTCTTGGATTTAGGAGCTTCATCTCTTCAGCCCTAATATCTCCTTCCAGGCTTCTTGAAGAAGTCATTCCAACATTCTTCAGGTGCCAGAAGGCTTCAAGAACCTGAAATATTGGCTTCTGTGGATTCCTGAGCCCATGGGTCCCCTTAGTCTTTGGTAATTTTTTGTCAGGCTTTCTATACTTGAATTTGACATCACCCTTCCACCTACTTGCTTCCTAATGTTTTTGATTTATTTTTATTTTTACTTTATTTTATTTTATTTTATTTTTTGAGACGGAGTCTCGCTCTGTCGCCCAGGCTGGAGTGCAGTGGCGCGATCTCCGCTCACGGCAAGCTCCGCTTCCTGGGTTCATGCCATTCTTCTGCCTCAGCCTTCTGAGTAGCACCACGCCCGGCTAACTTTTTGTATTTTCAGTAGAGACGGGGTTTCACCGTGTTAGCCAGGATGGTTTTGATCTCCTGACCTCATGATCCGCCCACCTCGGCCTCCCAAAGTGCTGGGATTACAGGCGTGAGCCACTGCACCTGGCCATTTTTTGGATATTTTATTTGTAACTTGTTGGTAAACCTAAACCTCATGCTCAATCCTTACATCCTAAATAGGATTTTTCAGGTTTCATATTTCTCCAGAATTATAATTTGTTTTTCTCTTGCTCCTGGTTTAGCCCTGATAGTTTTCTTACTAAAATATCCCAGCAGACCATGTTCACTTCTCATGAAAGTAGTGGTGGTATTAGACTTCATTCATTCCTTTCCAAATACTTATTAAGCACCTACTGTATGCTAGACACTGTACTAAGTGCTAGGGATATAACCATAAACAAAATCAGCATGGTACTTGTTCTTATGGAACTTATAATTGGATGTAGGAGACAGGTATTTAAAGAAGCCATTGTATTAACTGCTGATGAGTAAAGAAGGGTCTGCTAGCCCAGTAGGTAGTTGTGTGTGTGTGCCCTGTGTGTTATCGGATGAAACATATAGTCAGAATTACCCAGGTACTTTTAATAGACAGCAGCAAAAGAAAACCTCTCTGGTTGCTATTCTTATGGCACCCATACTCTACCTGCTTCGCTGGGCAGGGAGCTCATGAGTCTTCAGAGTTGCCTCCAACAAAAATCTCTGACATGAATGCTATTAGTCCTGAGAAGGTCAGTGGCATCCCTCATTTAAACATCTGGGCAGATGAAAGGAGTGAAGTCCTGTGAATAAACTCCCAAAGTCCTCATTAGGCCAGCATCAGGCATTTTTTAAAAAGAGTTTTTATGGAAAATTCAAGCTACTGCCAAGGATAAAAACTTTAACTGAGCCATAGAAGAGGCTTACCAGTTCAAAATGTGACTCAGTTCAAATGTAGGCTACCACAATTCACCTCTTTGCTCAAAACTTCACCTAGAGACATACTATTCTTTATGATAACTTTTAGGGCTTGTGTGCTCTCCCATAATTATTATCTCCATATAGTTGTAAAGGGAAACTTACAGTTTGACCAGAGAGGAAGAGTTGGGAAAGCACTAGGGTATCTGAGGTTATCAGGCTGGAACCAGAACCTCCATATACAGAGTTCTGCAAGACAGATCTGATCTCATAGGCCTCCCATCCAAGAATGAGCAGCCGTGCATCATTTTGACCAAACGATGATAGAAGAGATAAGTTCCAACTGTAGTCCATCTAGTTACTTCTCAGTGATCTTAATTCCCATAGAGGAGAAAAACTCTGACATGGTAGATTGACACAACTGAGAATCTACCCCCATTAAATCCACTCTTTCTGCACCATGGACTTCAATTGATTCTTAACATCCAGATGGTTGCCCACCTCTATTCTTAGTTCAGACTATTCTTTGGTAGAGGATACTCATGTTTTAAAGATGTCCTCCCTGAGAGCTGAGGCAAGTGTACTTATCACCCAGAAGATAATTCACTAAAGATTTGGATTTAGGTTTATGTCAGTTAGTTTTCAAGATAAAAATCCAAAAGGCAACAAAGGAGAGAAAAAATTGGAAGCTTATATAGTTAAAATTTTATAATTCTTTAACTATTTCCAAATAAGAGATATCAGAAGTCATCAATACCAACAATCTTAAATGAGGATTTATTGTATATAACCTACCATGTTAAGGATGTTCAAGGGTTTCTTGGATTTAGGAGCTTCATCTCTTCAGCCCTAATATCTCCTTCCAGGCTTCTTGAAGAAGTCATTCCAACATTCTTCAGGTGCCAGAAGGCTTCAAGAACCTGAAATCTAGCTTTTCTTTGACTTTTGTGAGGACCCATTTAGTATACCCCCAACAATGATTTATGGTCAAAACTAATACCTCAAACTTTTATATTTGTCACATTTTTAATGAAAGTACTCTGATTCTATCTCCACCCTCTTCGTGAATATCTTGTAAGAGTTTAACTCAAATCAACTGAATAATTTATGTAGTAAAGATATGCATGATAGGCATGAGAATCCTGACATTTTCATTTGAAGAAATCAAGTACCCATAGAGGTCAAAACTTATATCAGACACTCAGGAAGCGCTTCTGATTACAGATGTAGAAGTCCCTTTCATACCACATCCATCTCCAAGGGCTACAGCCACTACACAAATGGCTCATGTTGAAAAACAGAGCCTGTTTGTTTAGGAAACTTTTATAAACACTTTGTGGCCATATACTAATTTTTTTTGTTGTTATTTATTTATTTATTTTTTGATTTTCTTTTTTTAAAAATTTTTTTATTCTTAATTTTACTTATTATTATGATTATACTTAAGTTTTAGGGTACATGTGCATAACATGCAGGTTTGTTACATATATATCCTTGTGCCATGTTGGTGTGCTGCACCCATCAACTCATCAGCACCCATCAACTCATCCTTTACATCAGGTATAACTCCCAATGCAATCCCTCCCCCCTCCCCCCTTCCCATGATAGGCCCTGGTGTGTGATGTTCCCCTTCCCGAGTCCAAGTGATCTCACTGTTCAGTTCCCACCTATGAGTGAGAACATGCGGTGTTTGGTTTTCTGTTCTTGCAATAGTTTGCTGAGAATGATGGTTTCCAGCTGCATCCACGTCCCTACAAAGGACACAAACTCATCCTTTTTTATGGCTGCATAGTATTCCATGGTGTATATGTGCCACATTCTCTTAATCCAGTCTGTCACTGATGGACATTTGGGTTGATTCCAAGTCTTTGCTATTGTGAATAGTGCCGCAATGAACATACGTGTGCATATGTCTTTATAGCAGCATGATTTATAATCCTTTGGGTATATATGCAGTAATGGGATGGCTGGGTCATATGGTACTTCTAGTTCTAGATCCTTGAGGAATCGCCATACTGTTTTCCACAATGGTTGAACTAGTTTACAATCCCACCAATGGAGTAAAAGTGTTCCTATTTCTCCACATCCTCTCCAGCACTTGTTTTTTCCTGACTTTTTAATGATTGCCATTCTAACTGGTATGAGATGGTATCTCATTGTGGTTTTGATTTGCATTTCTCTGATGGCCAGTGATGACGAGCATTTTTTCATGTGTCTGTTGGCTGTATGAATGTCTTCTTTTGAGAAATATCTGTTCATATCCCTTGCCCACTTTTTGATGGGTTTTTTTTTTCTTGTAAATTTGTTTGAGTTCTTTGTAGGTTCTGGATATTAGCCCTTTGTCAAATGAGTAGATTGCAAAAATTTTCTCCCATTCTGTAGGTTGCCTGTTCACTCTGACGGTAGTTCTTTTTGCTGTGCAGAAGCTCTTTAGTTTAATTAGATCCCATTTGTCAATTTTGGCTTTTGTTGCTGTTGTTTTTGGTGTTTCAGACACGAGGTCCATACTAATATTTAATGATGTCTTTCAATAATGTCCTTGCCCCAAACTTCATCCTGACCAGCCTGAGGCCCCATCACCTAATTTTTTTTTAATCCCTCATTTGAGAAGACCTAAACCCCAGTGCAGCTGTGGCAACCTAATGGAACCACATGATCCTCAAAGGGACATTAGGACAACAGCTAATTCATCAGTATTCTTGCTATTTATGATAAGTATGTCACGATTGTATGCTTTGAGCTAAGACAAAGGTGCCAGGAAATTTGTGTCTTCCACATCAGCCTCAGATGCCTGCATGGTATAATTTCAATGAATGTAATGATTCTCTTGCTTCCATCTCAAAGCTCTGGTGCCATTATTGTAGTTTTAATGTATACAGCAAGACCATTTTGTACCTTTCCTTGGAAGACATGGTGACCCACTTATCCAGAAGGGCTTTCAAAAACATGTTCTTCTCAAACCACAGGATTTCCAACTGTAACTGAGTGATCACCTAGTTGTAAAGACTTTTTGTCTACTAGCTCTATACCACCTCTATCTTTTATCAACATTTCCAGGTGTTTGCTGCTCAGGTTTCCCAGGAGTGGAGTAAGAGAGGTGGAAGGTTTTCTGGCCCCAAATGAAAGGGGATATAACAAATCCCACTCTTGTCAGGAATGTAGTCATAACTAGTTCTGAGCCTGTTATATTTTTTAGATGAACATATTTACATAAAAAAATCTATTCATACATGCACACACACATACATATGCACATAGTTTGGCTCCTTTTAGGAAGGACTTGAGGTGTCGCAGAAAAACATTGTTACAGGGGTTGCAAAGTGCCCATTTTGATGCCCTCTTAATTATGACTAATATAACTTGAACTTCTTAATCAAGACTAATATAACTTGAACTTTTAAGGGAAAATGTCTATCTATAATTATTGAGATGCTAATTTTGACAAATTTTCCAAATATATGCTTGATTTTCCAGCTAAATTACAAATGACTATAGGGTAAAGATCATTTATTTCAGGCTCTTTGACAACCTTACAACGGTGTTTTTAAGTAGGGGTTTTGAATTGTAAAAGTTTCAAAGATGTTTATGAGATTCTATGCCAATATTCTTAGTATTTTTCTTCAATTTGCTCAGACATTATAAATCCTGTGTGAGAAGTGAGGAGAAAATGGAGGTTGATATGAGGTTGATATAACTTCCCCGAAGGTCAGCCAGTAAGCTAGGGGAAAGGACGGAATTAGAACTCACACCCCTCAATTTTCCAGGCTGTTGCTTAGCCCACTGAACCCCACTGCCTCTGACTCAGTGTATTAATATAGACTGAAACACAGATTGCTTGAACATATGGCAGAGAGGATGAGAAGATAATATTCTGTGGCAGGATTCATTTCTGAAGGCAAGTAGACGTAAAGGCTGTTTTTCTGCACAGGATTCAGCAAGTGAAGCGTTAAGCACTTAAAAAAAAATTGTCTCGAAATGATACAACTTTTCCCCTTGAATGAGATCTGTTTCTGGACATTCATTGTCAGGAAAAGCCAGTGGAAGTGGGGCCAGGAGGACTGTAGGCCACCTATAGGCTATAGTAAAAATAAGTAAGGATCTTCCAGAGCCCCAGAATTGTGCATAGAGGGAGGAGTGCCTAATAAATGCCAGTTCCTTCTCCTTCCTCAGCAAACCACACCCTGTAGTTAGGATACAAATTATAGATTTGTCTCTTGATCTAGATGTTTCTATCTTCTTTAGCAATAATCTGCAGTATTCTACGTTCGTAATAAGACTTAGTTATTTCGTTTCTCACTATTATTGATGCCACTAAGGGCTTCATTCAGTACATTGGGCAAGTTATTCTGGATTTCAGCCTGAGATGTTTTCCTTGTGAGACACAGTGATATCGGGTTTGTAAGGAGACAAAGCTCAATGCATTCAAGGCATAGAGTCTAAAGGTTCAAAATTTTAGGCATGATTTAGGGTGGTGGTTTTCAAATTGGTGGATCCACCAAGAAGAGGAAAGGGAAGAGGCTGCATAGGGAAGGTTCAGTACCCCTCTTCTCTTCTTATATGTTGTAAATATGTGCTGTATAAGAGTTTAATGTAAAAATTTGGTTGGAAAAATTGAGGGTTTCGTAACTGAAAGACACTTTTAAAAGCCTGATTTAGGGAATGGTTGCTTTTATCTAATAAAATGTAGTAGTTCAGAGCATGTGTATTGGTTATAAGACTAATCTTACTTTGCATCTAACTAGCCTTGTGATCTCAGATAACCTGCTTAGCCTCCCTGTGCTTTAGTGTCCCTAACTATAGTAACTGTGCCTATCTCACAGGTTTGTAATGAGGCCTAAATGAGGTAATATATGGATGTGCTTGACATTGAGACTGGCACACACTAAACACTCACTAAAAGGTAGCTGCTGTTATAATTTTATCATCACTATTACTATTATTTTTGCTATTATTATTAGATCTATTCCAAAGGTTGGATTTATTACCTTTTTCTAGTTTGCAATTTAGGTAGAATGGCATGGGAGTTCAATGATCTGAATGTGAATGGCAGCCCCCCCCCCCAACTCAGGGAAAGAGAATATGAAATGTTTTGGTGGCAAAGGGAATATAGAGAGAGTTCATGGGGAAATGGTGTCTTGGGGTCTGGGCCATGCTGACTGGTGAACATCCCTTATACCAAACTGAAGATTTGTGTCCCTTACTCTTAAGAGCTGAATTGTGTCCCCTGTACCCCAAGTTCATATGCTAAAGTCCCAACCCTTAGTACCTCAGAATGTGGCTGCATTTGGAAGTGAGGTGTGTAAAGAGGTTAAGTTAAAATCAGGCCATTAGGGTGAGCCCTAATCCAATATAACTAGTTTCATTATAAAAAGAGGAGGTTTGGACACAATGCCTATAGAAGAAGGACAATCTGAAGATACAGGACCACCTACAAACCAAGGGAAGAGGTGTGAAGCAGAGTTAGCTTCCAGAAATGTGAGGAAATACATTTCTGTTGTTTAAGCCACCCAGTCTGTGCTATTTTGTTATGTCAGCCTTGGAGACTTCAAATTTTAGTTTAATTCAGAAAACAGGCTTTTCTTTACCAATCCAAATGCAGAGAAAACACACCAGGGCCTGGTACTCCTTTGAAATTCCAATTCTGCTCTTCTTTTTTCCTTAGTAAAATTCTACTGGTTCATGTTGTCATCTTTTAGGCATCCACCAAGTCAGCATGTTAATTTTTTCCGGCAGCGTTTCATCTGGTGCTCCCCAACACTGTTATCCTTTCTGGGCAATTGTAATGGCCTCTCTAGCACATGGTTGGTGTGGCTTTCCGCCTGCACGCTGGAGTCTGGCATATGCACCACTTACAAGAAGGACTTGAAGAGTTATCAATTCAGGTTCATATCAGATAATAAAATGCCTACCAAAATAATGCCCTGGAATACCCTGAAATCAACTGTTAATAAAAGGCAAACAAAAAAAACGTTAATTTTTTTCCCCATGGAGAATTTTCTTTAAAAATCCAGCACAGTCAAAATGAAAGAGCTATCAAAGAAAGCTCCCCCATTAGCTGTCAGTTCACAGCAACTTCAATCAGCTGGTGTGCCTGCGCCTGCGGTAATATCTCCCCAGCATCCTCCCACACGCCCAACTTGACTGCTCTGTGCAAGCCACATTAAACCTGTCTGCCATCAATCCCTGGGTCTGCTTTTCAGCAGCAGCTTAACGAGGTAAGGGAGCTGCCATCACCAAGAGGCAAATGCTATTTCAGAGGGACTGGGAGAAGCTGAGAGAGGGGTGGAAGTGGAGAAAAGCTAGATATAGGCCATTAAGCAAGAGGGTTTTTCTCATAAGATCTTCTCACATTGTCATTTCTATGCAGATGTGTTTTCCAGCCTCCTAAAGTCAGAAGAGACAGTGGGAGATGAGTTAGGAAGCACCAAATCATAGCAAACTGGCCACATTCACACAATTTTATCTTATGGAGTAACTAGAGGACACTGCCAATTCTCCTCTTCTCCCAGGATGAGCTACAACTTTAGGGCTGGGGCTTCCTTTAGAATTCATAGCAAGAAGCACGAAGAAAAGCATAAGTTTTTGTGTTTGTTTTTTTACCCTCTTAGACAAATCTGGCTTGAAGCATATTCACAGTGTACATCACCACTAGGGAAGCTGATCTAGCCTTCTGCCGGTGCTGCCAATGAAGGGCATGAGCCTGTGGCACTAAGACCAAAATGAAAAATGACTCAGTAACTAAACTGAAAAACAGTTCCCCAATCAATTCCCTGAGGTGGCAATGAGAACACCACGTGGGACAGCTCAGCCTCCTTCCTCCACTCTCTTCTGAGAGGCCAGTTTCACAGATTGCTTAAAGACCACAGTAATTTTGGATCTGGTGGGGCTTCTGGGAATAGAAGCTGAACTTCTATTTGAAATGCCTCCCTCCTGCTGCTCTTAAATAACACTGACAACAATAATCGGCATTTATACCAAGAGGGTCCTTCAGAACCTTTATTAAATCCTTTCAAATATACTCTCTTACTTCTCTGCAGCAAAGATAATATGCTTTGTGACAGGTGCCTAAAAGATAGCTGCACAGCTTTTGGGTCCTGGAACTACCTGTTGTCTAAAATAACTCCCTTATTTGTGTCCAGACTCTGACAAATGCCCAGCAAAGGCACTGGCCTGCACTTTTTCTTGACCCAGCAAAGTGGTCTGCTATTTTTTCTTCAAAATCACGTAAACAGTAAAGAGACCTTAATGATCGACTTGCCCAACTTCACAGCTGACGTTTGAATTAGAACTGCAATCAAATGGCCATTCAGCCTCAGCTTGAAATCCTGGGATGAAGAATTATAGAAGTTACTACCTCCTGCAAGCTGGCTGTCACTGAGCACCATGTTTTTCCTTCATGTGCTTAGCCTCTCTTTTTACTAATTCCATTTTACTGACTGCTTTCTCCAGAGGCAATGAGTATGATAGTGCTTTATACAAAACAGGGTCAATGTTGGAAGAGGAATGTTTTCTTCATGCCTTTTATTATAGAATTTGGGATAATTCTCTAATGACACACCACGGCATAGTAAAGATTGCTCTGACCTTGGAGAACGAAGATCCAGGTGTGAGTCCCAGCTTGATCAATTACTACCTTGTAAATTGGGAGGCCTAGCCATTTCACTATCTATTTGCAAAATGGGAATAAAACTGTGTATACTCAAGAGGGTTGTGAGAGAGTTAAACAGGATAATACACGTGAAAGGAATCTCTAAGTGGTAAATTGCTACATATACATACATTGTTTATTCACTTTTCAACTTTCAGGTTACTCCTTGGAAAATTGTGCCAAAGTGAGTAGAAAAGGGAAAGGGCCAAGAGCATAGTGATTTAATTAGATCCACAGGACATTGCCTTCGCATGGGTAGATGGAGCCCCCAGCCCTTTGGATTTCAGCACATTGATATGTGGTAACTTAATATGCAAATGATAGGCCTCAGAGGGCACCCAGTCTCCACATGTGCCAATTAATCAGAGGAAACAGTATCATCCTCTAATTCCACTAATTAGAGGATCATCCATAAGCTACTATGTTCTGAGCTACTGAGGTTTAATAAATTTGCAATAAATTATGAGTAATACATTAGCCAGGGACCAAATTACTACTGAGCAATAGGATGAGGTTATTTATGTATTTAAAGGGTTTTTATTTCTCAATTTTCCTCTTATTTTCTATCCTAAAAATTTCTGAACAACTTGATTGTGTGGGACTACAGGATCTCCATGTTTCATTGTAACAAGGGGTCCAGAAATAATATATAAGTACAACTACTAAATAATGTGATTAGAATTTTAACACATGTACCATAATTAATCCAAATGATTGGTTGCTTCAAACTGCCATCGTGTAAATTTGTACACTTGCTCTGATGCTACTACTAGGACCCAAAATTAGGGAATCCTTTGAGAATTGCCTTCTCATGCTTATTTATTCTTTTGAATCTTCTCAGAGGTGACAAATTGTTCTTTGAGAATATATTTAAATTTGGAGGCAGTTAAAAGAAGTTTGAAAGTATGGTATTCTGGTTATTAAGGGAGGTAATCAAGCAGGATAATCCTATTTGTGGTCAGTTGAAGGACCCATCCCATCACCCATGTGCTTGAAAGAGGGAATAGATCATGCTAAGACAAAACTCTGACCATTAGATATGACTCCAGTATATGATTGAATGTGATTGAGGGAATGGTGGGTATGACTATTTGAAATCTGTGTAAGAGGGTTTTAACTTCACTTAGAATACTGACATAAGAGGTAGAAGCCTTTGTTCTTGCTGTCTCTATACCCAGAATGTTTTTTCCAATTAAAACTCTACTCATTCTTTAATGCTGGTTTATTTATTTATTTTTGAGATGAGGTCTTGCTGTGTTGCCCAGGCTGGAGTGCAGTGGCACAATCACAGCTCACTTCAGCCTTGCCTTCTTGGGCTCAAGCAATCCTCCCACCTCAGCCTCCCAAGTAGCTGGGACCACAGGCTCACACCACCACACCTGGCTATTTTTTTACTTTTTGTAGGGACAGGGTCTCCCTATGTTGCCCAGGCTGTTCTTGAACTCCTGAGCTCAAGTGATTCTTCCATTTCAGCCTCCCAAAGTGTTGTGATTACAGGTGTAAGCCACATCACCCAGCCTTCTTGAGTATTAGTTTACATGCCATCTCAATTAGTAGAATTTTCCTGACAGTGTTCAATTGACAGTTTTTGCTCTGTTCTTAATAGCTTTTATTGTATCCTGTTTGAACTCTTATGGCACTTACTTTTTGTGTTTTATTGTATTTGGTTTTAAGTAGTTCTCATCACCTTTTTTAGGTAGTAAACTATTTAGGAGTAGGATATGTGTCTTACTCATGTTTGAATCTCACATATCAACTAGAGTAAACTTTGGGCATGATGATTAATCAATTAATATTAGTTGAACAAATGAGTTATGGTACAGTCCAATTGTCACTACATAAATGCAACAATAGCCATATATACAGAAGTACATCCAAGTAGGTACCTAATTTATTTACATGAAAATTACTCTCAATGGTGAAGTGTTAGTAAGCATTTCTTTTAAAATTAGAATGGTACAAGAATGCCCTCTATCACTACTTGTGTTCAGCATTTGGCTGGTGGTTCCAGCCAGTAGTATAGAAAAAGAAGAAAAAGAAGTATAAAAACTAGCAGGAAAGAAACAAAATGTTCATTATGCACAGATGATAAAATTATCTATATAAAACTCCCCAAAAATCCATACATTTTTGGGATTTAGACAGGTTAGAAAATTGGGTGAATACAGAATGAAAAAACAAAAATCAGCTGCGTTTCTAGAAGGCAGCAAAAACTTAGCTTGAACAGGGATATTTCTAAAAAGGTAACATTAACAATGGTAAGAATAATATAGCAAACGTAGAGATAAATCTAAAACACTATGTGCTAAACCTTTAGGCATAAAATCATAGAACATCATTGAAAGCCATTAAAGAAGACCTCCACAAAAGAAAATTGTACCATATTCATGAATAAGAATACCTAATATTATTAACATATCAGTTATTCTCAAATTGACCAACAGATTTAATGTGTGACTTTTAAAATTATTGTTGAACTTGTAAAAGTGATTCTAAAATTTATGTGCATGAACAAAGAGCACAGAGTAACTAAGAAATACCTGATGGCAAAAAATATGACATGAAAGAGGGTCTTGACTTATTAAATAGCACATCTACTTATAAATATTAGGCAAGTATATATTTAATATATACAGAGAA
This sequence comes from Mandrillus leucophaeus, assembly GCF_000951045.1. Lineage (NCBI taxonomy): Eukaryota > Metazoa > Chordata > Mammalia > Primates > Cercopithecidae > Mandrillus > Mandrillus leucophaeus. The sequence continues at coordinate 97,236 of NW_012100544.1, read as the reverse complement.
AGTATAAATAGACATAGAAATAAATAACTAGTTCCCAGAAACAGATATCTACAAAGAAAGGAAACTTGAATATTACAGAGTTGGCATTTCAGATAAGTGAACGTTTAAACTATAATAATTGTGCTGAGACTATTAGTTTTTAATTTTCCAGAGGGAAAGAAGTGAAGTCGTAATCTTACTCAAAATGTACAGAAAATATCAATTCTAATTCATTGAAATGCAAAAAAAAAAAAAGAATCAAAACTTTTAGAAGAAATCATAGGAATATCTTATAACCATGGGGTGGAGAAGGATTTCTCAAATAAGATACAAAAAGTTTAAGTCATAATAGAACAGATTAATAAATTCAAGTAAATTAAACAAAATATCTCTTTTCATCAAACAGCAATTGAAAAATAAAAAGTTAAGACACCAACTAGAAGACTTTCGTATTTTGTGGGGTTTTTTTTGTGGTTTATATAACCGGTAAGGGGTTATTTTCTATATGAATACAAAACTCTTAAAGTCCAAAAAAGAAAGACAAACAACACAAAAATGAAAAATATAAGCAGGTAGTTTTTTTAAAAATTAAAATAATTAATAATTATGAAAAGATAACAATAATTATTATTAATGAAAGGCATACAAGTTTTTAAGATGGCATAATATTTTATAAGTATCATTTTGACAAACCTTTAAAAGGCTGATAATTTTGAGTGTGGAAAGTATGTAGAGAAACACAAATTCTTGTTAGTTTTATGTATGTAGAAATTAATATAAATTAGTAGAACCACTGTGGCAGAAGCTGCTAGTTATCTGCTAATATTTGTCTGTCTCTTCTTTCTCAGTAATAAGATTTCTCTATTGCTAGCTGGCTCCATGGCAAACTGGCAGAAAACTACATTTCCCAGTTTGTCCTGGGACAATGTAATGATATGGCCATGTAAATTCTGACCAGTGGGATGAAAATAAAAGTGTTCTGTACATCTTTAAGGGAAGGACTATGCACCATTTGGTTCTTTCTCCTATTGCCAGCCAAAATGTGGATACACTGGCTGGAATTCCAGAAACCATTTCAACCTTGACAGATAAACTTGGGAATGAAAATTGTTCATACAAGGTAACCTACACAGTACATGAAGCCTTCATCTCGACACTGTGGAGTGACTTACCAACTCTGGAATAACCACCTCCAGGCTTCTTGAACCTGAGATAGAAATGTATGGCTATTTCATTTAAACTACTGTGATTCTGAAATTTTTATTAGCCACAGCAGCCTCAACTAATCTTAACCAATACAACCTCATTAGAAAAAGATTTGACACTCTTCCATAAAGTTAAAAGTGTGCAAATTCTATAGTCCCACAATTTTCTGCCCTAAGTATATGCCTTGAAGAACTTTATCCTTACATGCATCGGGAAACAAAAAAAAGTTCATAAAAATGTTCATAGAACCACCATGGTTCTAAGACCAAATATTGGAATAACCAAATCCATGGATGGAAGAATAGTTAATTTCATTACATTTTTATCCCATGAACTACTAATATGGAGCTAGGAATAAACTCAATCTCTGAAGAAATCATAAGCATAATATGATCCATAAGCATAATGTTGAATAAAAATTCAAAAACAACAAAATTTAAACAATTTATTATTTGGAGGATACCTACATATAGGAAATTTATAAGTAAAAGCAATGCAATAATAAACCTAAATTTCAGGATAGTGATTAATATAATAGAACCTTATCAATATCTTTGAAATTCTGCTTTTGCCCCTCCCTGATTGCATCCTGAAGGAAGCGGGAGGAGATGTAAACAGGGAAGGGCATAATCAGAGCTTTAAAGATGTTGGTAAGGTTCTATTTTTCTTAATCTAGGTGCTAAATACAAAAATACTCATTTTATTATTTTAATCTTAACTTGTATTTTGTATTACGTATTAACTATAAATTTTTTTTAATTTTTAATTCTTGTGGGTGTATAGTAGGTGTATGTATTTATTCATAGGGTAGATGAGATATTTTGATACAGGCATGCAATACATAATAATTGCCTCAAGCATGTATTCTTAATTTATGTTACAAACAATCCAATTATACTTTTAGGTATTTTAAAATATACAATGAGTTATTATTGACTGTAGTCACCCCTGTTGTGCTATCAAATACTAGATCTTATTCATTCTATCTAACTATAATATATTGTTGTACCCATTAACCATCCTCTGTCCACTACCCTTCCCAGCCTCTGGTACCCATCACTCTATTCTCTATGTACATTACTTCAATTGTTTTAACTTTTAGCTCCCATAAATACGTGAGAAGATGTTAAATTTGTTATTCTGTGTCTGGCTTATTTCACTTAACATAATGACATAACATAATCATTAACATTAACACAATGACCTCCAGTTTCATCCATGTTGTTGCAAATGACAGGATCTTATTCTGTTTTATGGCTGAATAGTATTCCATTGTGTATGTGTACCACATTATCCATTCATCTATTTATGGACACAGGTTCCTTCTACATCTTGGCTATTGTAAATAGTGCTGTAATAAACATGGGAGTGCAGATATCACTTCTATATACTCATTTCCTTTCTCTTGGGTATGTACTTGGCAGCAGGATTGCTGGATCATATGCTCTATTTCACATATTTTTAAGGAACCTCTAAACTGTTCACCACAGTGGTTGTACTAACAACAATGTAAGAGAGTTCCCTTTTCTCCACATCCTTGCCAGCATTTGTTAATGCTTGTCTTTTGGATAAAAGCCATTTCAATATCTCATTGTAGTTCTGATTTGCATTTCTCTGATGATCAGTGATGTCAAGAATGTTTTCATATACCTGTTTACCATTTTTATGTCTTCTTTTGGCAAACATCTGTTCAGACCTTTAGCTCATTTTTTAATCAGAGTAATATATTTTTTTCCTATTAAGTGGTTTGATCTCCCTAAATATTCTGGAAATTAATCTTTTGTCAGATGAATAGTTGTAAATATTTTCTCTCATTCTGTGGGTTGTCTTTTCACTTTGCTGATTGTTTCCTTTGCTGTGCAGAAATGTTTTAACTTAATGTGATCCCATTTGTTCATTTTTGCTTTGGTTGTCTGTGCTTGTAGGGTATTTCTTACTTAAGAAATCTTTGCCCAATCCAATGTTCCGGAGAGTTTTTTCAATGTTTTCATTTAGCAGTTTCATAGTTTGAGGTCTTAGATTGAAGGCTTTAATCCATTTTGATTTTATATTTGTATATGGCAAGAGATCAGGGTCTATCTTTATTCTTCTGCGTATTGATATCCAGTTTTCCCAGTATCATTTATTGAAGAAACTTGTCTTTTCCCCAATGTATGTTTATGGCTCCTTTGTTGAAAGTAAGTTCCTTGTAGATGTATGAATGTGTTTCTGTGCGATCTATTATGTTCCATTGGTCTATGTGTCTCTCTTTATGCCAGTACCATGCTATTTTGGTTACTATAGTTTGTGGAATAATTTAAAGTCAGGTAACATTATTTCTTCAGTTTTGTTCTTTTTGTTAAGGATAGCTTTGGTTATTCTATGTCTTTTGTGATTCCATATAAATTTAAAAATTTTTTTTCTTTGAAGAATGTCATTGGTTGGTACAGATTGTACTGAATTTGTAGATTGCTTTAGATAGTATGGACATTTTAACAGTATTGTTTCTTCCAATTCATGAATATGGAATATATATTTTTTGAGTTCTTTTCAATTTCTTGCATCAATATTCTATAATTTTAATTTCAGAGATCTTTTACTTCTTTGGTTATGTTAATTACTAGGTATTTTATTTCATTTGCAGCTATTGTAAATGGGATTACTTTCTTTGTTTATTTTTCAGGTTGTTTGCTATTAGCATTTAGAAATACTACTGAGTTTCATACACTGGTTTTGTATCCTTCAACTTTACTGAATTTATTTATCAGTTCTAATAGTTTATGGTGAAGTCTTTAGGTTTGTCTAAATACAAGATCACATTACTTGCAAACAAGGATAATTTGATTTCTTCCTTTCCAATTTTTATGCATTTTGTTTCCTTCTCTTGTCTGAATGCTTAAGTTAGGACTTCCAGTACTATGTTGAATAACAGTGGTAAAGTGGGCATCATTGTTACGTTCCAGATCTCAGAGAAAAAGCTTTCAATATTTCCCCATTCAGAATGATAATAGCTATGGGTCTGTCATATATGGCTTTTACTGTGTTGAGATATGTTCCTTCTATACCCAGTTTTTAAAGAGTTTTTTATCATAATAGGATACTGAATTGTATCCAATAGTTTTTCAGCATCAACTACAATGATCTAATGGTTTTTGTCCTTCATTGTATCCCATAGGTTTTGGTATGTTTTGTTTCCATTATCATTTGTTCAATAGCCTTTTAAATTTCATTCTTAATTTCTTCATTGACTCACTGGTCACTTAGGAGCATATTGTTTAATTTTCTTGTATTTTCTAAGTTTCCAATCTTTTTCTTGTTGTTGATTTCTAGTTTTATTCCATTGTGGCCAGAGAAGATACTTGACGTAATTTCAATTTTTAAAAACTTTTTGAAGACTTGCTTTATGGCTAAACATATGGTTTATCTTTGAGAATGATCCATGTCCTGAGAGGAACATCTATTCTGCAGCCATTGGATGAAATGTTCTGTTATGCCATTTGACCTACAGTGCAGATTAAATTCATTGTTTATTTGTTGATTTTCTGCTTGTCTGATGCTGAAGGTGGGGTGTTGAAGTCTCCAGTTATTATTGTATTGGGGTCTGTCCCTCATTTAATTCTAATAATACTTGCTTTAGATACCTGAGTGCTCCAATGTTGGGTACATATATATTTACAATTGTTATATCCTCTTGCTTAATTGACCCCTTTATCATTATATAATGACCTTCTTTGACCATTTTTATAGTTTTTGTCTTGAAACATATTTTGTCTGAAATAAATACAGCCATTTCTGATCTTTATTGGCTTCCATTTGCATGGAATATCTTTTTCCATACCTTAATATTCAGTCTATGTCTGAATAAATCTTTTTAAGTGAGGTGTGTTTCTTGTAGGCAATAAATTGTTGTGTCTGGTGTCTTTGTAATCCAGTTACTGTGTGTCTTTTAATTGAATAGTTTAATCCATTTACATTCAATGTTATTATTGATAAGAAAGTATTCATGTTATTTTGTTATTTGTGCTATGGTTATTTTGTGGTTTTCTCTTCCTTCTTTCCTTCCTTGCAGTGAAGTTGATTTCTTCTGCTGGTATGTTTTAATTTCTTGCTTTTTATTTTTTCATATCCATTGTATATTTTTTGATTTGAGATTACCATGAGGCTTGCAAATAATATCCTATAATCTAATTATAATACCTTATAATCTTATATGTTATAATCAATATCTTATATCTTATTTTAAACAGATGACAACTTAACACATTGTATAAACAAATAAACAACCTAACAAACACGCAAAGAAAAAACTAATAAAAACTCTACAATTTAACTTTGTCTCCCCACTTTTTAACTTGTTATTGTTTCTATTTACATTTTGTTTTAGTATCTGTGTCGTGAAAAGTTATTATTTTCATCATTTCATCTTTTAGACTTTCTACTCAAGATATGAGTAGTTTACAAACCACAATTAAAGTGTTATAATATTCTGTATTTTCCTGTGTGCTTACTCTTACCAGAGAGTTTTGTACCTTCTGATGATTTCTTATCATTTCTTAATGTCTTTATTTCAGATTAAAGCACTCCCTTTAGCAATTCTTGTAGAATAGGTCTGGTGTTGATTAAATCTCCCAGCTTTTGTTTGTCTAAGAAAGTACTTATTTCTTCTTCATGTTTGAAGGATATTTTTGCTGGATATACTATTCTGGGATTCGAGGTTTGTTTCCTTCAGCACTTTATGACCCATCACTCTCTCCTGGCCTATAAGGTTTCCCCTTAAAAGTTTGCTGGTAGACATATTGGAGCAACTTGCATGTTATTTGTTTCTTTTCACTTGCTGCTTTTAGGATCCTGTGTAACCTTTGGGAGTTTGATTTTTAATTGTCTTGAGGTGGTATGCTTTGGGTTAAATCTGCTTGGTAGTATATAACCTTGTTGTACTTTAATACTGATACCTCATTCTAGGTTTGGGAAGTTCTCTGTTATTAACCTTTTGAATAAACCTTTCTACTCTTATCTTTTTTTTTTTTTTACCTCCTCTTTCAGGTCAGTAGCTCTTAAATTTGCCCCTTTGAGGAGATTTTCTAAATATTGTAGTCATGTTTCATTCTTTTTTATTCTTCTTTCTATTGTTTCGTCTGACTGTGTATTTTCAAGTAGCCTGTTTTCAAGCTCATTAATTCTTTCTTCTCCTTGATCAACCTGCTTTTAAGAGACTCTGATGCAGTCTTCAGTATGCCACTTGCATTTTTCAACTCCAGAATTTCTGATTGATTCTTTTTAATTATTTAAATTTCTTTGTTAAATTCATCTAATAGGAGTCTAAATTCTTTCTCTGTGTTATCTTGAATTTCATTGAGTTTTCTCAAAATGGTTATTTTGAATTCTCTGCCTGAAAGGTCACATATCTCCATTTCTCCAGGATTGGCCTCTGGTGCCTTGTGTAGCTCATTTGGTGAGACCTTGTTTTCCTGGATGGGGTTGATGCTTGTGGATATTCATCATTGTCTGGACATTGAAGAGTTGGGAATTTATTGTAACCTTTGCAGTCTGGGCTTGTTTATAACCATCCTTCCTGTGAAGACATTCCACGTATTTGAAGGTACTTGTGTGTTTTCACCTAAGTTTTTGGTCTTTGCAGCCATATCTGCATTAGGGGAAATCCCAAGCCCAATATCTCCATGGTTCTTGCAGAGTTGTAGAGATATCTCCTGACAGTCTCAGATAAGATCTGGAAGAATCTTCTTGATTGCCATTAAGAGATTCTTATTATCTTCACTTTTTCTCTCCCAAGCAAACATTCTCTCTATCAGTGCTGATCTGCCTAGTGCTAGGGAAGTGGTAACACAAATACCCCTATGGTTATCACCACTGGTATTGCACTGGGTCAGACCTGAAGCCAGCACAGTATTGAGTCTCACCTGAGGACTGTGGTAACCACTTTCTGGCTACTATCTAGAGTTCTACAATCTGCAGGTGGCACAGCCAGCCAGGATTTTGTCCTTCCCTTCAGGCTGGGTCCAGAAATGCCATCTGGGAGTTAAGGCCTTGCGTTGGAAACATTAGGAGTCTACCTGGTTCTCTACTCTACTGTGACTGAACTGGCATTCAAACCATGAAACAAAGTCCTTCCCACTCTTCCCTCCTGTATTAGTCTGTTTTCACACTGCTGATAAAGACATACCTGAGACTGGCCAATTTATAAAAGAAAATGGTTTAATGAACTTACACTTCAACATGGCTGGGGAGGCCTTACAATCATGGTGGCAGGCAAGGAGGAGCCAGTAACATCTTACATGGATGGTGGCAGGGAAAGAGAGAGCTTGTGTAGAGAAACTGCCATTTCTAAAACCATCAGATCTCATGAGACTCACTCATTATCATGAGAACAGCATGGGAAAGACCATCCCACATGATTCAAACATTTCCCACTTGTTCTCTCCCATAACATGTGGGAATTATGGGAGCTACAAGATGAGATTAGGGTGGGGACACAGATCCAAACCACATCATTCCGCCCCAGACCCTCCCAAATTTTATGTCTTCTCATTTCAAAACCAATCATGCCTTCCCAACAGTCCCTCAAAGTCTTGACTCATTTCATCAATAACTCAAAAGTTCACAGTTCAAAGTCTCATCTGAGACAAGGCAAGTCCCTTCTGCCTATGAGCCTATAAAATCAAAAGCAAGTTGGTTACTTCCTAGATACAATGGAGGTATAGATATTGGGTAAATACAGCCATCCAAATGGGAGAAATTGGCCTAAACAAAAGAGCTACAGGCCCTATTCAAGTCCAAAATCTAGCAGAGCAATCAAATTTTAAAGCTCCAAAATGATCTCCTTTGACTCCATGTCTCACATTGGGGTCACACTGATACAACAGGTGGGTTCCCATGGACTGGGGCAGCTCCGCCCCTGTGGCTTTGCAGGGTATAGCCCCCGCTCATGGCTGCTTTCACAGGCTGGCATTGAGTATCTGCAGCTTTTCCAAGTGTACAGTGCAAGGTCTTGGTGGATCTACCATTCTGGTGTCTGGGGGATGGTGGCCCTCTTCTCACAGCTCCACTAGGTGGTGCCCCAGTAGGGGCTTTGTTGGGGTCCTCCAGCCCTACATTTCCTTTCTGCACTGCCCTAGCAGAGATTCTCCATGAGGGCCCCACTCCTGCAGCAAACATCTGCCTGGGCATCCAAGTGTTTCCACACATCCTCTGAAATCTAGGCAGAGGTTCCAAAACTTCAGTTCTTGATTTCTGTGCACCCACAGCCTCAAAGCCATGTGGAAGCTGCCACGGTTTGGGGTTTCCAACCTCTGAAGCAACAGCCTGAGCTGTACCTTGGCCCCTTTTAGTCATGGCTGGAGTGGTTGGGACGTAGGACATCAAGTCCCTAGACTGCACACAGCAGAGGGACCCTGGGCCCAGCCCACAAAACCGTTTCTTCCTCTTAAACCTCCAGGCCTGTGATGGGAGGGGCTGCCTCAAAGGTCTCTGACATGCCCTGGAGACATTTTCCCTATTGTCTTGGTGATTAACATTCAGCTCCTCATTACTTATGCAATTTCTGCAGCCAGCTTGAATTTCTCCTCAGAAAATGGGATTTTCTTTTCTATCACATTGTCAGGCTACACATTTTCCAAACTTTCATGGTCTGTTTCCCTTTTAAAACCAAGTGCCTGTAACAGCACCCAAGTCACCTCTTGAATGCTTTGCTGCTTAGAACTTTCTTCCACTAGATATGTTAAATCATCTCTCTCAGGTTCAAAGTTCCACAAATCTCTAGGGCAGGGGCTAAATGCTGCCAGTTTCTTTGATAAAACATAACAAGTGTCACCTTTGCTCCAGTTCCCAAGAAGTTCCTTATCTCCATTTGAGACCACCTCAGCCTGGATTTCATTGTCCATATTATTATCAGCATTTTGGTCAAAGTCATTAGAGTTCCAAATTTTCCCACATTTTCCTTTCTTTTTCTGAGCCCTCCAAACTGTTCCAACCTTTGCCTGTTACCCAGTTCCAAAGTCGCTTCCACATTTCCATTTATCTTTTCATCAGTGCCCCACTCCTGGTACAAATTTACTATATTAGTTCATTTTCAAACTGCTGATAAAGACATGCTTGAGACTGGGAAACTTACAAAAGAAAGAGGTTTAATGGACTTTTACTTTGACGTGGCTGGGGAGGCCTCACAATCATGGTGGAAGGCAAGGAGGAGCAAGTCACTTTTTATGTGGATGGTGGCAGGCAAAGAGAGAGCCTGTGTAGGGAAACTCCAGTTTTTAAAACCATCAGATCTCATAAGACTCATTCACTATCACAAGAACAGCATGGGAAAGGCCTACCCCCATGATTCAACCATCTCCCACCAGGTTTCTCCCACAACATGTGGGAATTATGGGAGCTACAAGATGAGATTTGGGTGGAGACACAGAGCCAAATCACATCACCTCCCTTTTTCATAAGCAAAGGAGTCCCTTCCTGTGGCCACCACCATCCTAGGCGCACAGTGAGTACTGCCTGGCAACCACTGATGTTCACTCAAGGTCCACGGGCTCTTCACTCAACTTGTGGTGAATGCTGCCAGGCCTGAGACTCTGCCTTCAGGGAATTTGGCCCCCTTCCAGCCCAGAGCAGGTTCAGAAATGCCATCCAAGAGCCACGTTCTGGAATAAGGAACCCCAAGAGCCTGCTTAGTGCTCTACTGCACTGTGACCTAGCTGGTATTTAAGCTTCAAGACAAACTCCCTCTTCCTTCTCTTTTTCTCAAGCAGAAGGATTCCCTCCCTATAGCCAGAACAGCTGGGAATGTGGGTGAGTTACCTCTGAAGTGAGCTCACCTCTGAGTCACACCCAAGGTCTATGGCAATTACTACCTGGGTATTGCTGCTGATTATTGAGGGTCCAAGTGCTCTTTAGTCAGAAGGTGATAAATCCTGGTAGGACTGGGTCCTTTCCTTCAAAGCAGCAGGTTCCCTTCTGGCTCAGGGTGTGTCTACACATGTCATCCAGGAGGTAGGACCTGGAATGGGGACCTTGGAACTCTACCTGATATTCTATCCTACTCTGACTGAGCTGGTATCCAAGTTGCAAGACAAAGTTCTCTTTACTGTTCCCTCTCCTCTCCTCAACAGAGGGAAGGAGTCTCTCCCAGAGCTGTGAGCTGCACTGCCTGGGGTTGGGGGAGGGATGGTGCAAGAACTCCTTTGGCCACACCAGGTGATGTTTCACTAGGTCTCTTTTCTTCCAAGTTTGGTGGCTCTGAGCTTAGCACAGCACCAGGACTTGCCAGGGAATTGCAGTCCTTGTGGCCTAGACTGCCTTTCAAGTTTATTTAGGACCACAGAGTGCTTTGGTCTGCAATGGCAAGGCTCGTTGGAACTCAGGTTTTGACCACTGGGATGGGCAATTACCCTCTGGCTAGGACTGATCTGCATTCTCCTTCCATCACCACTGGCTGGGGTCTACCCAGTCTTGCTTTCTGCTGTAACAAGCAGCACCGAGTTCCAATGCAAGGTCCTACAATCACTGAGCTCACCTTCCCCACAGATTCTCTGGCCCATACAACCACTCTCAGGGGTTGTGTCGGCAAGTCAAGAATGTCTTTCCTATCCACTTCAGTGCCTCTTTCAGTGATATGAAGTTAAAACCAGGTACTGTGATTGCTTATCTGATTGTTGGTTCTTATAAAGGTGCTTTTGTGTGTGGATAGTTGTTAAATATGACATTTCTGCAGAGAGGACCACTTCCCCTCACGTGTATGTGTAAGTATTCTTTTGAATGCATGAATAATTTTACAATAATAGTTGGAAAAAGAGTAGGCAGGGCAGAGTAGCATTCAGAGCTTGGTATGTGTGTGTGAAGTGAATCTATCTCTAGGAACATGAAGAGATTTAAGCCTGATCATAACCTTCATATTGAAGTACAATTGATACAGCAGAGCACTTCTTCCTCTCCTTTTAAATACATGAGTGTTTACCACAGACTTGCAATCCAAATGGAGGAAGGTGACCCACCCCTTCTGGTGAAAAAATTCTTTGAAAGTTCATGTCTATAATCACCACAATTACAGCTGCTTCCACCACTGCTACCGCCTTCACCACCATCTTGATATCATTAGTTTGTTTTAAATGCTTTCATGTTTCTGACATTTTACTCAGTGTTTTTTAAATATTATTATCTTTATTAATCCTCAACTACTAGTGAGCTAGATATTATTAATCATAAGATCTTCTGGGGTAAGGCTCAGCAAAGTGAATGAACTAGCCTTATCACTGCTAGTAAATGGCAGTTCTTGGGTTCAAATGCACACCGGTTGGGTTCCAAAATGATTCTTTTTAACCTCACACCATACTGCCTAATTTCAAATATGTATATTGTACTGTCACCCCTTCAGTGACAATAATGTGTACCATGAATTCTCCAAAGCAATATTCATAAGGATGTTTTAAAGGAGTAGCAGTAAAAGAATAGACTGCATATATAATTGATTATATATTCATACTTCTGAGAGGTTGGAATACTTCTGAGAGGTTGGAAGATGAGACATAGAGAAAAGATGCAGAACATTCTGAAACAGAGTAATACAAATTAAAACCAGGGAAATAGGCAGGAAGGGGAGAAAATGAATCAGAATGAACAGAAAATAATAAGACCGTCCTAAAGAATTTATTTTTTCCTTTCCCCAGAAGCCTCTTTCCTCACCTTGGAATAGGTGTTTCATCTTTTGAAATGAGTTGGATAAATAAGAAGAAAACGTTGAAAAGTAATTTCAAGTCCACAGAGTGAACCCTAGGATAGATTGTTTTTCCCTTGCAAGCCTTTCATCCAGAAAGCTTTAAGGTCTTATGGTTTTGGCAATAATTATAACAGTAATAATAATACTGCCTAGCTGGTGTTTTCCCCTTGGCGGCATGTCTGTACCAATCAGTTTGGCAGGATAATATCTTCAAGTTCACACACTAATTTGCATGAATCTGTTTGTTAGTCTACAGAAGTGAGGGCTCTTTCATGCCCTTGGACCTTAGTGTACTTGGGGCTGTCTATCTTGGACATTGGCGCTAATGAGGTACTTTTAGGTCAGAACGAAGAGGTTCTTGCTTTGACTTATTATATACATTTGAATATTCTAGCTATGCATTTGAATGTATATATCACAGATATATGTACAGATTTCTATGGGGTGTGAAAATTCAGATTGTTAGGGTGGAAATGTGACACTCGTACTTGCAAAAAATCTTTAAAAATAGTATATTTACCTGTTTATTAAAACAGTACTTTCGGTAATGCTGGTTAGCAGGTGGAGTGCATGAGAGAACTTTTCTTCCTCTGAATTCTGTGACATATATGTTGTCCTGAGACCTGTTATTGATATGTGTTAGGGGTTTTTTATAGTAATCACTGTATATTATAATTCATTTAACCCTTTTTTTTAATGACTTGTTATGAGAGCTGAGGATGGGAGAGAGGAAGGTGACAGACAGAGTAATGGTAACAGTTCATTCAGCTCCTCCAAGCCATGCCAGGGCGAGAAATTTCAAGCGCTGATTCCGATTATTCAGAGGCATAAGGATTAATCCTAGCATGGATAGGCTGTGCATATGGGGCTGGAGGAGAAGCTGTGGAACTGTGGTCCTGGAGTGATGAAAGGGCTATAAAACAGGTTTCTTACACTGCCTTTTAAAAGTTCAAAAATTGTGCTTGTACAATTAATGAGGAATGCAATATGACTGGATATGCCTGTACATGATTTTGTTTGTTCCATTAAAAGTTTCACAATAAAACAGATATCCGAAACAAGATGATGTTTTATACTATACGTGGCAAAACTTTTGTTAGAAGTTCATGATAAAGCTTTTAAAAGGGCTTTATCTTATCTTTAAAAGCCCTCAAGGAAAATACTTTTTCTTTTGCTTCATAATATTCAAGGACTCTTGGCTTTATATAAACAGAGTCCTCTTATTTCTAGTGGACTGACTGACCTAATACTATGAAGCTTTGGAACCACTCTTGGCTTTAAACCTAATTATTATTTCATTGCTGCTGAACATCAGTAACATGCCAGATATTATTGTGTCAACTCTTTCTAAAAGTTAGTAAAAATCATAAAGACTCTCTATCATTTGGTGACTCCAATACTTAAATAACTTAGCCATTAACTATTGAAAAAGTGATAATGACTATGGGAATTTCCTTTCCCTACTGTATATAACATTAATCAATTGTACCTATTAGATGGTAAGCTGCTTAAGGGAAAGTTTCACATCAGTAGGGGCTCAATAAATGAAGCTTATTCAGTGAAGGAATGAACAAATCGATTAATTCTATAGGCTTAGTAGAGATATAGTACAGCTTCTGATAAAGTAGATTCCATTCTTACATTATTTTCTTTTGTTGCATTCAATGATCATTTGAGAGGGCATATTTTCCACATTTTTTTTTTTTTTGCTACAAATCCTATAAATCCTATACATCTATTAAATAAAGATGTAGAAAATAATTTTCAAGAATATACATTTCATTAGGGTTAGCACACTAATAGAAAATCTCTAATGGAAGAAAATCTATAAACTCTGGCTATAATTATAGACATCTTCTCCTTCCATGAACAAACTCTGAACTCTTTATTCTATGAACAAGCATGAGTTCATAACGAAGATTCAGAGAATTACTAAAAACAATGTTGACAGCATACTGCATTTCCAAAGAAATGGTAGGATAAAAGGAAAGCCAAAATTTATAGCAACTAAATCACATGAAAAGGAACTGCAAAAGTAAATTATCTGCTTCTAAAAAGAGAGCATAGAAATAAGTTAGAAAGACCAAATTAATAGAACTGTGCACTAAAAAGCATGGATTTTTCCATATACAAGTTATGTCAATAAACTATGACTAAGAAAAAAGACATTTTATTACTGTCTAATGTCATTATTAAAATTTTTGTATTTTAATACATTTAAGATATTTAAAATTTTTAATATATTTAAAATATTCCCCACGAAGTATTTCCATTTTGTCAAGGGAATAAACTCTCCTTTATTTGAATTCAAATAAAATTCAAATTACTGAAGCCCTGTTACTATGGCTTCAGGAAAGCCAAGAAACTCATTGTTCTACCTAAAGGGGTAAAGATAAAATTAAAAATATTTGAATTAAGTTTAAGAACACTGACTTTGAGATTATATTAATATGGAAAGCTACTAGTTATGATACTGTTAGCTAAATTAACAAACCCATAAAACAGTAGCTTATTCATTGCTAAAATATAGAAAATAGCAGATATGTGACGCAGTTATTGTGAGAATTTAGCATGACAATGCATGCAACACATTTAATGTATTAGCCCAATACTTTTTGAATTATATATTATTAATATTTTCTGCTGGGACAATCAAAATGGTTTCACAAAGAAGAGTGAGAAGAAAGGACATTACTGGCAAAAATAGTGGAATGAATGAAGAGATTGAGGCTGACAAGAGAAGGACATGTTGTAGTTTAAATGCAGCATTGGATCTTTGAAAGGGAGAAATGGGAGATACATCTAGAAATATGGGATATCACCAGATGGTGATGGTGTTAAATGTTATTTTAAGGAGTTTGGATCTTATTCAATGGGTAATAAAAAGCGATTAAACATGTTGGGATAGTAGAATTATATGATTTAAATTGTACTTTAGAAAGATTAATTTGGCAGCAGTCTATAAAGACAAATTAGAAATGAGAATGGTTAGATGTGAGAAGTCCATCTAGAAGAATAATGCAGGTTGAGTGTCTCTTATTCAAAATGCTTGGGAACAGAAGTGTTTCAGATTTTGAATCTTTTTCAGATTTTGGAATATTTGCTTATACATAATGAGATATCTTGGGGATGCGATACAAGTCTAGGTATAAAATTAATTTATGTTGGCCAGGCATGGTGGCTCATGCCTATAATCCCAGCACTTTGTGAGACTGAGGCAGGTGGATCACCTGAGGTCAGGAATTCAAGACCAACCTACTCAACATGGCGTAACCCCATCTCTACTAAAAATACAAAAAATTAGCTGGGCATGGTGGCAGGCACCTGTAATCCCAGCTACTTGGGAGACTGAGGCAGGAGAATCGCTTGAACCCGGGACGTGTAGGTTGCAGTGAGCCAAGATGGTGCCACTGCACTCCAGCCTGGGTGGCAAGAGTGGAACTCCATCTCAAAAAAAAAAAATTTAATTTATGTTTCATATACACCTTATATACATAAAGGTAATTTTATGTAACATTTTAAATAATTTTGTTCACAAAACAACATTTGTGTTAAGTACTTATGTGTGAAATTTTCCACTTATGATGTCATGTTGGTGCTCAAAAACTTTGGAATTTTTGAAAATTTTGAATTTTTAAATTAGGAATGCACAACCTGTACCACTTGTAAAATAACAATGAGGTCTTGAATGGGAATGGTGGTAGTTGTGAAAAATATAACGCTGAAGATATGGATCTGGAATATGTTTTGTGGGTAAAATTTATAAGATTTGGCCTTAGAAATGGAGGATAGTGTAATCCCAGCAATTTGGGAGGCCGAGGTGGGCAGATTACTTAAGGACAAGAGCTCCAGACCAGCCTGGCCAGCATGGTGAAAACCCCCTCTACTAAAAACACAAAAATTAGCCAGGCATGGTGGCAGACTCCTGTAATCCCAGCTACCTAGGAGACTGAGGAAGAAGAATTGCTTGAACCCGGGAAGAGGGGGTTGCAGTGAGCTGAGATCGCACCGTTGCACTCCAGCCTGGGCGACAGAGCTACACTTTGTCTCAAAAATATTAATAATGATAAAATTAAAAGAAAAAAGAAATAAAAAAGAAATGGATGATAGTGACAACTAAAATGAGTGACTGAGGCAGATGTCCCAAACAATTGAGGTGTGTTGAGCCAGCTTGAGGGTGCACCCAGAAAATAAATGTGAATCACAGACACATCTGTGACTATTTTTTCCAAATAGGTTCTCAGGAGGTTTAGTACCTACACATTTTCCTTAAAAGTAAGGGCAGCAATGAGACAATGATTACATATTTGTGAGGCTTTAGTTCGTGCCCAAATTTTCATTTCACATAGAGTAAGGTGAATCTTTGAAGACAAAGGAAATAGAGGAAGCAGATGTCTCAGGAAGGGGTGAAAAAATGGCTAATCTCATCTTGTCTTTGTTTTGTACTGGGAAGATAAGCTAGTAATACATCTTAACAGTGTGGAGTCTTTTGAAAGGGCTGGATTCTGTTTAGCCCTTAAGAAAAAAAGTACAGGCTAGGCATGGTGGCTCACGTCTGTAATCCCAGCACTTTGGGAGGGCAGATCACAAGGTTGGGAGTTCGAGACCAGCCTGAGCAATATGGTGAAACCCAGTCTCTACTAAAAATACAAAAAACTTAGCCAGGTGTGGTGGCACACGCCTGTAATCCCAGCAACTCAGAAGGCCGAGGCAGGAGAATTGCTTGAACCTGGGAAGCAGAGGTTGCGGTGAGCCGAGATCGTGCCACTGCATTCCAGCCTGGGAAACAGAGGGAGACTCCGTCTCAAAAGAAAAAAAAAAAAAGTATAATGGTGGTTAAGGAGGGAGGTGGTTATAATGAGGCGTGTCCAACCTCTCATCCTGCCATGGCTGGGAACTCACTTTCCAAGGTTTCTCTGGGGTCCCCTTGGCCAAGAGGGGATCTGTTCAGTCAGTTGAGGGCTTAGGATTTTATTTTTATTTCTCAACAGTAAGGGGCAAGAGAAGAGCAAATCAGAGCTATGTTGGAGGTTTACAACATGGACATCTTGGAGTATTCCTGAGTCAATAATGATATTGTTCTGGAAGATTATGGATTCCATTTAGGATACTTTGTGTGTGAGATGCAAACATGAGAGACTGGCTAAGTGCAGTGGCTCATTCCTGCAATCCCAGCACTTTAGAAGCCTGAGGCAGATAGACTGCTTGAACCCAGGAGTTTGAGAAAAGCCTGGGCAACACAGTGAGACCCCATCTCATAAAAATAAATAAACAGAATTAAAAGAACCTGACCAAAAAAAAAAAAAAAATGAGAGACATCCAAGTTGATTTTATGGCACTTAGCCTGTAAATACAGGTCTCGAACTAATGAAAGAGGTTGGGGTAAAGTTTTAGCATTTTCCCAATTTATGCAGATGATTGAAGCAGAGACAGAGCTTTGGGGTGCTCTTGCAGTTAGAAGACAAGAAAAAGCAAATGAGACAGACAGTCAGTTGTTTTCTGAGAAATCAGTTTCAATCTCTGTAAGGGCGGGCAGCTGGTTATTCAAGATAGTGAGAAGGGAGATGATAGTGTGGGGATGGTGAATGGAGATGACTCATTCAAAAACAAACACTTCACTCTCCTGGCTTCTGTACTTCTGTGACCTCTAAGTTATCCTACTTTTCTGACCACAGAGGTTTCTAAACTGCCACAGCATTGACTACTTTTTTCCCTGTATCTTACATTACTGACCTCTTGAAAATCTCTAACCAATAATCTTCTGTGTAAATAAGGTACATATCTATGTTTCTAGTCCCTATCTCTTTCCTGAGATCCATCCTGTCATTTCTAACCATCCATCTGCACAGCCATTTTCACATCCGTATACCTGACTTCAAACTCAAAATGTCCCAAGAGTCCCCTCTTTCCAAAGCAACATCTCTCCTTAGTTTTACCATTCTCCCAGTCACTACAGGTTGAAACCTTACAGGGAACTTTACTTTTCTCAGCTCTTTCATGGTAATCATTAATAAGTTCTTCAGCTTCTTTCACCATGCTTAACACCCTTCTCTATTTTCTTTGACACCACTGCAGAAGGCAATTGAAATCTTCTCCAAACTGCATTCCTGTTTCTTCCCATTTTAATCTGTTCTATTTGTGGCTGCATGATTAGTCTCCTTAAAGAGAATTTGGATCATGTCAAAAATTTTCAGTGGAGTGTCACTGTCTACTTAACTAAGTGCAAACTTATAATACTTTCAATAAATATTCTCCATAAAATATTTCCATTTTTTCAAGAGAATAAACAATCCTTTGAATTCAAAACAATTCAATTCACAAGAAGATTAGGGGAGATGGAAAGGAGTGGACAGAAAAACTGATTTAGCAACTGCAAAAACAAATCGGCTAATATTTTTGGAGACATAATATATACATGACAATAAAATCAATCTGAATCAAAAGAGGCTGAGCATAAACAATAAACAAGAGAAGTCATCATCACTGTGAAGGGACTTCTATTTGTTTGAAGAAAAAGATTTCAGAAGCAATTTTACAAAGATGATCTCCAGGAGATGAATAGTACAGTATTGTTTTATTCCATTTGGTCAGAATTCATAGTGAGTGATATGGTTTGGCTCTGTGTCCTCACCCAAATCTCATATTGAATTGTAATCCCCAATGTTGGGGGAAGAATGTGGTTAGAGGTGATTGGATCATGGGGGCAGATTTCCCCCTTGCTGTTCTCATGATAGTGAGTGAGTTCTCATGCAACCTGATGGTTTAAAGGTGTGTGGCTCCTCCCCCTTAACTCTCTTTCTCCTCTGTTGCCATGTGAAGATGCGCTTGCTTCCCCTTTGCCTTCTGCTGTGATTGTTAAGTTTCCTGAGGTCTGTCAGCCATGCCACCTGCACAGCCTGTGGAACTGTGAGTTAATCAAAAGCTTATTTTCTTTATAAACTATCTACTCTCAGGTAGTTCTTTGTAGCAATTCGAGAATGGACTAATACAGTGAGTATTTCATTCTGTACTATATATTATCTTTTAGGACAGAACAATTGGGGAACATCCTTGGGAGAGGGAGCATAACATTGAGTGGAAGAAATGAAATCTATTTCATATAATATGAAATATTATTGAAGAAAGGAATAATATTTGGCTTGAAAGTGAGAAGATTTGGAATGGCCCAAGATGCCTTTTACATATATAAGAATGATCAAGAAGAATGGTATTTTACCTTTTTCAGTATGGCCCAGACTAGCATATTAAGAACAATGGATGAAAAGAAGATAGATTCATGCTCAATGTAGAAAAGAAAATTCTCATAGTCACTGCTGTCAAAAGACAGACTAGGTTGCTTCAAGAAAGAGTAAGTTTTCTGTCATCATAGGTTAAATTTACTCTGAGTAACAATTCTGAAGAAATATTATAGGGTTAATTCAAGCATCAAGAGTACAAATTGATCCACATGATCTCTGGGGTGTTTCCCAAATCACAGAATCTAGGATCTAC
The DNA here is from genome assembly GCF_000951045.1 of Mandrillus leucophaeus. Classification (NCBI taxonomy): domain Eukaryota; kingdom Metazoa; phylum Chordata; class Mammalia; order Primates; family Cercopithecidae; genus Mandrillus; species Mandrillus leucophaeus. Next base: position 77,855 of record NW_012100544.1, on the reverse strand, counting down.
CTTTCTAAAGGAGATTTGACCCAACCACTATAATTTACCATAGGTTCCTGCCAGACGTAGCTAGTCACTATCCCTTGTGTTTACTCTACACCTTCCCAGTTCAATGTCTTTGCTTAGATTTTGTCCTTTGCCTGAAATGCTCACATACTCCATCAGTTCATATCGTACTGACTCTTGCAAGTCCAATCTAAATGACTCCTTCTTACTGAATGTTTCCCAACTTAAATATCTCCTCCCTATTTTCCAACCTGGGTATAATATTTATTAAATGGCAGAGCAGGAATGAATATAACAGAACACTGAAAAAAAAATATTTGTCTTTTCTTCTCACTGTCTCTCTTTTTCTCTCTTTGAGATTTAAATATGAATAGTTGACTAAAGCAAGTTCCAATTTTGAAGAAAGGAAAGAAAGCCAAACTAAAATAGAAAGAAGACATAGTTTTTATGGCACTGAAGAACTGAATAAATTAAATTTATCCTAAGTTATTAAAAAGTTGGTAGATATTATGACAAACCCCATAGTCTTTCTTCCTTCCTTCCTATCTCCCTTCCTTCCTCTCTTCCTGCCCTTCCTTTCTCTTTCTATATTTTGAAACACGATCTCTCTGTTGTCCATACTGGAGTACAGTGGTGCAATCATGGCACAATGCAGCCTCGAATTCCTGGACTCAAGTGATCCTTCTACCTCAGCCTGTAGAGCTATGAGCACCTGCCACCACACCCAGTGACTTCTTTCTTAGGGCAAGGTAATGGTAGTTATTTCCTTCTTATAGCGGAGGCAAAATCTATGCCCTCTATAAAAAAGAAAAGTAAAGGACAAATTTGGTAATACATGGATCTACTTAACATTGGTTCCCAGTAAGAAGAGATTATAGATTGAAATAAACACGACAATCAGGGAGGGCAGACATTATAATCCTCATTTACAGGTAAGGAAACTCAAGGTAAATGAGGTTAAGTGACCTGTTCCTCACCACCAAGATCTTTAACATTCTAATCCAGTACTCTTCCCACCACATCAAAAACTATTCATCAGTAATTTACTCTGAATATTTGAATAATAATGGTGTAAAGCAAGAAATTTTGTTTTTTTTAAATGATACTGACAAATTACAAGGAGAAAACAAGCTCAGAAATGCAGTATTGTTGGCAATATTTCTACTAAATAAATAAACTATCCTACAGCGATTATCTTCAAGGTAACAAACAGATCCCATCTTATTTCATAGATGGGAAACTAAGAAAAGAATCATTGGGGAAAAAAAAATTAAGGAGTTGGCAGAAATGATAAAGTGGGGGAAAAAATAGGGCAGGCTATCAACTTATGGCCTATCAGTGGCCTTGCTGATAAAGGCTTTGGTTGAGAAGTTGAGTGCTACCATGATAAAATAATTAAGAGGATGCCAAGACTATTTGATTTTGCAGTTAGGAAGAAAGCAGTGATAACCAACATGAATTGAAATCAAAAGGAGTTGAGTAAGGAGATGAAGTCAACTTTCTAGAGAAGTTTGGCACTAAAGGAATAAGAAATGTATTTATTGGTAGAGTGGGAAATATTGTAAAATAGAAAAAAAAATCAATAGAACTGAGTTTTATACATTTAAGGCAGAGAGCTAAGCATGAATAAAGAGATATTGAAAAGGCAAAAGGAGATCAATATCTAAGGGTTGAAGACATGGAGTATTTAAAAGATTTTTTTAAAAAGGAATGCACAGATAGAGAGACTAGACATGGGGAAGAAAAGCAAAGAGGGGAGAGAGGGAAGAAAAAAAAAGATTAAGTTGGTTGTGTTGAAGCTTCTCCATCAACCCTAGAACAATTAGCTTCCACCAGTATTTGTTTTAGGAGGAAGAGTTAAAAGAGGAGAAAATAAAAGGTGAAAATGCCCATGTCCAAGGGCTCTAGTTTATATGGAAGGACATGAGAAGAACAACAATACTGTGAGATTTACCAATTTGAAGAGAATGCAAAACTTTTATTATACCCATTATGAAATATATATGAGATATTCAGAAAGAGTTAGATACAAGTATTGATTAGCAGCAGGATTCAGTTGACATGAGAAAGCATTGCTTTGATGGTTCTATGATTTTCTTTAGACGTACCTTTGGGCCCAGAAATATAACCAGAAATTAGACAGTGGCTAATATTCATATTAGAGGCTTAGAATATAGTTTCTTCATATAACCTTGGATTGAGCTTCCAAGGGAGACTGAGGAATCTCCATTGCCTAAAACCTCAAAGAATATGAAGTTCCTTGGAGTATTATGGTTCCATGAATAGTAATTTTGGTCACCATACATCAAGTTTCTCTCCTCTAAATAAAGAACAGAGATTATTCCTTCTAATCATGGTGCATCTTCCATTGGCTCAAATACTTATAGCTGCATATAGTAGTTGTTTAATAAGTGTTTGCTAACTAATTCTAAATGGAAATAGGTTTTGGACACATTGAGGTACTTTGGTGAGGCTTATAATTTTTCTGCTTACAGGTGCCCTTTAATCATTAGCATATTTCTTTACATAGTCTGTTAAGTTAAATTAACATACTTTTTCACTCTAAAGTCAACTTGTATTTGAACTTCCAGTAAGATTAGTACATGCAATTCACTTTAAATTTTTTAAAGTTACATTTATTATTAAAAAAATACTTAAGATACCCCATGACATTCTGAGAGTTTAGCCTTGAATTGGAAGAAGATATTTTAACATGCATGAAGTAAAATATTCTTTCAAGTTTTCAGACTATTAATCCCTTGTCAATTCATTTCCCTCTTAACAAATGATCACTTAATTTAAACTGTAGATTTGTTACTTAGAGTTTCACAAAAATACTAAAGAAGATTGTAAGTTTTTTTTTGTTGTTAAATTTAGCTGTTGATGTCTTCTCTTTATAATTTTGAAATTTTCCAGTTTCCAGAACTTCAAAATAGATACTATTTTCCAACTCCTCAATCTTTTTTCTGTATAAAAGTAAAATAAGCCCTATGGTGATCTCTCAATTTGGAGTTTGGTTTCTATCTGTTAGAAAGAAAATAGTCTGAACTTCTACTTTGAGATTATAGATAGCAGAAAACATTTCTATATTAATTTTCCCACATACTCCCTTTGATTCTGGTTTTATAAAAGTATAATTGAAAATACTGAAATACAGCAATTTGGCAATCCATTTTGGAACATTTAGATACCTTGAATAATTATTGAGATCTTTGGGTTATTACCTGTACCGAGTGCTTTGAGATTCATCCACCTCTATTTTCCATTTAAAGAGGACCTTGGTTCTATGACTTCAGAAAGGACAAGCCCCAAGGTCCCAGCTGTGTTCCCCTTTTATCTCCTAATCTAGTCATCTCACTTACCTCCTAAGGCCATATATCTTTTGCCATTCTCTGTTGCATGAAGTGGCCTTTATACTTCAGAAAATTTAAAGGTCATTTTCCTTTCTTTGAAATCTCACTTCGTTCTGTTAACTTACAGTGTCAGTTTCAGTGAAAGAAAACAGAGAGGTGAATTGTCATTTCACTGGTGATAACCAGAGCTTTGGCAAGTACTTCACTAGCTGTTTTCAACCCTGGGTCACAATGCCAGTGTCCCAGACTGAGTTCCCTTCCCATTTAAACTTCATAAACTATAACCCAGCAATGGCATGGCATTCATGGTGTGAAATGAATGTTGTTTCATAAGAAGTTGCTGCATCATGGAAAATACACTTCAAAAGAGAAAAGCAAGTTCAGTGATCAATCAGAGAGAAAATTTGGATAGGGCTAAAAGATCCTGTCCTCCAAAGCTGAGCTCTCAGAAAGATGTCAGGCAACTAATACCCACTTCACCTTTATAGTAAAATTATTTCTCAGGCAAGTCCTTAGATATTCATGTAAAGCTAGACCTTTTGCAATGAAAGCAACAAGTGTTGTGAATTCCTTTTTGTGGCTTTGAGCTTCTATTTTTTCCCTATTTTTGACAGTATGATCTTTAAAAAAAAATTGTATCTTTTGAAAGCTACAAAATACATTTTTCAATCCTCTTTAACCTTGTATTTTTTATAGAAATGCACTCTGATCTATTATTTTATAATCATATTATATACCTGAATGCTGCCTTTCATCCATTTTCTGACATCAGCAGGTTGCTAGTCACATGAAATGAATACTGATTGGATGTGGATGGCATCTACTTGCCATGAATTCTGATTGGCTAGTTGCTCAGAAGCATGAAGGTCACTTGCTGAACTGTTTGTGCTTTAGTCAATATTGTCCCATGTTCTCTTGCAGACCTGATTTCTGAGAGCATTATTTAACAACAACAACAACAAAAAACAACTAAATCCGCACATCAGAATTCTAACCAAGAACCCTTGTTTCCTTCCAATCTCCAGCTATGAAAATTACATTATTCTTTTTATGCCACCTTCCTTTGAATGGTCTCACAAGAAAACCTTTACATATTTATCTAAAGAAGCCCAATCCATATGCGACTAGGTATCTAAGGGTAAAAATGACAAGAGTCACTAACAATGGAAAAGTCTAAATTGGAGGTCCAAAGCACACCCATCTTAATCACTTGTATGCTTCTTGGTCAAAATGTTTTTCTTTAGATAATTTAACATCAATGCCTCCACATTTTATTTATCTTTGAAGGAAGGAGGAAGTATAAAATAAAACTTTATCATCACTATCAATTCATTCTACGGATAGAGAAAGAATAAAATCGAGACATCCTAAGGCTTTCATAAGCTGTTATTGATGAATGAGAACAACACCTTTATACAACTGGTGGATGTTTGAGACTGAACTGTGTATGAAGGAGATATTTACAGGCAGAAAGTTAGGGATGGGGGTGACTGCAAGAAATGTAGATGGCGTGAGTCCCATTCAAGAGATAAGCTTGCAGGTTCTCTCACTTCCTAGTTTAGTAACAGCTTCCAAATCATCTGGATGCCTATTAGTCCACACTGATTTTGAACTTAGTCTCATAAGATACAGATTCTTTATTTAAACATGACTTTACTTGTTTATTTTAAATAAAAAGGAGAAATCCTCAAATTGCCCAAGATTTTTCTGGTACAGAAGTTAATAAAACAGCTGAAGTAGGACCCAAGAGGTTCTCAGTGTCTCAATTTCCCATTTTCTACACTCTTTGACTAGTTTCTCAGGTTTTTAAAAATCTTTTCCTATGTTCCTTTTTCCCTGGTATTGTGCATTCTCTCTCTTTTCTTTTCTTTCAGTCTCTGAGCCTCCATCCCCCATTCCTCCAGCCTCTCCAGTTACCAGCAGTGCTGATTTTATTTCTCCTCTTTCTCTTTTTATCTCCATCACTGTCTCAGCCAGGGCTTTTCAAGTACCTGAGATTTCTATTTTTATTTTTAATCACTTCCTCTTTTTCTGTTTATCTGCTTGTCACTGTCTTTGCTTTCCTCAGCCTCCTCCCATAGGTGCACCATTATCTCTTTTCTCCATCTTAACCAATCATTGCCTATGGAGACTTTTATTTTTTTTTTTAATCCAGTCTAAGGCAAAGTATGAATAGCTTGCCAGAGAGGTCAGTTGAGATTCAATTTAAAAGTAATGCTATGGAAAATCCAACTTCCATATCTCACTCCTTCATTGCTGCCCCTGCCAGTACCAAAATATAGCAACAACAACAAAAAACAAACACCAAGTTAAAAACTTGGCTTTCTGAGACACAAAAACAAAAATGAGTATGGGTCATCTGGGTCACTATAGAAAAATCTTAACATTTGACGTGGTATTTAGCAGTGTCAATAAAGAAACTAATGGCCAAGCATGGTGGCTCATGCCTGTAATCCCAGCAGTCTGGGAGACTGAGCGGGGAGGATTGCTTAAGGACCAGAGTTCAGGGCTAGCCTAAGCACTATCGATTTCATCTCTAAAAGAAAAAAGTAATAATAAATTAAATTTGCCTGGCGTGGTGGTGCACACCTGTAGTCCCAGCTACTTGAGGCTGAGTTGAGAGGATGGCTTGAGCCCAGGAGGTCCAGGCTGCAGTAAGCCATGATTGCACCACTGCCCTTCAGCCCGGACAACAGAATGAGAGCCTGTCTCAGAATAATAATAATAATAATAATAATGACTAAATTACAAAGTACATTCTATTTTTCAGTTTTATGCTCGTCAGTATTACGATTTCTGATAATCACACATTGAGCCAACAACTATTTACAGAAAGGTCTGCCTAAAAGGAAGATTTTCCAAACTAAGTAATTAACATCTAGTCAAAGAAGAGTCATACAGAGGGTAGGGCAGAACACATGAGAAGACAGTGCCTAGTGGAAAACACAGTTGATTAACAAGATATGGCTCCCTACACAGAGTCCTGCAGGAAGAAGGAGAACAAGCAAGAGATGAGTCTCCAGAGACAGGCAAGGGCAGAACCACAGAGTATTCTTGATGTTGGCACAAAAGTGGCCATGTTAACAGTAAGAGACAATGGGAAACTATTGATGGCATTTACACAGAAATAGAGGTTGCACATTTGTGCTATAGAACAATCGTTTGACAGCACTATGGGAAATAAACTCAGGGAATGTTAGAGAGGAGGTAGGGTGACCAGCTAAAAGGCTCCTGCAGTACTCTAGATGAGACATAATACCAAGTTGAAAAAAAAAATCACGAAATAAAAACAGTTCAAGAGATATTTAAGTCACAGCTTAGAAACAAGCTGGGTGTGGGGAGCAAATAAATAGGAAGAGTCTGGGATGACACCCACACTTCTGGCTTGCCTGAATGGGGGTGCTATTCACAAAGAAAAAAAATCAGGAGTAAAAATGGACATGAATGGGAAACACGATGAATTCAAATTTTCTACATATGAAAATCAAGTTTATTTTGGGAATTATAAACAGAGATTTCCTTCAAAGAGTTAGATATATGGGCCTGAAACTCAGGATATAAGTCTAGGCTAGATGTATGCTAAAATGAGAGCATCCAAGGAGAACAGGTACGATAAGAAAGAATCAGTGATTTTCTTCCATTTTATAGTTGCTAAACATTTACTGAGAGTCTACTATAGGTACAAGATGTGAGGGATTTAGCTATATGGTGAGAATAAAAAGAAAGAATGAATGATCCTTGTCAATTCATTTATCTAATCATTTATGGGTTCAATAAATGTTTATCATATTCCTAAAAATTAAATAGTATACTAATTAGTAAATAGCAGTACTTAATATTAATATTAGAAAGTCAGATTGATAAAGCCCAATGATAATGGTAAGTAATTTCTTGTGTAGCTCCTTTATGGAGTAAACACTATAGTGCAATAGACATAATTCATTGTAAAGACTGTTACAGTAAAGTTATGCATACATTGCAATGGTAAAATGAGTGAAAGGGTGACATCAGGGTTCTATATAGGTTTGAAGGGAGGACATGTAATCCTAGGTAAAGTGATTGGCATGTACAAAACACGGAGGCGTAAGAGTGCTTCTTATATTCCACAGATGGTGAGCAGTCTTGTGATCAAAGCTTAGATTATGTATGGGGAACAGTTGGAAATGAAGCTGGAAATATAGTCTAGGGTCAGATTGTAAAGGACCTTGTAAGAAGCAATAATAAGATAAACTTTGTCCTGAAGGTATCAGAGCCAAAATGTTTTCATTTAGACTAATATGCTCGAACACGTATTTTACAGACGAACTTCTGATCACTTTACACAGGAAGGATTTGTTGCAAGAAAGCCTGGAAATAAGAGACATTTAAGAATAATTTAACATTTACTGTGATAGCTATTATTAAATATCCTAGCTAATAAAAAATCAGCACCAAAGCATTGCTGGAACAAACTTTTGGACCGATTTGTTACCCAGCAATATGTAATGAATACAGGTGCTTTTGGAAGAGATGAGCAAAGGAGATAATTGCCAAGTTTGCAAGTGGAAAAAAAAAAAAAAAAAAAAAAAGAAGAATCCAGAAGTTTGGGGCTTTGAAGGGTTAAAAAAAGCCAACTGCTTCTTGGTATCTTAAATGGTAACAGATGGAATTTTAAAAGACTTAGAATGACAAAGGGCCAATGAAACCTCTTAGTTGATAAAAGAAACATGGGGCAAAGACCATATTAAGGGTGGGGCTCAAGGTAGCTACAATTAGTTGGCTGGAGAGGGAATGTAGGGGTTAGAAAGCAAACGAAATAAAACATGCTTGAGAACTATTTGAGTTAACTGAGTTCAAAAGAACATCGAACATAGTTAGCATGAGTAGCTGACTAGAAGCAAATAGATTAGAAGCCTCCTAAGACACATTTCACTAATATATCTTAGGGATATATAGATCACCAAAAAATAACGAGCCCAGACTAAGAAAGCTAGAATTTCTGTGAAAAACATATGATTTTTGAATTTTTATTTAATTGAGAAATTGACTGAAGATTTGCTTTTCTTTTTAAACTCTGGACCACCACGAGAAGAATGTGAACTGAAAAAGTTGTGCAGCCCCTAAGGAAAGCATATTTCTAAATACCCACTTCAGATGTGATTGAGGAAATAGTAAGTAGGTGAGTGATCATCTCTACCTCTAGATGGCAGTTCTAGGAGCCACTGAAGCAAAAGTGGGGGTGGGGGGCAGTGAGGAAGAACACAAAATCAGAGACTCAACAACAATCATACCTCACCACTAGGTGGGAGGAGGGAGCTTCCACAACACCCAGTGGAATTTTGGAATTGCTTTGAACCAATGACTAATGTTTCTCCCATTTATACCTTTTTCCCAGGGAGACTCATTCCATTTCTCTTCTATCATTTTATATTAGGCATATATGTGATGGAGAGGGGAGGAGACAGACAGCTTATCCTTTTATTTCCTTAATTGCTGGGCTAAGAGAAAAAATATCTGAACCTCATGAGTAAGGGTGTGTATTTTGGTAAGACTGTGGAACTGGCGGTGCCTGCAGTTACCGGGTTTTCTCCCTTAGGGAGAAGGGGACAGTATACTATGTTGAAAAGGAAATATATGGCTCTCTGGAGGTCAGAGTACTGACTACGACAGAAAAAAATGTTTTGTATTTACCATACCTCATTTCATTTTCTTCTTCCTGATCACAAACAAGATCACATTTCAAAGCCTCCCCTGTGTTTAGTCTCCCCCATAAGAATGACTTCTAGCCAGTGAATTGTGAGTGGAAGTGAAACATGTTTCTTCTGGTGGAGGTACTTATGAGCTAGTGCCTCTCCTGTTCTTTCCCTCTTCGCCCATCACAGTGACCTTGGAGGGCATGTTTTTCCAATGGCAGAGCTGCAAGGTAGAGAAGAATGATACACACAGGACTACAATGTAAAGGAGGAATACAGTTTTATTGTGTTAAACAATATTTGCTTAACATTGTGTTATTGAGATTTCAGGAACTACAGTGGCAGCTGGGATTAGTTATCCCAATTAATTTAGATCACTTTCCCTTCACTTCTCCATATCACATAAGAACAGTAAAATGTCCACTAAATAAGTAGCACTGTTTAGGTCAACATCTTGAAAGTTTAGAAAACATTTATCAGATAGAATATAGTTTTACAAGATTTCATGCATAGAATGGTTCATGATGTGTGAATTCATGTATATGCTATCAGATGATTATGAATTAGGACTTAGTGTATACACTGAGTTCTGGACTACACATCCAAATCATACCTCTGATATAGGACCTTTAGTGCAAGCATATTTTGCAGTCAGGAGAAAATTCTTGAATATAAGATTTCCTATTTAAAAATTGCATGGAATAACTTCCTATCATTGCATAGCCAAACTTCTTCAAACTCTTCAAATTCATCCAGCAGGTCAGACATCTTTCCTTCTAAGCTTTTATGTACATAAGGACAATTTTATAAACTATATGTATGTGATTTGTATAAAGCTAAATATGTAATTTTTCTCTAATCTTTCTCTGACTGGATGACTTTTTTATTCTGCTAATATCTTCATGATCCCATCTCCTCTGCAAAGATGAGAAGACTCATCTCATTGAAAAGCTTTCTAACTACAAGTAAACCAGACAAAGGTAAACTACTCCAATGAGTAACTTCTTTATTTCTTAATTTTTGAGATAACAAAATCACTTGAAACTTTTCACTACAATGCTTCAGAATATTATATAAGTGATACACTTCCATTCTGATCTACTATATTTCACTTAAAATCTCATAGTTAACTCTTTCTACATAGTGTTTAATTTGTTTTCATGTGCACATAGAAACAATCATGCCTAAAAGAGTAGTGCCAAGACAAGAAACACTTTCTCAAGCTTACTTCTGGAACAAAATTTAAATGTTGGATGTCAGGACAGGGAATAAAATGTCTGTAGAGCAAAGTGTTTTTTCTGTTGTTGTTGTTGTTGTTGCTTTTGTTTGTCTGTTTGTTTTTTTAAGAGAAATATGGGGTCTCACTATGTTGCCCAGGCTAGACTCAAAATTCTGAGCTCAAGTGACCCTCCGGCCTCAGCCTCCTGAGTAGCTGGGATTACAGTTACACACCATTGTGCCTTAGAGAGTGCCTTGATAATAATTTTGGGTGGATGTAGCATGAACTCTTTAGACTGGGCTAATGTTGAAAATTAGCGAACTATAAATTTAAACACATATCTACTTCTTTATATTCTTTTTTGATTTCCTTCATTTTTAATAGCAAAACACCACTTTCAGTTATCAACATGGCTGGTATTTTCCAATCCTTGTTCTTTCAGTTGAGATACAGTAAAAGTGGTCCAGATGTCATCGCTTATTTTCATCAACATTATCTATTTTGTTATCTTTCCCATGTTGTTATGACAGTTTTAAGATATACTTGAAAACAATTAAAACTCTTTCATTCTTCAGGATGTTTTGACTCCCTTTCTCTTGCTATATTCCCTTCTCACCAATAAAACCATAGCATTTTTCCAAATGAGAGGAGCACAGTGATATCAAACACTGACAATTCATTTCTTAAAGGGCATTCAATTTTCACACTAAATGAGTTGTTCAGAGGATGAGAGTACAGTTCAAGTTATGTGGTAAATAGAACTGAGGAAAGTGAAAGCAATTCATAGGAGAGAAGAAGAGAAAAAAAGGAAAAATAGAAAAGTGAATAGCTTACGTTCTGTGTGCAATATGAACAGAGAAAATAAATGCTAACCACATTCCTGGTGATTTTCTGTTCTAAGGAAATATCATCCACCACAACTATAATTTGCATTGTACCTCACACCACATTCTTAGAAGGGACTTTTTAAAAGAAGATATTGGTAATTAGAAAAATATTAGTATTCTGTAAATAGTACTTTATTTTTTGCGAAAAACAAAGCTTGATATCGCAATGAAGCTTGGTAGTGGTCACTACATTAGTATTACATCTAGCTGCTAATTTCCAAAAGTACAATAAAGCCTTCTTTATTTATTCTCTTTCCATGTTCTCTTTGCCCATCTGTCAATAATTGAAAAGTACGCTATCAAGAAACGGAATTTGTATGATCTGTCTCCTCTATAGTGCTAAAGAAAAAAATGCTTAACTCTGTGTTAGACTTTCTTGGTTTGGTATACCCTTTTGTCACTAATCCAGGCATATTTTAGAAGGGTTTTTAGTTTGTGCATTTCCAGGAGGGAACCATTGTCTTTTTGGTAATGTACTTAGTCTCTGGAATTATTGTCCTCAATTCTTCGATGTAGACTAGACTGGGTAGAAACAACTTATTTCATAGCCCTCTTTTTTAGCCATTGCTATTATTAATAATAAGTGAATCAAGTGAGCACATCCAGGCTGAGGGCTTGATTTAGAGCAAGTTAGAGTAACTCAGAATAAACCCAAGATCCTGTTAGAGGCACCTGACACTTAACAAATGATCAAAAAAGAGCATCCCATATACATTCAGAGTTATAATACAAGTGGGTAGATTGTTGCATGGGATTGGAATTTAAAATCAGAGTTAAGAGCTGCAGAGATTTCTGAACTGAGTGTGTTGAGATGACATACAAAGAGATTTGCGTAAAGATCAGGAGAATCTAGTTCTTAACCAGCCTCCACACACAGCTGACTCTGGTTTTAAAAGCATTCCTTCTTTGATTCTTCCTTGAAATGTAATCCAGTGAGTGAGATAGAAATCTCCCTGCACTTGAGTCTTATTTGTCATAATTATGCATCTTTAGGGTTTCATAATGACCAATTTAATCACTTTGCCGTTTAGAGGGCTATAACAGCCAATCATGATAATAGGTTTGGTATTTGGGAGGAACCATTTAATGCCCAAGAGCCCTTATTCTGAGCCTCTTGATGCCACTTCAACTTGACAGGCAGCTTCTGATTAGCACACGTTGCAAAACCTTTGGTAAAATGTTCATTTCTTTTAAATAAATTCTGTGACCTAGTAGTAGCATCTTAGCTTGCATACAAGGTCATGTGTAAGAGAAGTTTCCTCCAAAATGCTCATTTTCTTCCTAGCCATCCATTAAAACAGTCTGAACACACCAATCAACTTCTATTTTCTCAGGAATTCCAAATGTAGCTTGGTTCTAAGTGGCTGGTGAAAATGCACCTGAACTTCCCAAACTAGCTCTGTTACTGTCATTGAATGATATTGAAATATTTTTGAACTATATCTACCTAAAATTTACCATTTTCCTGTCATCAACTGCCTTGTCTAATACCTGTCACATTAACATGAAGAGAAACAAAACGAGGTCTTAGGGCATTTATTCTCAGTCTTTAGTGGACGTGACGATCACAGGGAGAGTATGTTTATTTGAATGTAGATTCCTAGGGCTTATCCTTAGAGGCTTTTATCTGTTATGTCTTGGATGGCCCTAGGAAACTCCATTTACCAATCACCCCAGTGATTTTGATATAAGTAGCCCTGAATCATATTTTGAGAAATATTGTGTAAGGCCAATTACTAGTAGATTGGCTACTATGAAGACATCTCAGCATTTTATCTAAAAACATTAATAAAATAGTTTTCGTTTTTTTTCCCCCGACTGTGCCTCCATTTCTTCTAAACTACATAATCACTTTAAAAAAGTATTTTGTAAATGAATGTTTGAGTGCATTTACTTCCTTGGAAAAAGCAAGACGAAAAATACAGAGCTTTTTCATTTGCATAGCATGATTTTAAAACTAAACAGGGATTAGACTTTGGAAAGCTTTGCCAAGATTATACCTCACAGTATAGCAGTTTAAGCATGGGATGTGAACTGATATATCACCTACAGTATGTAGATTTTACTTCTTTAATTTCCTAATCCTCAGTATCCTCATCTGTAAAAGAGGGATAGTCATACATGTCATATAGAACTCCATCAAATTAAATACAATTATATATTATACATACATATATGTGTGAATGCCTGTGGACACACACAGCACAAACACACATGTAGGGCTTAGCAAAATACCTGATCCAGAGTGATCTTTTTATTGTAAATTGATAATTTGTAGTTGTATAAATTTGTGGGGTAAAAAGTGATAATTCATGAATACAAGGTGGAATGATTAAATCAGAGTAATCTTACACAGCCATTGTAATCAAGGGGTTAGAAACAAATGTTAACATCTCCAAATTATATCTATCTGGGAAAAGAAAATGTGGCTTCTAGCCACTCTGTCTAACCTATTCTTCTTTATAGGTAAAGTTAAAGTAGTAGAAACCCCAAGAAAGGGAAAGTGCCATTTAAAGACAGGCAGGCTGTTACTACGAAAGCAATGCCACTGATGGCACCGCCGGTTGCTAAATGTGCTGAGGTTATTTGGGCCCAGCAGTAAATACTGTTGCAAGCCCTGATGGCAGGAATAAGACCATGCCATGCTCCAGGGTAAAGGAGAAAGGAGATTATCTGGAGCTATCTTCTTTTCTCCACCCATGTTTGCTCTTGCACATGCTACTAGATTTCTTCCCCCTCAATTATCCCAATGTCTTGTTTTGAAAGGGGGCGAGTGGACAGCATGGATGTGGAAACTAAGTTTTTTATTGTCTTTGCCTCCAGTATAGTTTGAGAAGAAAATGTGCAGCATATACATTTTGTATAAAATATTTTACAAAGTATTTAGCTGAGTAATAATACTTTGGATTGTTATTGCCAGATTAGATGTCCCCAGCCCCCAGCTCCAACTTTACACCAGCATCAGCCTATGTGATACAGATAAGGACCCAGTCAAGATGGCAGTCTAAACTCTCATTTGCAATGACAGCAGTAGTTAATGAGGGCCAGAGGAGGGTGAGGGTGTCCAAGTGATGATTCTCATCTTGCTACTCTCCTCCTCCAGGTCAAAAAAATCTTTCTTTCTTTTTTCTCCTGTAGCTGCTGGTCTTCTTTCTTTATAGTTTTTAGGGTACATGTTTGGGCTCCTACAGGTGAGTAGCATGATCAAACACACCCTCCCTCTTCTATTATCAGGGTTAAATCCGCATACATATTAGATGATACCACTGAGTAGATTTGGTCATTTGAAACCACAGAGTCAAATCTTCTCATAAGATGCAAATAAACATAAAAGTAAGATTCATTACACAAACTTTTTAAACAAAAAGCTTTTCAAAAATGCATTTAATTCATGTATTGATGGCCTTTCTACCATTGTAGAAGACTATCAGATAATGTTGATCTAAAGGGTAATAATAGAATATATTTAATAAAAAGTAAATTTATGACAACAATACCATCTAAGGATGGATAATTAAGAGGTTTCATTGATATGACTACTCATTAATATATCCGTTGCTCTAATTAATGCTGTCGGGGTAACAGTGGCCTCCCTTGTGTGCTGGCTGTCTCTTCAGTCACAGGACTTTCAGGGCTTGGGAGAGCCCTCTTTTCTGCTTCTCTTTCTCTCTCTACCTAGCTGATACTGGATGTATGGATGGTATCAGTTTCTCCTGTATTTGTTTTCAGCTTTCTGAAGTTCAATATTGCATAGACATCTGGCTTCAAAGCTGTATGTGCCTAAGTAGTTTTTACTCTGTAAGCTAGGAATACATTTATATTTCTCCTACATACTCTATATGGTTAGTATTATTTGTAAGTCAAATGCTTATAAAGCACAGAGATTTTTGGGAGAAGGTGATAAATAAATGCTTGGAAAAAGAAGCAAACAAGAAGCCCCCTAAGTTTTTCTAGTGGCAGTTTGGATATGTTAACAGAAATCTGAGCTCAGCGCCACTGTAAAATCCTACACATCCTCATAACAGTCTTGAAAGTGTTAGAAAAAAATTCATCTAGCATTTTCATTTCTACTGCTGTATTGCCTGGGTTGGTGTATTCATCCTCTCTTTAGTGCATCTAGGAGAAAGAATTTAGTATTCCATAAAGGAATCAGTTCCTCAAACTTTCTGACTATATTTTGTATGTTCAGATAATATTATTAACATTTAATGATTATGTAAACTAAATTCATTGATTCCACTTTTTAAATTTGTTCATAACTTGTCTACTCAAAGTTTTCCAAGTCATAACATGTTATGCTAATTTGATTACTTTTATGATATTTTCCTTGTGTTCATAAAGAAACAGACTCTGTGTATTATTATAGACATGAACATACATGTTTTAAACCTTTTGCCCTGAAAATTATGACATCTGCAATAGTGGCTTTTAAAAAAAATTTAAGTAAAAAATGTGGTATCTGTAAAAAATTTAAAATGATCAAGTTTTCCCCATCTCATTGCATTTTCAATTCCTTTCCTTTCTTATTAGTATGCAATTTTTTATTACTGACAAGTGGATGAATCAAAATGAGAATGCTGGTTTATCTCAGCAAACACTTTACACCTGTAGGGAATGGTGCCTTTGGGTCACATCAGGACACCCTTAGAAAAAACGCAGAGGTGTCTTCTAGGTTTGAACTTTGTTTTGGAAGACTAAAAATTAGTGGTTCAAGTTCTAGAGCTTCTACATGGTGCAAGTTGGAAAAAAGAAACTTTGGTGGGTTTTTTTGTTTGTTTGTTTGTTTTTTCTCTACCTTTTTTGATTTGAACCTGGCCTTTGGAAATGACCACTGACAACCTGGCATTGCAGCACTGACAACAGCAATGAAGAGAGCGACTTCCTGGATGTCAGTATGGAATCAGCTCTTCAGCTCTCCTGCTCTTATTGTTGGCATATTCGGGAAACAATAACCAAAAACAAAACAAAACAAAACAAAAAAACAAAAAACAAAAACAAACAACAAAAAAGTCAGCTTCAGGGAAAGAGGGAGGAACCAGGATGAAATTTTATGAGTCTACCACCTGGGGATTTGTGAGGAGTGACTTCTAAAGAGGAGAAAAGAATAGTCTCACTATAGATATGAAGGGAGCTCTAGTCATTATAATAAAAACAGTTTCTACCCTCAAAAATGCAACTTCAGTTGGTAATGCAACCTGAGAAGTGTGTCATATCAGTTATGAAATTATTGAATTATAAAAAGTCATGATCTTTGTGATCCTTTCATGAAGCTTGGTTTCTCCTAATGTGTTTTAGTCTTTGTAACCGATATAGTGTGCTGTTGAATAATCACTAGACTAGCCACATTTAACTGCTGACAGGTAGCCTCATTTCTGCATGGATGAGTGATTCCTCAAATACTGGTAGTGAAATGTCTTGGGATTTCAATAGATAAAAGAAACAATGTTAATGTAGAGTCATTAAGATCAAATCTTTAATTTGAGAACTTTGTTTTATACTAGAATGAAAAATGAAATTTGGCCACAGGTGCCTTCACTCTTCTTGTAGCTTTAATCTGTGGACTCAAAAGAAACTATAGTCAAGTTGAACAGTTGTGTTTTCATTCTACCTGGATAGGGATTTGGTTGATAACAGGCATTTGCATGTGGAGATGCTGGGGTGATAACCTATCAGAGAATGACTTTTTCCACATCCCTTTCTGAAACAGATGTGTCAAGTCTGATACAGGTATACGTGAGAATGTAGATGCTGGGCATCGCACAATGCCTGTATTTTCAGAGGAAAGTACAAATAAAGATTTGTGTAAAGCATTCCTAGAAGCTTTCCTGTACTTGTACACCAGCCATCTTTAAGTCTTGCTGGTCTATCTAAGCTTGTCAACTTTCTGTACATAGTATTCACTAAATAATGTTTCCATAAATTCTTTTTTGAAATAAGGAAAGAAGCCTGCCCTGCCCCAGGGGCCATCCACTCTCTGTGTAATGTCACCATTATTCCTGTCAGTAGCCAGGTAATTAAGGATCCACATGATCAATAGACTTGCCCCTTCCAGAGCTTTGTTATCTTCACCTAAAAGTGCCTGTTCATAGTGAAGGTCAGTACTGATCCCAGACAAGGGGGGCTTTTTCCTCTTGCTTGATTTACTGCCCCTCGTCTTCCACAGTGTTCAGGATCTCGAGCACTGCATGGCACATTGATAGAAGCCACTCACGGAATACTTGTTGATGATGATGGTGATAATTATTCTATACCACAGACCACTAGTGCCTTCTCTGATTAACACCAATTTCTAATGATTGAATTTATGTTTTTGTTGTCAATGAATTAAAAAACTGCATACATTTCAGAGGATGTTCAGAAGACAGTTTTAGGGTTTTTTTTTCCCCCAATAACCTATTCAATGACCAACGTTTCACTAGACTTAAGGAGGTGGAGAGAAAAATAATAAAATGTGAAGATATATGTTTTAGTTCAATTGACTTTACATGTTAGTAATAGAGAAGTATCATTCAATACGAAATTAAGAAAACTCATGTTGGCCGGGCGCAGTGGCTCAAGCCTGTAATCCCAGCACTTTGGGAGGCCGAGACGGGTGGATCACGAGGTCAGGAGATCGAGACCATCCTGGCTAACACGGTGAAACCCCGTCTCTACTAAAATACAAAAAAAATTAGCCAGGCGAGGTGGCGGGCGCCTGTACTCCCAGCTACTCGGGAGGCTGAGGCAGGAGAATGGCGTGAACCCGGGAGGCGGGGCTTGCAGTGAGCTGAGATCCGGCCACTGCACTCCAGCCTGGGCAACAGAGCCAGACTCCGTCTCAAAAAAAAAAAAAAAAAAGAAAACTCATGTCACATTTGACCCCCCAATGACTTATCTCCATGATCAAGTTTTCTTGGAAAATTAATAGACATTTATTTGGAGCTGGTGAGGAAAATTGTATTTTTTCTGAGAACAAGAAGTGATTAGTCTATGGGGATATGTGAACAATCATTAGAGAAAACTTAGCTTGATATACAATATATTAACAATCAGAACTCTAGATTGAACGAATACCTGAGATTAATTTACTGTGATTACCCAACAACTGGTTAAAGAAACACTTTAGAATATTTTTAAAATATATACTTCAGAATATATTTAATTTAGATCCCATTTTTATAATTAACAAGGAATATGTGAACTGGATTATAGTAAAGTTGATTCATAACTGATTAAAATTTTTTCCTAAACTGTGCTAATTAAAGGATTGATATCAGTTTGAGGGACTTAGAAAAGGACATGATAATCAAATTTACTGAGAATAACCAATTAAAATAGCCAAACCATAGAATAGCAGTAATAATAATAACTACACATTGACATTTACTACATGTTAGGAATAGTTGGATAGTAGAATAGTACCCAGTTAGTGAGTTCTACTTCTGGGCTGACATATGCAGATAATCCCCCCACCATCTTTTATTTCAAGAGAGATCTACAGGGAATTGGGGTTTTCTTTGGTCTGTTGTAACAAGGATTTCAAAATCATTGCTTTACAGCATTATGACTTCAGTAATAAAGCAAATCTGCTAACATGTAACAGGGAAAAATGTACAGTTTTCCCCTTACATTAAAAAAACAAATGATGTAAATTCAAAATGGGAAATACATGGCTCATTAGCTTTGTATGTGAAATGACTCACAAGTTTTAGTTGACTATGATCTCACAGACACTGGTATGGCTGTGGGGAAAAAAAACTAACAATTTTTTAAAGTCCATACAAATCTCATTATTTGAGGTTAAATTCATGTAGTTTTTGCTTATCCTTTATCCATTTCTTTATTTATTACTATTTGCTCAGGAAAGGTCATTTCCTCCCCTCCCCTCAGGCTCCCTTCAGCTTATGAAGAAAAATTAAACCAGGTACATTCAACCTCAGGGTAAGGAAGGATTGGAGCCTGGCCAGAGTTGTCTTCCCAACTGGGAGTCATCCCGATCTCCCACCCACAGAAATAAAACCAAAGAGAGTATTGCTGGCCTTTTCCAAGCAGAACAGAAGATAAGCTGATCAGCTGGCAAGATCCATGTACAGGCTGGGGTGACCATGTGACTCACTCTCTGTTAGCCATTAGT
This sequence comes from Mandrillus leucophaeus, assembly GCF_000951045.1. NCBI lineage: Eukaryota > Metazoa > Chordata > Mammalia > Primates > Cercopithecidae > Mandrillus > Mandrillus leucophaeus. The sequence continues at coordinate 58,614 of NW_012100544.1, read as the reverse complement.
TAGTTGTTCTCTAGCCCCGTGGACCTTACACACCAGTGTGTACAGAAATCATAAAGGATGCTTGTTAAAATGTAGATTCCTGAGATTGTGTTTCAGTACATCTGGAATGGGGCTTAGAATGCTATATTTAAAAAATACATAGTAGACTTACTTTGCATTCATTTATATGCTAAGTAACTCAACATGTATCTGTGAGCAGTAAATATGCCCTGGTCACCCTTCTATAGTATATTAGTATCACCAAGGGTAAAGCAGTGAATAAAATGGACAATGTACATTCCATTGTGGGACTATGAGACTTATATTCTACTGTGGGGCTATGGATAAAAATCTCACAAATAATAAACTTTCAAATAGTGACAGTGCTACAAGGAAATAAAATAGCACAATGGGAAAAGAGTAGCATGGGGGTGTGTGTGAGCTAAGGTGATCAGAGACAGCTTTCTTTAGGATGCCATATTTGAATTGAAGCCTTAATGATGAGAAGAATGTGTGTGTACGTGTGTGTGTACATATAGTGGGTTGAGGTACAGGAGGTACCGCACAGAAGGCATAGGAGGTACAGCAAGTGCAAAGGCCCTGAGGTTGGAAGGATCTTGGTAAGCTCGGGCAATACAACGCAGGACTGTGTGGCTAGGGTGGGGTTTCTCAAGAGGGAAACTATTGACATTTTGGGATATATATATATTCACACACACACACACACA
>NW_012100544.1:40855-56802 GCF_000951045.1 Mandrillus leucophaeus | reverse complement strand
CATCTCAGGCCCCACCCAGAGAGGCTGAATCCGAATGTGCATTTTACTAAGATCACCAGGTGACTGATACGCAGGTGAAGTTTGAGACACACAAGTCTAAGCTAAGTTTCTCATTTTACTTATTAAAAAAACAGATGCTTTGATTTGAAGCGTGATCTATCCAAGGTCACACAATCAGGAGCAGAGTCAGAACTGGAACCCAGTTCTCCCATCTGCCGCCCATGTTCCGACAGCCTGCCTGGTAGGATGACATCTATCACCTCTTGGGGTCCTTACTTAAGAGAGCCAGGAATTATAAATCTGTCCCTTAATTCTCATAGGATGAGGAAAAGTCACCCTTCAAAAAATAAAAGATTGAAATTCCCCCAGAGAGGAAGAATGAAAGACCCACGGTATCAATTTAAAGCAAAAAGCATTTAAAAACCAATTACCAAGCTGTGTTGCTGCTGCTCATGGGGCTGTCATTCTTTCCTGGCTCAGAGTGTTAATACCGAAAATACAAAACAAATCCCTTGAAAAGCGATGCCAGGATTGGTGTGTGGGCAACGATGATGAGGCTTTGAGATCATCCCTTGCAAAGAGGGCTGCTCAGCTGCATATTCAGTGACAGGAATCTTCCGGATCACAAACAAGCAGCAGGATTTGCAACTTAAACAATGTTTCTTTTCCCTCGATGGGAAGAGAGATTTTGGAAAGCTGAATATCAGTCAGTGTTCCCCTTGTCTTTATCATTCTCCTCTCTGGCTACCGTAGACTTGCTGCTTTGTTATCCCCCAAGGACATGGGCCATTTGTCAAATTCTCTTCTCCTCAAAACCTAAAGCACAAAATAGCTACTGTCCTTTCTGGCAGCTCCTGCAGAGCTAATATGTGGTGCTTATCCTAATATGTGGACCCCATCATGTCCTAAATTAAATAGCCTGGTTTGAAGGATAAGCTTCAGGAGAAAGAAGAATAAAAAAAGAGATTTAAATCCCTGAGGCTACCATTCATGGGTCAAGGTACCTACCTCCATCTCTAAACCTTGGACATGTGAGGGAAGCCCTGTTTCCTTAGAATCCTGAAGGTGGTTTGGTAAACCACTTCTGCCAAGGGTTTTTCCCATTACCTGGAATTAGCAGGTTACTGAAGGGCAGATAAACCAACCGCTGTATGAGCACAGTGGTTGGTGGGGAGGGAGGCTGCCTCAGGCTCTCATGGAAAGGAGGAAAAAGCTGAATGCCTGTTTAGGACTGGGTGTGAAACTGCTCCTCTCAGTCAGAGACTGGCCCCCGAAAGCACACAGCTTCTGTCACTGCACAGCTGTCAGCTGCCATTAGCAGGTTCCTGACAAGAACATGTGGCATTCCCCAGTCCTTCTTCCCAGCAAATCAAGCTGGGCAGTGATCCGAAGGTGTGTGTGGTATGTGTGTTTGTGTGTGTGCATGTATCTGTGCACACTGGGAAGAGACCACAAAGAAAAAAGAGAGATTAAACAATGGTTTCTGGACTCAGATATTTACCCAGTATCAAGAGAAGATTCGAGCCAGATTTTCTCTCTTGGAATTAGGGACTTTGGGTAAATCACTTAATGCCTCTGGTCTTTGTTTTTCTGCACCAACTGAGAATAGCAAAAATCTATGATTTATATACTCCTTTGTAAGTGCCAGGCTCTGTGCTAGAGCCCATTGTGGAAACTATCTCACTTAATCATCACAACAACCTGAAGATACAAGAACTATATATGTATATATATTTGCAGATGAGAAAACTGAGACTTGAGAAGGTTAAGTAAATTTCCCCAGAACCCCTAGACAGGGATGATGGAAACAGAATTCCATGGCAGACTATGTGACTGTGAGTCATCATGAATTAGGAGCTGTACCTCCTCAAACGCAGATGGCCACCTCACTATGTGTTTGAGTGATCAACCAAAGTCATGTGTGGGAAAGCACCCGGTACCCCCAGGACTGCACCAATGTCAGCAACTGCTCTTTAAAGAACTCAACATCAGCTTAGTCATTCACTGAGTACTTGTCGTGGACCTGGTTCTATTCTACGAATTATAACACATGGAGAAGGGGAGCGAGGAAAGACAATATTGGCTCTTCCTTCAAGTAACACATGTTATCAGGTGTTGGCAATAAAAATATTGTATCTGTATGACAGATTCATAACCCTGAAGTTGAGGACACCCCACATGCTCACCAAATGAGACTAAAGCAAAATACCTGCTTATCTAACCCCTTTTCTAGTAGAGACCACTGATGGGGAGTTGTCATATCAGTATTCTAAGAGCTGCATTTAACAGTAACCATGGGACCTCCTTTTATCTCTCTTTCTATTTCTGTCTTCATGGAGTTTCAAGGCAAATACCTGAAATGAGTAAATTTTAATTCTGAAACAGTTATGCAGTTTTCCCAAAGTTGTAATTTAACAGGCGTAATCGAGGCACTATATCATAGTAAATGATGGTTTATCTGGTGTTCATCACCTAGAAATATTATTACTAGTGGGTGCTTCTGTGCTTCAATGGTACAATGATAATTGATGTTCACAATGATTACCCTGAGGCAGTGCAAGTTCCTGAAGTGCTTTGTGAATCATAAAAAAAAAAAAAGAAAAGAAAAAAGAAAAAAAAAGAAAAGAAAAGCTCCCTTTGTCGTTTTTTGCATTACAATGGAACATAACACAGTTCTTTGACTATTAGTCACCAGTAATAAAATATGTGCTAACATCACTGATCAGAGCATTTCAATTCCCCATTACACGCCATTATGCCAAAAAAAGGAATTCTGTACAGACATATATTTCGTATCTTTCATTTCCTTCCAGAGAAGCTCAAGCTAATTTTACATAACTGAGTGTCTGCCCATAAAGAACTCTGAGGGGAAACTGCTTGTGTTAGTTTTTTTTTGCTATGCAAACTTAGTGGCTTAAAATAATGTAAGTTTATTATCTTACAGTCCTGGAGGTGAGAAGTCCAAAATGGGTCTCACTGGGCTACAATCCAAGTGTCAGCAGAGCTGAGCTCCTTCTGGTGGTTTGAGGGAGAGAATCTGTTTCCTTGTCTTTTCCAGTTTCTAGAAGCTGCCTGCAGTCCTTGGCTGTGGCCTCCTCCTCCATCTTCACACCACCAGTGTAGTATCTTCAAGTCTCTCTAACTACAACCCTCGCTTCCATCTTCACATCCCATTAGCACTCTGACCTTCCAGCTTCCCTCTGATAAAGATCTTTGTGATTACATTGTGCCTCTCCAAATAATCCAAACTAATTTGTTCGTCTTTAGATTTTAACTTAATCACATCTGCAGAGTCCCTTTTGCCATGTAAGGTAACATATTCACAGGTGTCAGAGGTTCAAATTTAGACATCTTTGGGGGTGGGTCATTATTCTGTCTATCACCCTCCTCTTAACAAACTTTTCATCACAATGCTATCCTTTTCTTTCTTTTCTCTTTGACTTTAACTTTTGAAACAATATCATCTTTCTATAGATGATGAGTAGAGTGATCCTGAAATGAAAATTATAGAATTCCATAAGGTCATGGGAATCAAGTTCACATAGACTCTCTGCTAATATTTGTCAGATTCTCACCTTGCCCTGGACCAAGCCAGCAGGAGAGAGGTTCCCCTGGCAATTGCCAACTCCACCGTGTGTGGCTTACTAGCACTTATGCCCTAAAGAGGGCAGGTGCTTAGACTTCTGTTTCTTAGAGCTTTCACTTAAAGATTAGAAGAACTTGAAGTTAGATCATAAAAGAAAAAAATATGAAGAATATTTTCTTGGTGCCAGACACTGGAGAACACACGGGGATATTAGGAAGGATAAATGCAAAGGCAGAAAGCCAGGCTGAAAGAAGCTTTGGATGCCATCTGACAGGCCTTTTGAATGTGCAGTTTTGGCTGCCCTCCCAGCTGCACCACATACCCCTACATCCCTCTGTACATTGCCGGAGGAGCAGGAAAGCATCTCTTGGAAAAAAAGTCCCAGTGCACTCAGAGAATAAGGGGAAGTCATGATTAAGGTTATGAGAGAGATACTAGCCAAGGGGTAGTGGAGGTTACAGCTGTGTGGATAAAATGTCCAGACAGGAAGAAAGTACATGCAAATGGAGCCAAAATGGGCTTCTGTTTCTCAGCTGTAGACAAATGTCCTCTCTGCTAACCTTTTGCCCTCAGCTCACTTTGGCTGCTTGCCTCTGAATTATGTTAAATGTTTCTCTTTTATCTCATATTTGGGTTTTCATAAGGCCTGATATTTACAAAACCATTAGGGTTTAAATAGGAAACCTGACACATCTTTTACGAGCAGTGTTTGAAAGAACAAAATTCATCATTTCAAGACTGGTTAAGACATAGAGGAAGTCTGCTATAACTAAAGCACTAGGGTGAAGGAAAGATGCAAACATGTTATTGTTAACTGTGATAGTATTTTTAAAATATTTTACTTCAGAAATTTTAATGGAAGAACAATATAGCCACTATCTTTACCAAGAGCTTAGCAGTTCAGGTACTGTGGAATGGACTTCATGAAGATTGTCTTTATGGTATGCAACAGTAATGAGAAAGTTCTATGATAGCATCATTTTGTAGATCATTAGGTGACTGAAGGAAGTCACTTTACTGAGGTCACACAGTTTGCAAATCATAGCTAAAGCTCAGATGTAGGTTAGCCTACTTCCTAATTGCATCCTTTTAGTTGTATTACATATTTCCTCTGTTTACCTAATACCTTTGACTTTATAGATAAACTCAGAGAATTGTGTGGTATAGAAAATCTCTTCTCAGATTATTTGATAATAAAGGCAATACCTAATTACATTTGATTTGAATATTGCAAGAGTTGGAACTCCCCACATTTTGTCTTTCAAAAGACATTTGGGTTTGTTCCACTCAAATCTCATTATTCTCTAATCTTTTTATTCTGTAAAGCAGATCGTAGTAGGTTGAATAATGGTCCCCCAAAAGATACATCCAAGTCCCTACCCCCAGTACCAGTGAATGTGACCTTATTTGGAAAAGGGGCTTTTGCAACGGTAATTAATTTAAGGATCTTAAGATGAGATCATCCTGGATTAAAGCTGAACCCTAAATCCAATGATGTTAATAAGACAAAGGAAAGGGAGATTTGAGACACACAGATACAAAAACATAGAAGAGAAGGCCATGTGAAGACAGAGGCAGAGATTGGAAATAAGCTGCTACATGCTAAGGAAAGTCAGGAGCTACAAGAAGCTAGAAGAGGTAAGGAAAGTTTTCCCACTAGATCCTTCAAAGGGAGTGTGGCCCTGCCAATACCTGGATTTTGGACTTCTGGCCTCCAAAATAGTGAGATACTACCTTTCTGTTGTTTTAAGCCATGTACGTTTGTGATTATTTGTTGCAGCAGCCCTAGAAAACTAATACACAAATGTAGCTGATGGTGCAGATGTCAAGATAGTTTGACAAATATTACTGAGAAAAACTCTGTGATTCATGACTGCAACTATGTCTCAGGGATACATTTTTGTAGTTTAGTTTCTTACCGATGCAAACTGAGAAATCATAAAGTGTTATAATATTTATTACTAAAAATCTAAAAGTCCAATTGACATTCAGGGCTTCAATATAATATTCAGTATGGTCCCAAATGGTTTTTTTTCTAGTACAGGAACAGAATGAAAACTTATAGTTCCTGTGCTTTGAGGGTAAAAATTCAGGCCAAGGCTAACAAGTATTTCATTGTAATTGAATATTCATCATTATAGTGATACAAGCAACAAATTTTCATTAAAACTAGTAATAAAAACAACATCAAGTTCATACAAATAATCTAAGCAAATGTATATATATGTATACATACATATACACATACACATATACATATATACACAATTATGCATACATACATGAAACCAAATGTGTGTGTGTATATATACGTAGGTGTGTATATGTATATATACATATATACATTTGGTTTCATGTCTATATATACATATGTATGCATATATACACATATACATAAGCATGTATATACATATATGTATATATGTACTTTTATACCATTTTCATAGTATTTCTTGCCCATTTGATTGATTTCTTATGAATGGTCAATAGGGAAACAAGTGAATATGGAATCCCTCCTGGTATCTGGTAGATTTTGCTCTTCTGATAAAACCCAGGAATACCCCTTGGCAATTCTCTCTGAACCCAATTTATGATTTATAGATGACTGCCTGTAGAGCTCTGGGCTTGGGTACTGGAAATTCATAGAATCACACATGGGTGGCTTCCCAGTAGCTCCTACATATGTGAGAAATTGCCAATGCAGAGTACCTGGGACATGACTGACATGAAGTAGGGACCCCATTATTGACATCAGTAGTTGAAACTAATGTGACTGTTCTAGTGGTGGTAATAATAGTAGTAGAAGTAGTAGTAGCAGTAGGTAGTAATATTAATAGTAGTACTGGTGGTGATAGATACTATGGTGAGAAAATATCTGAATATTCTTTACAGTTTGTCCAAATCTAATGGAATTCTCTTACATAAGAAAGAAGCCCTAAAGAAAGAGAGTTAACTCCTTATCTTAGTGTTTCCATGGATATTGAGAATCTCTTCAAACCCAGAAAGGTACTACCTCAGGCAACTGAGATCAATAATAAATTTTCTGGATCTACTGAAATAATTCTTCACCTATCTCCACATGAGGACTGTATTTATGATCAGGTCAGAAGCAAGATTCAGTCCTTACAGACTGGCCATGGTAGCAGCCCTTTTTATCCCATCTCAGTCCCCAGTCTCCCAATCTTACACAGCATGATAGAATGACATTATGGGTTACTCCTGCTGCCAGACATTTACTTGGCAGAACCACACCTTTGACAAGAAACAGCACTGAGTGAAGATTCACATACATTCTCAAAGGCTTAGTAACATCACACACTAGCCTCAGCAGAGCCCATGATCCACTCTGACACGCAGCAGCTGAGTCAGCCTGCTGTGGAGAGCTTAGAGTGCTTAATTGTTCCTGGGGGAATTATCTCCTCTAGCAACAATCAGTAACATAACTGCCAAGGGTAGAAAGTTATAGCTGCTCACACAGGCGTAAAACACGTTTTCCTTTCAGTCTGGCCTTGGGTTACAGGTATAACCCAATGGGGTGTTCTTTGGGTCTCCTTCTAGTTTTCTGGCATTATAGAGAAGACGACCAGGGTTGGCTCTACTGATAGGCCATTCACACTTTGGGGTGGGGAGCTAGCAATAGGTGGCAGTACAGGTTCCAATTGGTCCTTTGGTTATGACTGCATATTCTGAGTTTAAGAGAGGATTTACTTCTAAGATATAGCAGTCATAAAGAAACATGATAGGAGGGCAATTAAAAGTCTGTGACCCCAGAGCTCAAAGAAAGACAGATGAGCCGGAAGTCCTGATGATCAGCATCATGTGAGCAGGTATTATATGCTATGTACTGAATTGTGTCCCTCCAAAATTCCTAGGTGGAAGCCCAGATGCCCAAAGTGATGGTATTTGGAGATGAGGCTTTTGGGTGATAATTAGGTTAAAATGAGGTCACAAGGGTGAGGCTATCATGGTGGGACTAGTGCTCTTTTAAGAGGGGACACCAGAGAGTTTGCTCACTGTCTCCACACACACAAAGAAGTCATGGGAGGACCTAGGAAAATGGTGGCCATTGACAAGCCAGAAAGAGCCCTCATCGGAACTTGAGCATGCTAGCACCTTGATCATGGACTTCTAGCCTCCAGAACTGTGAGAAAATGCATCTCTGCAATTTAAATCCCCGAGTTTATGGTATTTTATTATAGGCCACAGCTGATGGATACAATGTAGACTAGTAAACTAATTACTTTACTAGAAAATAGAAGATGTTTATCTCTGCTCTCTTCATGGGAATCCATCCATCCATCTTCACCTAGATGGCTCCAAAACAGTCAGCCTGTTTAAATTCCAGAGTTACTCAAATAATTGCCCCCTGCCTACTTCTGTGTCCATATCACAGACGTGACCATAAGCAATGGGCAGCTAAGTCTTCAATACTATGTGTTATCATCAGAATGACTTTTGTTCTGAGGTGAAATTATTGAATATATAATTTGGTGCAATTTGAAGCAATTTTCCTATTTTTTGAAAAATATAAAATGTCTGCTGGATTGTTCTATGAAGACTAAATTTCTGTGACTATTTTCCCATCTGCTTTTCAAATTTCTCATCCCCTGATCTGGATCTGTCTTCCACAGCCCAAACAGCATAAAGATTCAGCTATCAGGTCAAAAAACATTAAAGAAAAAAAGACTGGTGTCATTCAAAGACTGACATTTTAGTTTTTATTACTAGAATACCTTAAAGAATTAGATCTGATTTGCATTGATATTTGCCAACTGAATTATTAAAGTTTTTTTTTTTTAATTTTTCTCTTCCCTTCATCAGATTTCAACACTCCAGTCAACTGCAGACAAAGCCGCAATCTGTGACTTCACAGAGCCTCATGGGATTTTGAGTTGACCAACTTGAGAAAAATTTCTGACTTGATGCATGAAATGAAGGCAGGTGACACATAAAGGAAATGACAAGGTTTTTTGTTTTTGTTTTTGTTTTTTTGTTTTTTGCCGAGGAGTTTGCTTCTCACAAAGTTTCTTAAGTGACATGGGGCAATTTTATTGGCATGTCTCTTATGGGCAGCAAGACCCCATTTGAATTACCTATTGAGGTTTCTCTTTTTTATTAGAATGAATTGCAGCCTCAGTGTACTGGGAGACTTGCAAATGAATATGCCAAGAGAATGATGAGGATTTCAGAAATGTGTGCACATTTTAAGTGATATGTTAGACTCAAACATCATTAGAATGTAGATAGAAAAAGACAAAGTGGGAATTTTTGCGCAGTTGTTACTTCTAAACCTCTTCATCTAAAGTGACAGAAATTCTAACCAAACAAATGTGATAGTGCATCTATATCAAGATATTTTTATAAGCAGACACAAACACACAGTCACTAAAACATTTGCTGTTGATTTCTTATTATTGCACAGGAAGAATCTCAAATGCTCCTATATTTGTGCTTGGTAGAAACAGTACACAACCCTGACTATCTCAAAAAGATGTGTTTTCTTTAGTGCGAGGGTTCTCTAAGTTTACTTTGCATCAGAATCACTAAATTTTTGGGGCCCACACCTAGAGTTTCTGATTCATGTAGGTCTGGTGTGGAGTCTGATAACTTGCATTTCTAACAAGTTTCCAGGTGATGCAGATGCCGCTGGTTTAGGAATTATACTCTAAGAACCAATGTTTTGGACTATCCAGAAACTGGTTTTATTACTTATTTAGTCAAGTGGAGTGCTTTCCAGTCTTGAAGTTAGTTCTTTCTACTATCTAACCAAAATGATGATTGTAATTTAAGTCTTTATTTTGTTCTGTGGAACCTAAGACAAAAACAACAAATACTTGAATAATACTTTTTCATTAATGAATCACTTCCGTGTAGATTATTTCACTTTAGACAATACAAGGTTTATGGTAGGTGAGTAGGCATTCTATTATTCATGTTTTACAGACGGAAAGTAAAGGGTTTAAAGAACTTACCTAAACTCCTATAAAAGTAAATTATGGACAGCAGGGACTCGAACCAGGGCTTTCTGACTTTAAAAACTGTATTCTTTCTATCAAATCATCAAATCATTCTTCCTCTCAATTCGTTACATTTATAGAGAGCTATACATTTTTCAAACTACTTTCATATTCATTATCTCATTTGATCCCTGAAAGCAACAGTCTGAAGCAGGCAGGGCACATATTATTGTGTACATTTTGCAGATAAAGCTATTACAAAAGATGATGAGAAAAGTAGCTACTGTCATTCAGACTGCATCTCAAAACACTAGGCAACATTTTTCCTGCAATATTTAGTAGCAGCACCTGATGTAGCAGGTACAGCATTAGATGTTGTTCTTTCCAGTGATAAGTATTCCATGACAAAGTGTTAAAACTGCACCCCTACTCCCCACCAACATTGTTTTTTTCTCTTTTCATGGTAGAAATGCATTTGAAGGGAAAGGAAGTGGGGATGAACTTTAGTGTTACCAGATTGGTAGGAATGTGGGGAAAGGTCCCTAATGGCTATACTTTGAATACTAAGGACAGCAGCTTTCTCCACCTGTAGCCCAGGGTTTTTCAAAATTTAATGAGCACCTAGGGATCTTGAGGAAATGCAGATTTTCATCCAGTGGGTCAATGATGGTACCCAATATTCTGGATTTCCTTGTTTCCTCTACCACTTCTTCCAGGAGCAATATTCTACATTTCCACAGTGATGCCAGTTCTGATGGTCAGGGTTCAAACTTGTAGCCAAGGAACAACCTTATTTCTCAAAACTATTATTTTCATTCTCTGAACCACCTCTCAATCTCTAGGCTGAAACTGAAAAATTGAAAATATAAAACATTGTAACAATATTTGGTGAGTACTACACACATCGTGGGACTTACTTAGGTGTGTCTCTGTGCTAGACTACTTAAATATTTCACAATCTTCCAAACTATGTTGTTCTGAAGATCCTGGATGATGCTCAAACTGTGGTCCATAGAGCAGCAGTGCTCACATTACCTGAGTGCTTGCCAGAAAAGCAGAATTTCAGGCCCCACCCAGACCCACTGAATGAGAATCCACATTTTAATCAGATCATTTCCTAGCACAGTTGTAAGAGAAGTCCTTCCAATCGTCTTTGCAATCCCCCTGTGATTATAGTATCATCATTCTGTTCACCTGGCTTGTAATCTAACTCCCTGAGAGGCTTTACTTCTATAGAATCCTAAAATTCACCAAAAGAGATAATTTAAGTGTGAGACTAGCTAAGGAATCTATATTGTTCAATACCTTTGCTTCCACTCTGGGTAATTCTGATTATCAGCCAAATTTGTAAATCCAGCGGCCATCTCATAGTGGCCGCAAAAGTTATGCCACAGGTGGCCACCACCAGAAGGGTTTTATAGTAAATTACAGGAAGTATTGTAAAACTTCCAGCTCTTGTAATGGGGGCTCCTTTTTCTCTTTGACTCAACATATTAACTGTCAGAGTGGGACTGAACCCTTCCCTACCACACCCTCACCCCCACTATAGCACAAGTTCATTGGAGTGATAGTGTTGAGATCCTTGTCATCACATACATAAAGAAAAAAAATCCTTTCCCAGATACGAAATTTGCAATAGACATTTCACAGTGTTTTGCTTTGTTGCTGCTGTTTTGAGATGGAGTCTCACTCTGACATCCAGGTGGAAGTGCAGTGGTACAATCTTGGCTCACTGGAACCTCTACCTCCCGGGTTTAAGTGATTCTCTTGCCTCAACCTCCCAAGTAGCTGGGACTATAGGCACAGGCCACCACACCGAGCTAATTTTTGTACTTTTAGTAGAGATGGGGTTTCACCATGTTGGCCAACCTGGTCTCGAACTCCTGTGATCCACCCACCTTGGCCTCCCAAAGTGCTGGGATTACAGGCATGAGCCACTGTGCCCGGCCTGACATTTCACAGTGATTTCAGGAAAGGAAATGTCCTATATTTAAAGATGTATATTATACAGTACTGTAAAACTATAGTTTATGAGGACTCTGTTCTTTAAATGTAAACTTTAAGCAGGTTGCAACAGAGTCTGACTTTTCCCTAGAATAAGTAATTCATTTATTCATTCAGCAAATATTTATTGAACACTTAGTCTGTGCCAGGCACTATAATGGGAACTAAGGACATGCAGGTGGCTGCTTTCATGAGGAAAATAGACTGTAAAAAAGTAAACAAATGTTTAAAACAATTACTGAGTGTGATAACTGCTGACAGGAAAAGAACAATTGCTGATAATAAATGGGTGATAAGAGACTATGAAAGGGCCAGCAACAAGAATGTTGAGATTTGGGAGTATTCTCCATAGAACATTGGAAAATGATGCAAGTGGGATGGAAGCAGGTCAGCACGTCAGAGAAACTCAAGGCGAGAAGAATCTGAATTGGACCTAGACAGAGAACTTTCCTGAAATGTCCAGAATCTTCTTGGCAATAAATTACCGAAAGTATTAATTGGATAGGCTTAAGTTCTATAATTCGATTGTATCATTTGTAATTTGCTTTATATTCACTCATGCTTTATTATCAGTTTGTATTTAGTTCATACTTCATGATATATTTCCCACTAATACTTCTATTTTTTTAGAATGAAATCCTCCATTCAGTAACTCAGTTGAACACCTATAATATACCAATTAATATCCTGAAAATATACACACGAATAAGGCATAGTTTTGTTTTGTTTTGTTTTTTGAGACAGAGCCTTGCTCTGTTGCCCAGGCTGGAGTGCAGTGGCGCAATCTCGGCTCACAGCAAACTCTGCCTCCCGGGTTAACACCATCCTCCTGCCTTAGCCTCCCAAGTAGCTGGGACTACAGGTGCCTGCCGCCATGCCCAGATAATTTTTTGTATTTTTAGTAGAGATGGGGTTTCACCGTGTTATCCAGGATGGTCTTGATCTCCTGACCTTGTGATCCACCCACCTCGGCCTCCCAAAGTGCTGGGATTACAGGTGTGAGCCACCACACCCGGCCAGTTTTTGCATTTTTACAGATCTTATAAACTAGGGGGAGAATGAATGAGCACATAGTTAAAATGTAGTTTTATTAATTTTATGATATTCCTTCCTGGAGGAAGTATCATCTTGAAGGTCTTGCAAGAATAAGTTATATTGTTAAAATGATAGTATGAATGGGATAAGCAATCATGTATGAAGTAGAAAGCCAGAAATGTGAAGGCCCAAAAGCAAGTGAATAAAGTACACTCTTGAAATATAAAAGGAGTATAATTTCAAGAGTGTTCCAGGGATAGGATAATCACTTGAATCAGGGATTTAATGTCATGCTAAGTAGTTTGAACTTTATTCCAAAAGTGCTGGGAAATAGGAAAATTAAGCAGAAAAATTAACCTGACCATTTCCGTACTTAGAAATAGTAGCAAAGGGTCCAATTGGAAAACTGATGAAATGCAGGTGAGAGGAAATATTGGCTGAACTACATTGTGACAATGACAATAAGGAAAGTGAATGAATTAGTAGTTACCAAGGAAAATACTCAAGATAATGTGTGAAATTAATCATTGCTGGGGCAAAGGAAGAAAAAGAGGCCAGGATCATTTTCACCTTTCTGACTCAGACGATTTTTATTTCCTACCCTGAACATCTCTTAGAACTTGTTCTCTGGCCCCTTTGCTTCTGACAACCCTGGGTACGTATCTTGATTCATGAGACCTGAGATTGTCCCCCTTGGCAAGGATCTAAATCAGACCTACCCTGGCATCTCATGAGGGATATTGAAATAGATCTTAGCTGACATCCATAGACAACATGGGAAAGTCCATTGTGGACAGTCCACAGGAGCTGTACAACCAAATGAGACTTTTTCCTGTATAGATAAGCCCTATCAACACAGTGTGAATTCTTTTGCATTCTGTTGCTTAGTGGCTTGGTTAACTCCCAAATCTACCTGCACTTACTGTGATGAATTTTATTGTGCAAATATCTGCTCATTTCAACAACTCCATGGTCACTTTGATTTTTAAATATGCTCCTTGAAGAAACTATAATGTTGTATTTGTTTATTGGCTTATTTGTTTGCTTGTTTATTTTTCTGTGTAACTCCTCTCTGTTGCTGTTCAATGGCTCACTCTTGAACACTGCAGGTCATTTTTGTATGTGTGATAGTATAATCATCTCTTGCAATACCAATTTTTTAAAAAATAACAAGGGTTGTAATTCACCATTATAGGTTCTATATAGCTATAGTTAATAAAATATTTACTGTTATATAACTGGACTATGGGAAAACTATCCTCTCAGGTGAGAATGAATATATGAATAAGCCATGTCAGAACTTCTCCCTCTAAGAAACAAGAGACTGTCATTGTCATGGCCTTTTGAAAAATAGATCTTAAGTGGATACATTGGGATAAAATGTAATATAATGTATAAAATATTAAGGCTAACTTGGATGTTAGCTTTTTAAAAATCCCCCTGGTTATTGTGCTGGAATGAAGGATAGACCTGAATAAAGAAGAGACTGAGGTGGTTTTCAGTCAAATTATTAATCTCACCCAAAATGATCACTATAGGCAGCTAATATATAGTTAACTAATAATTACAATAAATAGTAATAATAATAATAATATCAAGAGTAGCTAACACTACATCAAGAACTTTGCCTACATATTATTTTAATTTTCAAGGTAAATATATGATATGTATTCTATTTTTAAATGTATTCTAAACATAGACTAGTTGGAATAGTGGCAAGAAGTATTTGAAGGAGTGAGATGCTGAGAGACGTGGACTCTACTTCTGTTTTACTAGGCCATGGACAAAGTTTCTGATTAAGTTATTACCTCTCCCCACCCAAAGTTCCACCATGTCTTGGAGCACTGATGGCCAAGCTAGTCCCCCAAGAACACATCCAGGCTGATTCACTTCTCTTCAGCAGAGTGCCCTGGGAATCTGATGACACATCTGTGTAGGGTAGGAGTGGGGTTGTAGGGTGATGCTAGGGCATTTGTCCATCACTTGCAACAATAGCTAGCACATTAGGTTGCACAGATCTTCTCAATGACTTAAAGGCTGACCATGTCAGTTACTGTGAACATATACAGGATTTTTAAAGTTTGGGTTGTGGAGGCCAGTAATCATGTGGTTAAATTTTGTAGTCATTTTCTAAATGATCCATTTGTTTTAACAATAAGGTTACTAAAAAAGAATTTGTATTTACTTGATTAGCCCATTATGGAGCTATCTGTATTGGGAAAACGTGTTTCAAATCTAAATTTAAGATATTTTATACACACAAACAGCTGTCTACATACCTGCTACTGTTATACTGAGACTATACTGGGAAAGTATATAACTTTCTCTGTGAGTGTGTGTGTGTATGATGTAGTAGATACACTGTTATTTACTATAGTATATATAGTAGTATATACATTGGTATATATAATATCAATATACAAGTAAGGCACTGAAAATAAAATAAAGCAAACATTTTAAAATTTATTTTAGTGCTTTTGGAAGAAGGAAACGGATATATTAAAAAGTAAAAAAAAAAAAAAGTGTGATTTAAAGAAGAGATTTAAATATTAAAAGAAAAGTAGCATAACAAAACCCCTACATCATGATTTCACATACAGATGCTTGCCTGGATTCTTAAATGCATTATCATTCTAGGCCATTATATATGTTGTTTTCTATACCTGGGATACTCTTTCTTCCTCTATTTTCTTGGCTAGGTCCTATTCATTCTTGCGGTTTCAGCATAATACTTCTCAGGTGAGCTTTGCTGGTCTTGCAGATTTTGCTACATGGCCCTGTCTTATGGTCTCATTGAATGCTGTAATTTTTCCTCGTAATGAATCTAATTATGGGGCTCTTCATGCAATTATAGATGTCCTGACTTATGGTGGTTTGACTTACAATTTTTTGACTTTACGACAGTGTGAAAGCCATATGCATTTAGCATGTGCACCAATTTAGGATGGGGTTATATCTGGATAAGCCCATCCTAAGTCAAGAGGCGTATGTATTAGTTTAATGCTTTGCTTTCTTATTGAACTTTAAGCTTCATTTGTGCAAGGACCATGTCTGTCTTGCTCTTCCTTGTGTCTGTTTACAGAGTAACACTGTAAATAATTCTTGACAAATGAACAAATTGTGAGATGGAGATCAAGATTAATCTGAGTATAATTCTGTATTGATGGATGGCATATTTTAAAAACAATATACAAGTAAGACACTGAAAATAAAGCATAAGATTGTTTTTTATCTATTTTCTCCTCTTTTTAAAGAAAAAAATGAAAATATTAAAAAATTATTGTATATTTAGAAAACCCCATTGTCTCAGCCCAAAATCTCCTTAAGTTGATAAGAAACTTCAGCAAAGTCTCAGGATACAAAAT
>NW_012100544.1:36979-39344 GCF_000951045.1 Mandrillus leucophaeus | reverse complement strand
CATGGCACAAGTATACATATGTAACAAACCTGCACGTTATGCACATGTACCCTAGAACTTAAAGTATAATAATAAAAAAAAAATTAAAAATGCAAGAGATAAATGAAAGCAATTAATAGAATAAACTGCGTCATTATTTTCTTTTGAATGTTACTGCATGGTCAACAGTCTTTACCTGCAAAATGCTTAACTTTGACTATTCCACATCCATATGCTACCAAGTTTGACTCACTGAATCTTCTGGAGGGTCCACATAAGAAAGCCCCAGAGAAATAATTTCCTGAAACTTAACCTGCAGAAAATGTGTTCTTTGTGTTAAATATGAAATCATACAAATTCTAACATGCTAACTTGAAGGACCAGATGTTACTCGCAACAGGTACTTCTGTAATGCAACTTAAGTAAATGAGTTCAGTTTAACATTATATATTTCTCTCAAGCCCATGAGGTCAGAGTCTAGGCTTGTCATATTGGGTGAGTTTACAATTAGAAGTAAAACAGATGGGAGTAATAGCATTAATGAAATTAAAAAGTACCATCAGCAAGGGTTCAGACTTGGAAATGAATTGAAAGGAGAATCTCAGATCAAGTGGTTAAAACTCAATGTCCAATGAGAAAATGGGATTTCACACTTTTCGGACTCGTCTTAGCTTCTCCAAGCACAATATTTTCCCACTCACTCCATCAAATTGCAAAATACTTTTTAAGTGAGATCTGACTTGTGGCTGAAAAAGAAAATTACACAGTACCTCTTGGGTTGTTCTCAGCCTAAAGGGTTAAATCCTCAGTGTACCTTTTGAGTTTTTCAGTGCTGGAGAGCTACGGAGGTTGTGAAAACCTTTGCAGAAATGAAATGCATAGAAACTCTTTCTGTGACCCTGAGCAATCCTGACAACACATGATGCACATTTGAGAAAGGGACTTCCTCATGAATGTGAGAATAAAGATTTAGAAACAAAGTTAAATGAAGATGGGAGCAGCATTGCTCACAGAAGGAAGATCAAACACTCCATAGAAAATACACGTTACGGTGCAATTGCCCTCTGGGAGTCACAGGATTATGAAAGTCTAACTTAATTAAGGAAGAAAATAGGTCACATTTAATAACCACATGTGTGACACATCATTTTGAACTATATAACTGAAGAGGGGAGAAAAATTAAGAAATCAGAAATGTAAGAAGGCACACAGAGAATGCATAAATGTCTTCAACTTCATCTAATTCAGGTGTTTTTTATTTCGTATGTATGAAAAATTCACCATTCTTCTAATTTACCTTTTTAAAAGCACTTGCAGTATACTTGAAAAGGAAATTTCAGGTACAAAAAGAAAGAAACAAAATGGCCTTGCCAATTTTTTTAAACTAAATTAAGAGGTAATAAGTATTCTCCTCATAAAAATATACCATGCATATTTCTTTCTTTTCTTTCTCTCATGTCATCAAATGACAATCAGGTATTGTGAACCCTGCGTAGAATCTTCTCCTATCCAGGGCTCAATGTCCCTGTGGGGTCGAGCTAATTACAGGTACATTTCCTTTGCAAGGCAGTCACACTCTGTACTGTTGAAGGCACAATTAATAATTGAACAAAGCTAGCCATTTTTTTTTTTCCTCACATGGCCACGGGTTGCAGGCAGCTTTGCTGTCACACAGGGAGCAGAGTCTCTTCTTTGGGTCTCTTCCACATAGCTTGTTTATAATCTCCAAGGAAGACTTCACATTATAGGCTGAAAAGAATCACCTACTGTTTCCGTATTTTGAAAGAAATTTTTTAAAAAAACATGAAAACAAACAAACAAACAAACAAAAATCCTAGTTTCCTTTATAAAATAGCAAAGGAAAGTTCTCTCTCCTATCACCAGGAATATGATTATGATCAGTTGGTTATTTAGGTCAGATGTAAAAGAAATGAAAGAGGAGGCGTGGGAATGGAAGGGAGAATAGTAGTCTGCCCTCAAGTCTGCAAATGCGACAGAAAGCTAGTTTTGCATGTGCCAGAATAGAATCTGACTTACAAAGTGGGCCTAGATGGAAGACCGTAGAAGAGTAAAGTTGTTTCCTTTGAGATGTCTGAAGGAGCTTGGTGGGGGATATCCCCAAAGCCCTACCCGGCCATGGATGAGTGCAGCAAATCCTTGTCCTCTGTCCCAAGCCATGGCCTTGAACAGGAGTCTATAAACTTTTCTGTAAAGGGTCAAATAGAAAATATTTTACATTTGTGGGACAAGTGATCTTTGTCGCAATTATTCAGTGATGCTGTTTTAGAACAAAAGCAACCATTGAGAATTTGTAAATGAATGAGCATGGCTGGGTTGCAATAAAACTTTATGTATGTACACTGAAATTTGAATTTTATATATATAT
>NW_012100544.1:32541-34439 GCF_000951045.1 Mandrillus leucophaeus | reverse complement strand
CTTGAGAAATCAATTTGGGATCTACTATCAAACAGAGGACCCATCTTTTCACACCACAAAATACAGATAGTTTTAAACACATTATAACCAAACACTATTCTGGATTTTTAGCAGTGTCTCAGTTTAGCTCCTGTTGTGCATCTAGTCTTGCATAATATTTTTATGGTGTTCATTCTAAAATGAATATATTGTAACAAATCTCTAGTTGCTTACATGAGAAAATTTTGTGACTATAATATATAAATTAGTTTAATTTGTGGGTTCTCTACAAAATCAATAATATGTTATAAGAAAAATTGACCTGTTGCCTATCTTTCTGGAAGATTTAAATAGAATGCTACATTCTATAAAGACTGTGTTATTTGACAAAACATAGTTTTGTATACCAGAAAATGTAATTGGTAGAGGAGTATGTATGCAGCTAATCTTAAATAATTTGCTCAAACGTTTAAATAAAGTTCGAAAAGCAGGAGGCCTGGGAACATTTTCATGGCGATGATGGTAAGAAGGGGGAAGAAAGGATGCTGAAGACATTCCAGGGAAATGAGTTTCTGATTTTGACTGAATTAGTATCAATAGCTGGGACTCATAATGAGTTCATGCAACTTAGTCCATGTCTGATGCCCATCACAGAACCTGTTGCCAAGGACAGGACAATAAAAGTGAGAAACAATTCTGTATTTTCCTGATATATTTCTTCACAAGGTGCTACAAGTTAGAAAACTGTAGTTAAAAGCAACACAAACAAACTTACAAACAACTATGTATAATTAATTCAGACAAAATATCACCCCAAGACACTCAATCACCAAACTGGCATATATTTTACATATAATATCAAGCCATTTAATGCTTCTGTATTTGTTGCATTGCAGGGGGCTGTTCTATTGAAATTGAAATTTTACAGATAGATAGATAGATAGACAGACAGATAGATAGATAGATAGATAGATAGATAGAGATCTACATATATACTCAGTACAATGATTATAAACCTTATAGAGATTAACACACTAGCAAAGACCATGAGGACCCTAAATAAGACTTATGTTGCCATTCTCCTAGTATTTTAATAACAAGATACATGCATGTCCTTCTGATTCAACAGAATTTCAATTCTGATTCTGAATTGAATTGATATTTCTGATTCAACAGAATTTCAGGAGCATGAGGATATTTTAAACAGTATGTGGCATATTAGAACCTGGAGCATTGCTTACCAGTTGGTGTAAGGTGTCTCCAGGTGATAACAGGTTCAGGACGGCCATTGGCCATGCAGACCAGAGTCACATTGCTGCCCTCATTCACAGTGACATCCGAGGAGATGTTGGAGATCTTTGGTGGGACTGTGAAAATAAAAGCAAATGGAATATGTAACCATGTCAGTAAGATTAGGCTTGTAGCCATACAACTGGAAGTGGCAAATTCAAGGTTTTATAACTTAATTTGAATTTTTGTGTTAAGAAGTAAGGTGCTTTTAAGACCCATGCTTGTCATCTGCTTACCAAATCTGTAAGTTATCCTTAAGCACATACATTGTGAAGGTAAGAACACCCTTCACAATGGCCATTTGAGTGCCGTAGGAAATACACAAACTAGTAAGATGAAAATATCTTTGCTTTTAAAAATACTAGAATGTACCTTATTTAGATATTAGACAGCATGCACATTTATGCAAATTAATAATATATTATTTCTTATCATTGTTGTTTAAATTTATTTTCTTATGTGTATATAAATATAATCCAATGTCTTCTTCAAGTACCAGCAAAAGAAAAACAATGCTATTTAGCATAAGATTACATTACTGTATTATTAAGATGTGGCAATACCTGGTTACTTATAATCTAGCAACATAATGAACATGGATTAATCATCACAATAGAAAGCATTTAAAT
>NW_012100544.1:27673-29266 GCF_000951045.1 Mandrillus leucophaeus | reverse complement strand
AATTTGTAAATGAATGAGCATGGCTGGGTTGCAATAAAACTTTATGTATGTACACTGAAATTTGAATTTTATATATATATATGTGTGTGTGTATATATATATATAGAGAGAGAGAGAGAGATTTTTGCAAGTCAAAGAAATAAAATTATTTTGATTTTTCCCCATTTAACAATTAAAAAACTATTCTTCACTTGCAGGCAGTACATAAATGGAGCAGACTAAATTTGATACACAGGCTGTGGTTTGCTGACCTCTGTTACTGACTACTGAGAATCCCTGTGAGTGTATCTATTTTCCTGGTTGATACTGAAGTCTGCAGGGTCCTCTGAGTTTATGTAAATACAGCCTTTACTCTGGAAGACATAGCTTGTCCTCTGGTCTTGTGGTGACTTGAAACATTACAGAAAAACAAGGGGTCAAATCACATGTTCATTATCATGGGAAAGTTTATGAGTGTTAGTCATGACTACCCAGACTCCTACAGAAGGTGGGAAAGGCTCTGAAACTCTGGTTCCACATCAGAAGTTTTATAAATTCAAGGGATAAAAAGGAATCTATCTTTAGGTTCAATTCAGCCATAGAAAATTTTTCTTGAAAAGCCTATTTGCTAGTCAACGTTGTGCCAAAATAAATATTTTCTATTAATGCAGTTCATTATTTGATTGTAACTTGAATAGACTCTTTCTTCCTTTCTAACTCCCATATCCCTTCTTTTATCTACCACCTTGTTCCACAAAAGAGTAAGAAATTATAAATAGTATCTTTACATAGACATTTAAATTAATTAGAAAAAGTGAGACAAAATAAAAATAATGGTAAGAAAACAAGATGATAGCACAAGTGTGATCTGAAATGGACTTGATCCCATAAATTTCTGCATAGCTTGTTTATAATCAATTTTTAATGTGTAATTTATGTATAATAATTTATATATTTTTACAGATGGTCCATAAATTTGACTCTAAGTTTACAATAAAGGGCATACAATCACTTATGAAAATTCACTGGGTCCTTTCTTAAAAAGCAAATGATTGCTTAGGAAAAAAGAAAGTAGAGATACTGAAAAACAAAACAAATTTCCTCAAATGGTCTTCTCAAAGGAAAACTGTAAAACAATTAACAATCTCTCAATTATAACATTACAGTAAACACAATGATTTTAGAAGGTGTCTTTTATAACATCCTTAAATATGAGCCAATAGCTTCTACACCAAATTGCTATTCAGTAAAAGCAATGCTACTTGGGACACGGGTAGGTGGCATGGGATTGGAGCCAACACAATGCCATCCAAGTAGAATGTGCTCTGAAGGTTTAATTCATTCCAAGGGAAAGATATAATATCTACACGTTTGTACTCGAGACAATCCTTTATACATTTTTTTTTTCCACATAAGGTCTAAAATAAGTATGTGAGTCAATGAGTTTGAGATTTCTCTCCCAAATAAATGTCTCATGTATATATTATCAATAAATGAGAAATTGCCTGTGTTAATAAGGATGAGTTTTGCGTGACATTTTCTCAAGAAAATAGAGGCCTCTAATAAGAATATCTGCCTAAATATAAAACTATTCTATAGGTTGGTCCAAATTTT
>NW_012100544.1:13937-25343 GCF_000951045.1 Mandrillus leucophaeus | reverse complement strand
ACCACTACTACTAACAATGTAATTAATAGCTAACTTTAATTAAACATTTATTATACATAAAACCCAACATAGAGTATTTAACAAATATTACTTCAATAACTTCTTACAATAAAGCAATGATATCCTATGAAGTTTTTATTTATGGTGGGAAACTGAGGCATAGAGGGGGCTAGGTGAGGGGCAGAAAATGAGTTTCAATCCCAGCCAATTCTGGGCCTTTGCTCATAGGCACTACTTGATTGCAACTTCATCTTCACAACCCAGGCTACCAGATGGCTGAAAACAACAGAAATTAGTTTTTGGTGATGTGAGAAATGAGTCCCCAAGGGCAAGCTGTACTGCCGTCTGACTTCCTTCATTAGTGTTCAGGGTGGCAACATTAGATCACACGTCGGTAGGCTTAAGTGGGGAGTGAATTACTCACAAATTTCATCACAGAGGTTATGCACTGATTACAAATAGCAGGGTTTATAGTCTGACTGTGAATTTCTTCTTTTTTACTCACTTGTTTAGGCTGTCCCTGAGAAAGTATGTGTCTGGGGGAAGGAGGAGGACAAAAGAGCATGAAGGAGTTCAATAATGAATTTTATCTTTTCTCATTCTTACTGCCCATTAGGGACTCTGTGTAGTGACGAATAAAACAGGAACATTTTCTGCTTGCAGAAGCAAGCACCTGACAGCCAAACGATCCCTGCAAATCTTCATTAGGAGACACTGATGGTACTTGGGCAACTGACTGGTTCAGAGTGTGACACGGAGGAAGCAGGATGAGGACTCTCTCCACCTCAGCATTCCACTCTTGTAGGGCCTCTGGGTAGGGGACCGGTCATTACAAGTCAAACCCAAGGGCAGCAGACTGTAGCTGATTCCAAATATTTAGCAATCTCTATTTACAGAGTTCCTAATCCTCCTTTTGGCTATTGGGGTTAAGGGTCGTTTTCTCAAATTCACACACTGTCTTGCAATATGTTCTCACAGACTTTTGCAGTGAAAACCTGAAAGATCATATATATTTTACAGGGAAGAATATCAGGCACAGAGAAAAATGATGGCTTGTTAAGGACGAGCCCATCAAGAACTATGGCTGGACTTAGAATTCAGAGCTCCTGAATGTCCGATTGTTCCATTGTTTGGAGTTCACAGTTACTAACTCTCAGATGAGTAGGCTAGTGCTCTGAACATCTTCAAAACAACTGCAATGAACTATAAATCAATGATAGTGTTTCAGAACAAAATGTGGACATACTAGGTGCCATCCTCAACAATCCAAAATCTATCACAGAAAGCTATATAGTCATTCTAAGATTCCGCATTACTAAAGTTGTAGTTACATCTGAATTGCAACACAGGACACAGTGTGAGGAGAAGAAATATAGATATGTTGTGATTTTTTTTTTAAGTCTCTATATCCCTAATATAAAACCATGCACATTTATAAAACAGAAAAAAAATCCACAACTAAAAAAAATCCCAGAGAATTACTACCTGTGGTACAATTGACTGACAATCTCTCTCTCTCTTTTAAATAAAAGGACATAGAGCAAAGACTTTGCATTTACATGTCACACCAGTTAAGCCACTTGCTCAATTTCACATACACAGGTACTGATAAAGTTGGGAATAAAATCTAGAATAATTGACTGCAGGGCTATGTTCTGGCCACCAAACCACACTGCATCTCCTAATTAAGGACAATCTATTCAAGTACTGAGTCTCAGAGACTGGAGATAGAGAAAGTGTTCATGCTGAATAGTTAGGAATGTAACCACGTTGTATTCCATGTGCCTCTGGATCACTTTCAGTGGGTCTTACTTCATCATTTGCTTTCCTACTTTTATTTTATTTTGTACTAGCTTCTTCCCATAAGCATGTACATATGATACAGTCTTTTTTGTTGTCAAAAGAAATTTCTCCCTAAACTCTTTTTCACTTCTGTTCTTTTTTTTTTTTTTTCTTTTTTCCTGTGACTTAGCTTTCAGGAGATCCTGAGAACATGTGTCCCTTTTTTATTTTTTATTTTTTCCCACCTTATTTACTTTCAATCTCTCTTTCCAAATCTCTTGAGGGAATTGTCCTACACCACATCGTCATCTTCCATCCACACCTCAACCTTGAGTGCAATCTGGATTCTCTCCTTAACCTCAAATGAAATTACTGTCAGGAAGCTCACCAATTATCATATTGTTTCTAGGTCTATGGACAATTTCTGTTATCTTGTTTTTCTCTGAACTGTTTGGCTCTGTTGATACTCCTTTCAGTTGTTATTTTTTATTTCCCTTGGTTTCTAGGACACCAAATTTAACTGCTTTTCCTCTTATCCTTATAGTCAGCCTTCTCAGATTAACTCTTAGGCTTATCTTGTCCTTTCCTTAACTATCTGTATTTAAGAGTTTGATCACTTACCTCTTTCTTCATCTCAATCTATACATTCATCAAAGGATCTTACCTATTTTCTAGCTTCAGAAGCTAAAGCACCACCTGCAGCCCAGATTTTTTTCATTATTGTTATACCTACATTCCAATGGACTATTCTGTATCTCTACTGTTTGCCTCACAGACACCCAAGATTCAAACTCAGGACTAAAGTCATTATCTTCCTTCCCACAAAACACTTGTGTTTTATTATCTCAGTTAACAGTGTCATCAGGTAGAATTGTCTAAGCAAAAAAAGCAAAGCATCTCCCTTGACTGCCGTCTCCCCTTCACTACACTCATAAAAAATTGATCCTCATGTTCTGTGGTTTATGTCATGTTCTGTGGTTTATGTCATGTATTGAGGATCAATTTTATATTATATGAGTGTGATGTATATACGCATATATATACACGCATATATATGTATATATAAAAATATATATGTATATATACCTGTGTGTGTGTGTGTGTATGTGTGTATATATATATCAGATTCATTCTTTACTCCCAGTCCCTACTCCCACTAACCTTGTTTCAGACATTAACATTTCTTTCTGGGAAGGCCTAAATTACTGAAATGAGAAAATATTAAAAATGGTTTCTTTGTCTCTAGCTTTCCGCTCTTCATGCCCACTGCCACACATTCACCACACTACAATCAGATATTTTTTTCCTAAATTGCAAATGTGAATGTAATATCTCTTGATTAATCTCATTGTCCTCAAGATAAAATCCGAACTTTTAAATATGGTTTAATAGGTCATTCATGATTGGCCCTGCTTATCTCTCCAGCTTCATTCCCTACTCCATTTGCATTGCATCATCCAGTGGCATCAGGCAAATTTTGGCTTCTGGAAGTGCTCTCCTCACACTCTGGCATTTGAGATTATATTTCTTCCTACATGAAATATTCTTCTTTCAACTCTTCATGCAATTACCCTCTTCCCCTTTCAAATTTCAGCTTGTCAGCTTGTCTCCTTACTTGTTTGCGAAAGACTTTCCTGTTGTTCCCCACCCTGCTGCCTCCCACTCTGTTCCTGGATCCACACTGGGTGAAATGCCCTGCTGTGTTCTCACCTCATGCCCCACTCCTGAGGCCATATTGGGTGAAATGCCCTGTGTCTCACCCTCACAGCACTGAACCGTGACAGCCGGGTTACTTACCTGTGCCTTTCACTAAACCATAAGAGCCACACAGTGTTTTCTGAACCACTGAATCTTACAGAGCATGGTGCTTAGAACATAGTAGGTGCTCAAAAAGTGCTTGAAAAAAATTCACTTAGTTTTTCCTAACTTTTTACTTCACTCAAGAAGGGTATCTCACAGAATTTTTGTCAGAAAGGAGTAAGTTTTCATTTTGAATGAGTAAAATGGAGCTCTTATCAATATTTATTTAGCTACCCCTTTAGTCATCTATTTCCCTATCAACTTATTTGACTCTTAATAAAAAACATTAACCATGAGGTAGAGAAGTGTCTGTATATTTCAGGAACATAGCAGCCAAGAAGAACTTGGTGTCTAACTTCCTCAACTACAGGCTTTTTTCTGAGTTTTAGTGTCTTTGTTTCTTTTTCTGTGAGGAGGAAGAAGTAGATAGATAGATATAGATGTACCTTTCTTAGTGTAATAGTTTACTATTTCTTTCCTAGTTTCCCGTAGCCCTCCATAGAATTAAATTTAGATAATCACCAATAACATCAGGTGGCAATTCAAAAATTTTATTCTATTACCCCATAAAATCTTTATAAAAATCCTGGGAAGTAAAATGTATTATTATTATTATTATTATTATTATTATCATCATCATCATCATTATTACTACTATTACTACCATTTCCCACATGCAGGCAAAGGGGACAAAAATGGATAAATATCACATAGCTAATGAATAATAGAGGTAGAACCAAAACCTACAATTTGTATGTTTCACAAACTTTACTCTTCCTCTAGATCATATTCACTTCTGCAAAAGTGGTAGCGATCGTATTTTTTCCTTAGTTTAATTCTCAGTAGGAATGACTGCCTAGAAAGTACTGTTTAATATTACATACCTATTTGAATCAGCAAACGTAAGTTGTTTATTTTTCAAAATCACTGTAATATTGATTTATGCCGAATTCTTGGAACAACATAGTACTCTGTGTAGTGCTTTTTTTTCCTTTCTAGACAATCCCTTAACAATTCTTATTTACAGAATATTAGTGAGATTTATTATATTTTCCTAAATATAATGCCATGAACCATTTATTCAATGTTTTCAATCTATTCAGTTTCAGTGATAACTACATTTGTCTGGATTATTTTGTTTTTCTTACTGATTAATGAGAGCTACTTATATTGTAAGGAATTGACCTTTTGTTGTCATGTAGTCATATTTACAATTTATTCTTCGGCTCTGTCTTTTGTTATGATTATTTTTGTTTTGCTGTAGTTTAAAACTTCCTTGTTGTTGTATCTATTGATCTCTCTTTTGTTATTTCTTCCATTGCTTTCATGCATAAATAATCCTTTTCCAACATAAGAACAGTTAAATATTTATCTCTATTTCTTCTTTTTATTTTAATTGGTTCTTTTTTTATACTGAATTCTTAAAATCATACGAATTTATTTCTGGTATGAGAAATAATCAGTTTTTTCCTCCCTATAATTTTTTAGCCAATGTCTACAATACCATTTGTTGAATGATGTAAAGTGCATACACTCTTTTGGTTTTCAGAATTACCCTATAAAGTGCTACCAACCTGGCCAGCTCAGTATTTCTGGGAAACATGTAAATATAAACATTACTTACCATGCTAACTAATTCAACCAAAATATTTCTAAAATATATAATTAACTTTTTGGATACTATACTATTATGTGTTAATTTTAAAATTTGGATTATTAAATGGGTAATATTCTTTATTGAAATGCACATACATTCTGCATTACAAAATACACATTTCTTTCTTTTGTTTTTCTGAGCGCAGTGGAGCGATCATAGTTCACTGCATCCTCAAACTCCTGGGCTCAAGCGATTCTTCTACCCTGATCTCTCAAAGTGCCGAGATTACAGGCATGAGCCATTGCATTGGGCCTATATACTTTTTTCTATTTAGTAAAAATTGAATGGTGATTTCTGAAATAATGCTAAAATCTAGGTGCATCTAATAATGTAGACTCTCTCAGCTGTGCAATGGCGCAGCCTTAAGTAAGATTATGACACAGTCAGTCTGGCTCTGCCACCTGTTTTTCTGGCCCTCCTTATTGTCTTTGCAGTTCCTTTATCCACCCTCTACCAGATCTCCAGGGTCTGCCCTGACTCTTACAGACCCAGAGTTGACTGTCCAGAGGTGTTTGTACAGTTCTGTAGGTTCACAAATCATCCCTCCTTCTTTTTGTATAAGACTAACATTTCTTATATATGCCAAAAAGTGGAAATGGAGTCAAAGTCAGGGACATAAGTAGAATAGACATATATGATTTACTTGCCGAGAATCCATGCCTCTTTCTTCTGGTAAGACATCCTGGTTTTCCTTTGGAAAAACCACTGCTCACCCACAGCTATTGGTTTGCTGGGACTCTTAATCAAGTGACCAATTCTTGGACAAGGAGTGGGGACAAGACCTAAGCTGTACCGTTCAGACTTCCCCCCTTGGAACCTGGTTTCTATGAGGAATGATTCAAAAGAGGATGAAACTGACTTAATCTCTTGTTGGCAGACTGTGTTAATGGCCCCAAATCTGTACCCTTCCCTCTATCCCTGTCCTTTGTGACATCTATGCCCTCCTACAGAGGGTGACATATACTTTTTCATCCCTGGGGCATGTTACTTGCTTTTGGCAACAGGATGTCAGCATCTGGAACACAAGCATAGTTTTGAAAAGTGCTGGCACCATTGAATTCACCTGTGCTTGTGCCTCTGCCATGGTCACCAGAAGAACATGCTCAGCTGAGCCTCTTCATCCCAGGAGAAGGATGGGAGATGCCAGACAGAATTGTCAGAGAAAATACAGTGTACCCAGTTAAATATAAATTTGTGACAAACAACAAATGCTTTTTTAGTATAAATGTGTTCCAAATATTGCATTAGACACATTTATAAGAAAAATTATTTGTTGTTTACCCCAAATCCAAATTTAACTGGGCATCCTTGATTTTTACTTGTCAAATCTGGTAACCGTAGGAGCAGAGTCACCTCAAGAAATTCAGCCTCAATCAGCTGACTTCCCCACTTGTGCAAAATAAAGAATAAGTATTATTTTATGCTCCTGATTTTGATTTGTTCAGCAGCAATGGTTAGTATACATCATGAAAGGCTAACCACCTAAAAGGACTATTATTCTTCCCTAGTTTTTGCCACTAATTATTTGAAGTTATGGTTTGGATATCCAGAGATACAGTGCTTGTGTACTTGCTGAAGTAAAGTTTTTCTGTTTTCCTTCAATTCTGTGTTATTTCATATTCTTCCAATGGACCACCTGCTTTATACATCAGATTAGCCAGTCAATTTCTATTGCTTAAACCAAAGAATGCTAATTGTTGCAAATTAAGGATCAGCCATAATAGGGGGAAAATTTGAAGAGGGGACTTTCCACAGAGGTAAACTGTTGTCATCTCTGCCTAGATACTCCGTTGGCTTCCACATGCTAGCTTTGTTGCATGTTAAGCATTGGTTGAGTATCTGTCAGTTTGGTTGCTTTAAAATAACCTTAGATCTACAAAGCCATTTAATTCCAGCTGTGAATATTTTAATGCGTTTATCCTTGGTTCCTAACTGAACAACCAACAGAAGGAAACTAATCACTTCCAGAGTAGGAGAGAAAAGTGGTCAGTTGGCTCATTTCCCTAACCTCAAATAATTAGCGGTTATTACTTGTACTCAATTCAAAGTGCCATTTCTAATGGTACAAATTAGCAACGAATTAGTCTCATTAGTTATTGTTCATTCAAAGATGGGGCAAGGTGTATACACTACTGTGTATGTGGTGATGGTGGGGTCTTAAAAAAACACCATCAACTCCCTAATTTTTAACTTTTCTTTGGTACAGCAAGAAGAGCTTAAGCCCTGTTTATTTGCATATGTCACAGGCTATGAAAGAATATGGTGTGTCTATGTAAGAACTGGGTTCAGAAATCTACAGAATGTTTCTTGAGCAGCACTTGCTGTATTTAATAAGCATACTCCCAGGATTCAACAATGAGGGTAAAAATATATAATGCAACACATAAATGCCATCTAGTGAAACATCAAACATCCATCGAACCTGGCATTTGGTTTCTGAAAATGCCACTAAAGCATGTTTTGCTGCATGGTGTGGGAGTTTGCAGGATGGATGACAGGACTGGGAAATGTAGCACAGTGTACTAGATTGAGAGCCGGGGGATTTGTGATCCCACCCAGCCACTAGCTCACAATGCAACAGAATATTCTCTGACATTTGCTTCTGAATCCCCATCATCAGGCACTTTGTAGGTGCTTACCCAATTTTGAGTGAATAAATGACCAAACTATAACAAATTATTTAAATCCTTCTGAGCTTCAGTTTCCTCACCTAGCAATTGGAGGTACAAGGTTAGCATTAGGCAATATTACAGGATTGATATTAGGGTCAAATAAGATAACGCATGTGAACTTGGTCTATCTATAAAGCAGTAAGAGGTCTGACAAATGTACCTATTATTTATTACATACTAAAACTAGCTAATAAAGAAGTGTTGTCTTGAGCCCTCCTAGGATAACATGGTAAAATAGCCCATGCATTTCTGTGGCTAATGGCATTCTAGTTATATTTTTGCAGACTCCATGATTGCCAAAAGTATAGGTAATTACTATAATTTATAATTAATCATTAATTGTGGCATTAAAAATAAATTACCCCAAAGATCTGTATTGAGCTTTTATCTGCTATTATGGAGAGCTCTGCCAGTATGTTGAGCCATTTAATAAATGTCTGGATACTTTATATCTCCAATAAAAAGTGACACAAAGATGCAAGAATATATACCATGAGTGAAATAATTTTCACCATTTTTTTTTAGAAACTTAGCTGACTCTTTTTTTCCAAGAAAAAGCAGCCAAAATTAAATTTTGTCACAATTTTACATAATTTGTCATGTCTCCATAAAAAATTGGTCTTCTTTAATTTGTTGCCCTTGTAAACAACAGATGTTGCCAGGTGTTTTGTGGCTGTCATTGGAGTCTCTGAAGCCTTAGACCTTGTAGTAGAATACAACTGGCAGTGAGAATATCTTTTCCACTAGCACTAGTTCCCACTTCTATTAGGATCCATTTGCAAAGCAAGAAACATCAGCCTGTGGGGTCGGCATTTGAACCACATTCTATCGGAACATGATTTCATTTAGACACAAATTTCATGGGCAAGTAGAAAAAATACAGAAACTATAGCTTCTTTGAGTGTCAGGTGAAGCTGAGGGAAGAAAAAAACTCATTATAAGTATCAGTTACTCAAATGTCTCTGCCAGGAGTGATTACTAATGCTACATTCGTGCCTGCATTAAGTGATGATCCAAATAAGGTAAGAGGGATAATATGCTAACTATTTAGAAGAAAAGATAAAATGTATGCACAAAACAAATCTATGCTAGGTACCGTGTGTGGTAATGCAGTTAACTCAGGGAAACTGGAGCAGGAAGCTAATAGAAATGACATATTAAGACAATGTATGGTCAAGAAAAAGCCATCTTCCTTTAATCCTCTTTTCATCCGACAGGAGCAGTTTCTGAACTGCACATGTAACTAAAAGTTAGTGCCTGACGCTTCAGTGATGTTGTTCTCCGAGATGTAGCCGGCATTTTCGTATGCTGGCTAAGGTTGTAAGCTGGGTAAAGCATACTCTTCTGGGCCTTTGAGCCCTACATTATTACATTCTCAAGTGGCCTTATGAGTCCCAAGCACTGTCCCAGGAAGTCAGATTTACAACAAAACAGTCCCTAGAGACTCATCCAGACAGTTGCCATCATCAAAAAGTGTTGCGGGAAGTCAGGGACCCCAAACGGAGGGAGCGGCTGAAGCCGTGGCAGAAGAACATATATTGTGAAGATTTCATGGACATTTATTAGCTCCCAGAATTAATACTTTTATAATTTCTTACACCTGTCTTTACTGTAATCTCTGAACATAAATTGTGAATATTTCATGGACACTTATCACTTCCCCAGTGAATATCCTTGTGATTTCCTATGCCTGTCTTTATTTTAATCTCTTAATCCCATCATCTTGTTTGTAAGCTGAGGAGGATGAATGTCACCTCAGGACCCTGTGATTGTGGATTGTGTCACCGGCGCAAATTGTTTGTAGAGCATGTGTGTTTGAATATGAAATTTGGGCATCTTTAAAAAAGAACAGGATAACAGCGATGTTCAGGGAACAAGAGAGGTAACTTTGAACTGGCTGCTGGTGAGCCAGACGGAACACAGCTATATTTCTCCTCTTTCATAAGCAAATAGGAGAAATATCGCTGAATTCTTTTTCTTAGCAAGGAACATCCCTGAGAAAGAGAATGCGCCCTGAAGGTAGGCCTATAGAGGGCCCCTTTTAAGGTGTCCCGTCTTTTATGGTCTAAGGCAAAGGGATGAAATGAGCCCAGGTCTCCTATAGTGTTCCCAGGCTTATTAGGACAAAAATTCCCACCTAATACATTGTGGTCAGACAGGTTATCTGCTCTCAAACCCTGTTTCCTGATAAGATGTTATCAATGACAATGCGTGCCCAAAACTTCATTAGCAATTTTAATTTCACCTCATCTGGTGGTCCTGTGATCTCGCCCTGCCTCCATTTGCTTTGTGATATTTTATTACCTTGTGAAGTATGTGATCTCTGTGATCCACACCCTATTTGTGCACTTCCTCCCCTTTTGAAAATCGCTAATAAAAACTTGTTGGTTTTAAGGCTCTGGGAACATCATGGATCCTGCTGACATGTGATGTCTCCCCCGGACACCCAGCTTTAAATTTCTCTCTCTTGTGCTCCTTCCCTTTATTTCTCAACCAGCCGAGACACTTGGGAAATAGTAAAGAACCCATGTTAAACATCAGGAGTGGGTTCTCCTGATAAAAAAAAAGGAGGGTTAATTTGAATTAGATGGCTCTAAATAACTTAAACATGGTAGCCATGGGACAAATAAATGTTACATAGCTCATTTATATACCAACCAGTGGTGAAAGTTCTCTGCTGGTGACACATGTGTAGTGTGGATATCTGCGAACTGAGAGTCCCTTAGTCTGCCTAAAATCAAGGTATATTAAATTGAAATCTTTCTATATGTATTAAATGTTCACAATCACCCCAGAATCTAAGTGAGTGTTCAAGTTTAGAAATGGGACAAATTATCCAGACACCAGCATGTGCATTCAGCTAAGGGTGCCCATTATTGCTGCTTCAGCAATAGGTGCAGTCTGTGGGATATCAAGTGGCTGTTCCCATGGATGGGTCATTGCCTTGCTAAATAAAAGCAAATGGAACCCTTCTGAGTCTGTTCACTGAAGCTGCAGTTACTCAGCAAGTCAGCAACTTCTCTGAAATCTCATATTCCCAGACTCTTATTCTAGCCATTTGGATATTTGTTTTTGCTAATTTTGGAAAGCCTGCAGATGCTGATTTAAGTAGATAGAATGAATAAAATTACTATCTTTCCTTTACCTAGGCAAAATATCTTTTATGTTTCTGGTACGAACAGAATAGGATTTAGATACTGTCCAACCAGAGCAGATGGTTTTACTTGGCAGAAATGTGGGTAGTTAACAGAGGGAAGCTCAAAAAATATCAGGCTACCTTGGGTAGGTGGCAAATAGCAATTGAGTGAATTCCAACTGGGAAGTGGCACCCTAAGACATTATCAGAGAAAAGAAAAGTGTACTTTTCCCCCTTTATACTCTAAAAGACATATTTTTCTATGTGAAAGGAAGTTGCATGGTATAATTCTTAGACAAGATGAAAATTCGGGTTGCATTCCTGGCATCTACCAGAAATCCACTCCTTATTCCAGGGGA
>NW_012100544.1:0-11182 GCF_000951045.1 Mandrillus leucophaeus | reverse complement strand
GTTCTCTGCTGGTGACACATGTGTAGTGTGGATATCTGCGAACTGAGAGTCCCTTAGTCTGCCTAAAATCAAGGTATATTAAATTGAAATCTTTCTATATGTATTAAATGTTCACAATCACCCCAGAATCTAAGTGAGTGTTCAAGTTTAGAAATGGGACAAATTATCCAGACACCAGCATGTGCATTCAGCTAAGGGTGCCCATTATTGCTGCTTCAGCAATAGGTGCAGTCTGTGGGATATCAAGTGGCTGTTCCCATGGATGGGTCATTGCCTTGCTAAATAAAAGCAAATGGAACCCTTCTGAGTCTGTTCACTGAAGCTGCAGTTACTCAGCAAGTCAGCAACTTCTCTGAAATCTCATATTCCCAGACTCTTATTCTAGCCATTTGGATATTTGTTTTTGCTAATTTTGGAAAGCCTGCAGATGCTGATTTAAGTAGATAGAATGAATAAAATTACTATCTTTCCTTTACCTAGGCAAAATATCTTTTATGTTTCTGGTACGAACAGAATAGGATTTAGATACTGTCCAACCAGAGCAGATGGTTTTACTTGGCAGAAATGTGGGTAGTTAACAGAGGGAAGCTCAAAAAATATCAGGCTACCTTGGGTAGGTGGCAAATAGCAATTGAGTGAATTCCAACTGGGAAGTGGCACCCTAAGACATTATCAGAGAAAAGAAAAGTGTACTTTTCCCCCTTTATACTCTAAAAGACATATTTTTCTATGTGAAAGGAAGTTGCATGGTATAATTCTTAGACAAGATGAAAATTCGGGTTGCATTCCTGGCATCTACCAGAAATCCACTCCTTATTCCAGGGGAAGCCAGTAGGATTTAGTCCTAAAACATGACATATCCTTAAAAACTTCAAAACACTTCATGGGCAACCAAAATACTTTTTCTGTGTTCTATTAATTTTTTTTAAAAAAATTGAATGTGAGGAAATATTGCCTATATCCCATAAATGAATTATTTAGCTACTAAGATAATATGATAAAAGATAAGTCCTTATATCAAAAGCAAGAAAGATTTAAAACCAGAGAGAAAGGACCCAGAAGTGAATAGGAAACAGAAGTATAAAGGGTTCGGGGACCAATTTATTGTCTATTATGCTTAAGGATCATACGAAACAACATTTATTGAGTGCCTACAACACATACAGACATTGTGCAAGGCATGAGAAAAGGTGAGGAGGGGATAAAACAATAACAATTATGACTTAGATCAACCATGTTTTCTTGTTTCAACAGAAGTGCCAGTTGGAGGTTATCATGAAAATAATATGAAGAGTTACTCTTACATTTTCAAAATGACTTACTGTTCATCTTATTTTTCATTTCATTTTGGGGATCAGAAATGTGTAGAGATAACTCTGGTGCTTGTAAGAATCTCTTAAATGTAATGATTTCATGCCTACATAACTAGCTGCCAATTTTATTTTATTTTTTTTTTAGTTGCTTAAGGCATATAGTGTTCTTTGCATGTAGGGAAGGAGGTAGATTCTAATAGAAACAACTAGGGTGAACTAAAGCATGCCTAGAATACAATGAAAATAATAAAAGTTGTTTCTTGCCACTGTTTAAGGGCCCAGAGGATAGAATATTTAGACAAAGAATATGATTCACAGGAGGTTTTAGAATTTCTTTCTTTGCATTGCCCCTGCTCAAAGCTCACCATACACCATTTTAAACAGAATGTGGAACATACATATTATTTCCTTCTAAACAAATAGAGTTACCATTGTGATTTAATTAATACATTCATATCAATTTTTAGTTTTTCAAAAATTATAATAATGATAGAAAACACAGTAGTTGCTGCAAAGGTTAAACATACCTAGGAGAGATAGAATTTCTGTAATTTTAATTAAGTTTGAAAATTCCAGAGAGGTAATGTCATGCCGGGTGTGGGATGGGGATAGGGGAGAGAAATCCCAAACAAAACCTTGAATTGATGAATATGTGTTAGATTTTTTTCCTTTTTATCTTTGTTTGCCCTTCTTTGGAGGGGCAAATAAACATTACATAATAAAAGAAAATGCAAACAAGTAGAAAAGTGAGAAGAAATAATAAAAATAATAATGATAGTAATTGATAATAACATCTAAGGTAGCATAACATTATACAATTTGCACAGCACTGGTATATGCCTTGCCATATTTCATCCATACCATATCCCTGTGTGATAGCTCAGACAGGTATCATTACAACTATGTCTCACCCTTAAATTGCTTGGACAACTGAGGCTCAGTGAATTCCAGTCTCTTGGCTGAATCACAGAGCTAAAGAGTGAAAGTACTAAGTTCATGACCAGTTATTTTGATTATGTTAAGATGAAAGGAAAGCTTTGATATTTCACAGACTAAATTATATACCAGTGACCAGGCCAGGTGGCTTATGTCTGTAATCCCAGTACTTTGGAAGGCTGAGATGTGAAGTAGCAGTTTGAGACAAGTCTGGGCAACATGGCGAGATCCTATCTCTATGAAAAAATTATAGAAAAAAAAATTAGCTGGACATGGTGGTACACACCTGTAGTCCTAGCTATTCAAGAGGTCGAGGTGTGAGATGGAGGCTGCAGTAAGCTATGATCATGCTACTGCACTCCAGCCTGGGTAACAAAGAAGACCCTGTCTCCAAAAAAAACTTAAATAAATAATAAATAATTGACCACTGACATATTAGATGCTATCATGTTGATTAAATTAAACAGAGGCCAAGATAACTGGGGCACAACTAGAGATAAGAAAGTCTGGGTAGGTGGGTAGTTGTGTTGAGCATAGAAATGGAAATGCCACTGATCGCATAGAAGCAATGGGAGATTCGTTTACTGAAGTTAGTTTTTCTCCTGCATTATTCAGTTCTAAGATTATATGGTTAAGGATTTACTTTCTGATTTTGAGGTATTTTTCTAAATAATGGTGATAATATTCAGATGTGCAACTTGAAAAGCTTGAACAATTTTGCAACGAAAAGTAGATCCATTTCTATGAGCCTATTTACTGCCTGTATCACATTTCCCTTCCGTTTGGCCAACATGAAATGGTATTTCTCTTCTCTCCCTTCTCTTTTTAAAACTCAAGAAGGGGGGCATGGCGATGATGGTGAGAAGGAGCGTTCCATCTCTGCTTCCACAGATAAATCCCAAATGGGGCAAGCCTCTCATTAATCTTGAGCTAAATGTGAAGTTAGACATGGAGGGGCCTCTTGTTCCACCTGTTTGTTCAGAGCCCTGGGCATGTTATGGAGAAAATGTCAAAAGATTTCTCCTCTCTTACTTCTGCACCCTGCCGTGATGTTTTATTCAAACCTCTATGTCCTAAGGAAACAAACACTGCCTATAGAAATCTCCCCGTCGTGGCTCCCAGTCTCACACATAAACATGCACAACACCTGTGTTTAGGAGCGCTGATCAATTCTCACAAAAAGCAGTTTCTCCGTAACATGCTGCGGGGCCGGAGCACTCTAGCGAATGATTTCTGTGGCAGCCGCGACCCTCTGCGACTGTGTTTGTATCCATCTGGTAATGCTTGTGCTTATACAACACGATGTGTCCACTGACCCTTCCTTCCAATGAGAAATGATTTTAACTGCCACTGGAACTCTGAGTTCACATAGAAAAAAAACCTGACTGCTGGAAAAATAGGGCTCGGTGTGGGGAAAACGTGATGCAGATGCCCCTGAGAACCAGTTGGAATCAGCAGCTCATCCACAAGGGAAGAAAGGAAGAATTTTTCTTGCTTGACTTTGCATCAGCTCTATATTTGGTACTGTCCTTGTGGCTAGCAGGGGTAGTAGCTTTTCAATAAGGCCTCGGCTGGAAATCTATAGAAACTACATTTGAGATTCTATAGAAACTCTAAGGAAATGAGCACAGGATAAGGAAAGTGAGCAGCTCCCACTGTCTCTATGTCCCATCACCAGCGCATGAGATGGGTTACAAGGCAAGAATTAGGACAAGATGGTCATGGTGGTCATGCAATTGGATGCACATTGGCACAGCCAGTTAAGGCACCTGATATGATGGATCCTTTGTTCTCAATGAGCCACAGACTGCACAAGGCAGAGACACATGCAGCAGCAGTGAGTAGGATTCCTGTTTTGATCGGTTCCAAACAGCTCCAGATGGACTGAGAACCAGGCCTGGTGGCCACCAGGAATATTCTTGGTTCTCAGCCCATATCTCTTCCTTTTTAATCCATGAGGAAAGGGCGAGCTGCTCCCTCTGTCTGTTCCTCTACCCATCCTCCCTCTGCCTTTGGCAAGTCACTTAACCTCATCTGGAATATAACTTGGCCCCCAGAGACTTTGGACATAGGGTGTTTTATTTCCAAGAGTCAGACTTGTCACACCAGCAGAAAGCACAGTGCCTAGTTTGATATGGCTTTTCATTAACTGTGTGATAAGGGAGTTAACGCATCTTCAATACCATGTGTAAAATTACAAGGAAACAATACTCAGGGCCACTTGTGATTACTTTGCTCTCTTAGCCTTTTGCTAATGCTTTTTCATTAATTATATAGCCATCACATTTCTCCTGATGGTAAAATACCCCAAGTGGCTCAACTCCAAACTGCAAATTTTAGCTATTTGCCCTTCCTCTAATGATTACAGGCTGTGGGACAGAACATAATATTAGCCTCTTTCCATGTTACGAAAATTGAAGGTATGCCCAGAGAAGCTAAGATTTAAGTCTCAAAGAAAATCTTCTCCAACATATTTAACACATATATAGTGTTACCAAAGGAACGTAAAAGAATGCAAAACATCTCACTACTGACTTTTCATGAAGCTGCACAAGACATTAGGCTTTGCCTTATGCTGGTCCCTCTGATGGCTTTGGGAGTCAGATCAGGTTTCAGCTATAAGCCAGCTGGTGCCATCCATTTAAGGGAAAACAGTTATGTAAGTGAAAAAGATTCTAATCACTAAGTCTAATTACAAAGTAGAGTAAATTATTATAGATGTTTTTTAAAGTATCTTAAAACACTGTAAAAAAGAAAAATTATGAACCAAACAGAAACCTGCTATGCTGGTAATTGATAACATGTTTGGGATTAAGACAGTCCCATGTTAAATTTTATATGCTCTGGCTATTCGTGAAACGTGAATCCACATTCACACATGAAAAACTGTATAACCTTTTTCTCTGTTTCAATCAGATGCTACATTGTTTGACTCAAAGTACACCTTAGTTTATAGGTCCTAACAGGAGTAATAGAAATGCTTCACTTACACTGGACAAAGGGAACATCAAATTAGTCTACTAATATGATAATAATTAGTCAAGAGAAGGAAAAGGGGGTGGGGAAATGGGTGACACTTTACATAGATGTGTGATTTTTTCCAAATGCAGATCTAGCCTCTTCTATTTAAAATGTTTCATTAAAATATTTCAAATGCTATATATTCTCCTAATCGATGCAAAAAACAAAGACAAACACGGTAACATTTAATCTTTGGTTTGTAAACTAGGCTTCCCCCCAGACATTTCTTAAATTAGCTCTGTTTGTACTCTGTCCAGTGACCATGGACCTCACCATTTAGTCCATCTGCTTCCTGGAAAAATGAATGTGTGTGTTCTTAACTTTCAATGTGCTTCTGAATGGTATTCCCAATATATTGTCTATTATGTCACTGGACGTCGTGGAGAAGGCTATCAGTGCTCACCAAGTATCTACGTTGCTTCTTGACATTCCCCAACCTCTTGGGGTTCCTTTGGGACCACACAACTGGGCTGTAGCCAAGAAAATGTTGGGAAATGTGAGGTAAGCAATATGGAGGCCTAGCCCTTAAATAAAAGCCCCTTCTGCCGGGCGCGGTGGTTCAAGCCTGTAATCCCAGCACTTTGGGAGGCCGAGACAGGCGGATCACGAAGTCAGGAAATCGAGACTATCCTGGCTAACACGGTGAAACCCCGTCTCTACTAAAAAAATACAAAAAAAAAAAAAAAAAATAGCCGGGCGAGGTGGCGGGCGCCTGTAGTCCCAGCTACCCGGGAGGCTGAGGCAGGAGAATGGCGTGAACCCGGGAGGCGGAGCTTACAGTGAGCTGAGATCCAGCCATCGCACTCCAGCCTGGGCGACAGAGCAAGACTCTGCCTCAAAAATAAATAAATAAATAAATAAATAAATAAATAAAAAATAAAAGCCCCTTCTTACCTTGTCACAGCGACTGTGGTGGATACATGATCAAGAAGGCATAGCTGCTACATAACAGAGGCATGCATAAACTGAACTGGACTACATGAACAAGAAATAAGTCATGAGAACTCAGCAATATCTGCTTCAGCCACTAACATTTATGACTGAAATGGCTCTGATGAAAGCATCATTAAGAAGAGAAAATTACACAAGTTTTATTTAGGAGTATATGGGTCTGAAAGACAGAAACTTGATATGATGTCCTCTCAGTGTCCCTCATGTTTCATGACTATGACCATTGAATGGAAACCCTTTCTTCCTCCATTCAATGGAAACTTTGGCTATTGTTAATGAGTACACAATTAACCCTCCAGTCTACTCATCCATTTCTTCTTTATTTTCTGACAAGTTGTAGCCTCCTGCCTGACATAGGCCATTGCTATATAAGAGATATAGGCCTTACAGGAACTTCTCTGCTCTGTGATTTTGAAGCCACAGTTCAGAGTCAGAAATCGATGTCTTTGACTAATTCTGTGCCTCACTTTTGTCTTCACCACCTGTCAGGCGTTCGCTTTCCGTGAGCCCATGCCGATTATAAACCTTTGGTGCTAAAAACTGTAAGTGGCTACTTCCAGGCCCCTAACCTATAAGTCACTGTTCCTGGAAATGTGGCAATCTCAAAATGGAATTTTATAAAATGCATAGTGTCAAAGTATTCTGTAAGATCTAAACAAAGACAATTTAAAAGAATATTATTTGAATTAGCAAAATGGCATTCTCATCAATAGAGTCACAACTTCCATTCACAACTGTTAAGATAATGAACAGTACCAAATATTTCTACAAATTGCTTGAGGAAATAGTGTACTAAAAATTCTTACTTTGCAGTCCAGGTACTATCACCAAGTTTCTCTCTATTTGCATATGCTAGCTAGTAAATAGCACAGCTGCTGGAATAAATGAGTCCTGGATAATATTTTTGACTTTCTCTCTGTCTTGGTATCTTTTGTACCTGCAGATCTTTTTTTCTTTCTCCCTCCAGCTAGAGGAGAAAGACAATACCTCAGGAATTATTTAAGGAAAGTCTGTTACATAATCAATGCAAGGACTCGGGGACCTCTGTATTAGTTTCCCTTACCGAAATACAAAATTAGACTTTATCAGAACGAATAAGATTTCAAACATAGGTTAAGTATGTTCTCAGTTTCCCATAGTGAAACAATTCCATATTTGGCATTTTGCAGGTTTCCTTATTACACAATCATTTCTTCATAAGAAAAACATAAAGGAATTTCACTGAATATATTTCCAGTACAGAAGCTATTTTTAAGGCCAACCAGGGAGGGTTTCAGGATAATAGTGAGAGGGACAAACTGAAAATGTGTGACTCTGAATAGAAAATAAGATCTGACCTACATAAGTAAGCAGTTATCTAAGAGCAGTCCCATTCACTAAATGCAAGGCTTCAGGAGACCTAGATTTTGAGCCCCGTACTTTCTCTGACTCTCAGTAGGGCTCCTTCATGCTACAAAATCTTTCCATAGCTCAGTGTCTTTATCTCCAAAGAGATAAAAATAAAATTCCAATTTTCTAGATTCCAGGACAGACACAAGGATTAACTAAATCATTTAGGGAAAGTATATTGGGTGTATACGCTTAGAATATTTTCTTTTATGTAACCTTTCTTTTCAGAAAGCACAAAAGGAAGATAAAATTGAGCCAGAATTGTATGGTAACATTACTGATTTTTATGCGGGGCTTGCAGAATATGTCCCATGACTATGTGGTTATACTTGGCCTAGCACACCTTTATAGTTTGTGTGTATATATATAATCAGAGATATATATACAATTTTATATATATATATACACACACACACACACCAGTAATGTCCTATATGACAAGATCGTACCCAACTTCAGTGGTATAAGCTTATTCTGTTTAGATGAGCATTTTAGAAATGAACCAGGAGGACTACCCCTTGAGCTGAACTTCCATAGTCTCATGGTTAATGCTTCCTTATATGGATGAACATAAGAAGCCAGGGATCTAGAACAAAAGATGTGAGTGTCATCAGTGCTCTGATCAAAGGATGTCTGAAGATTCAGGAGGATGGGGACCATCTCTTTCAATATGTATTCATAGGGTATAATTTGTGGTTAGACACTGGGTTTCAGAGCCTTTAGACACTGGGTTTCAGAGCCTTGTTTCAATCCCGGGTGCTCAATTTACTAGCTATTTAATCTTGGGGAAATTACTTAGTCTTTCAGTTTTTCTCATCTGCAGGATGGGAAAATTAACTTATAGGCTTTTTTCAAATTTTAACTAAAAAAATGCATGTGAAATACATTATGCCTGGAATATAGGAAGTATTCATAATAAATGTCACTGATCTCTGAAGACGCTAGCGCCACCTGATTGGAACACCAGAAATAGTGATTTGAAATATTTCTCTGGAACACAGGAAGGGAAAGCATGAATAAATGTATCAGTGAAGTCCAGAGACCTCTCTCTGGACACACACTTTGGGAGGTAACAGGTGACCAGCAACTTCTATTTACTTTAATCTGTGACATCTCTGTAGAGAAAACTAAAGCATTAAATAGCATTTATTTCTTGAACCATGGAATGCCTTGAATACTTTCATTTCTAATTCCTTTGCTCTCAGATGAGAGCTCTCTCCCCTTCTCTGAGATGTATACTATATATATATATACACACACACCCGCCTCTCATTCTCTGAGATATACACTACAGTCACTTAGCACTTCCACTTTTAATTGAAGGTTGTTCATTTGGCTGGCCTAAAGTAAGAGAGAGAAGTGCAAGTCAGAAAGGCCAGGAAGGGCAACAGAATAGAAACATTGCTCAAATGCTTGTCATTTTCTGCATGTCATAAGACAAAAGACTGAGATCTTCCCTTACATTGAGTAAGAGTTATGGTTGATTGAGAAACTACAGTTGAATAATGTTTCTTTTGTGCAAATAAAAATACCAACCTTAAGGCAGCATTAGAATACTTTGCATAACATTTACTTCAGGTTTTCATGAGAGAGGGAGGATAAAAGCAACCTATATTTGATGCAGTTCCAAGGTCTTTCTTTTTTCCCTGCCAGAGTTTGCAATAGCCTATATTTAAATGTATAGAGGTGTCTTCAGAGAACCACAGGCATAGAGAATTAGAAGTCTGTAACTGGAAGCATCTTTTAGGGTTGAGAAATGTAAGCTATTGTGAAAGCTCAACAATACACGTTGAAATAATTAAATCTTTTGGAAATGATTGAATTGTATGTTTTCACATAAGCAAATCTACATTTGTCATTCTGAATTCTTTTTATGGAAAGATGGTGTTTCTCCCTCCTGTTTAGGTAATTAAAACTAGTCACTTGATGATCATTCATTATCAAACATTTCTGCACATTGCAAAAAATGCTTTGGGGCTGAGACCCTGCTTATACAATTTCATCCTTCAAAGGAAGTCTTTCTCCAGCAGCTATTACTCACTCTGAGAGTACGTTTAAAAGCATTATTTCACACCTAAGTAACGTGGTAACAGCACAGAGTGTCTCTCCCTTGGTGGCTAGGCTCCAGTGCCTGTATTTTATGGAGGTGCCATGCACCATCTTGAAAAGCTGGACAGCTTCCAGTAGCATTAGGGTTTGGAGGAAGAGCTGTTGCTTCTTAGAACTTTACTTCTCTTTTGAATATTATTGTTTCAATTTATTTTAACGCAATGAGTGGGAGAGAAGGTGGGAATAAAATGCCTACACAGAAGCTTCTATCTAACAGTCCTGCTGGTTGGGGCATCACAAAGAGAGGCCACAGGAAAACCTTTGAGAGTTTGGAGCCTGCTGCGTGAGAGAGATAAAAGTAGAAACAGCAAATTGGCTGCAATACGAATGGCAGGTGCATTTGTTCACTGGAGGCAAGTTTGGCAATTTAGTTTTCGATGACCAGCTTGTCTCTTTAAGGTTCACCTTTCAAAGTCCTCGTTTTTGCCCTCAACATACATCACTAAAGCCCTGTCTCATCTTGAGTCCCCACGCTCCAGGTAACAGCAACTCTGTGCTCTGCCTCTCTTTGGGGGAAAAAAACAACAAAAAACAAAAAACAACAAAAACCTGGTCCCTTTTCTACTTACTGGGAGTGGAATTAAAAAGAAGGCAATGGAAAGCTTGCTGAACTGAAGCACAGTGCACAGTGGAATGACATACCCAAAGAGAAAGCAAATTCCTGTTGTGTGTAGATAGTTTTGTCCTTCCTGGGTAAACACAGTTGAGGGGAGGAGCACTCTCAGGCAAAACACTATGATTCTGACCTCACTCCAGTGTTTTTATAGATGGA
Organism: Mandrillus leucophaeus; assembly: GCF_000951045.1. Classification (NCBI taxonomy): domain Eukaryota; kingdom Metazoa; phylum Chordata; class Mammalia; order Primates; family Cercopithecidae; genus Mandrillus; species Mandrillus leucophaeus. Next base: position 691 of record NW_012100544.1, on the reverse strand, counting down.
AGAAAATTCAATGCCTGTGTTTCCACTGCCAGAATGGGACTTAAGAGACACAGGTCAAGGGAGAAGAATTCAGAATGGAAAGCTGATGAGAGCAATCTGTCTTCACTGAAAGGAGATGAAGGGAGGTGACAGTTGTCCAACGGTCTCAGATAAACAAGGAGAAATGATGGCTATCTGTGTAGGCTCTTCTGGACAAAAAACCACATTCATTTTTCCCTCTACCTAAAGCACACATAACCTTGAAATGCACATGTTCTACATGCCATCGCTTGTTTATTTGTGTACCCACCATTCTTATTCTATTGGTTGGTTTTTCACTTCTGTATTTCTGTCATTATTAACTGCCCTAGCAGTTCCACAAAAGAAGTGAACATAATCTCAAATAAAGTTATGATAATACTGTTTGGAATACCTTTGGTGGAATGGAAGTGGCCATGGAAGAGTCTCCCAAGGCAGCTTCATGTTAGGAAACCTGAAGCGGCTAGAGTAAATGAGGTCCCTTTTCTTTTCTTCTCTTTCTCCCTTTCTTTTGTTTAAGAGACAGGGTCTTACTCTGCTGCCTAGGCTGAAGTGCAGTGGCATGAGCGTAGCCTGCTGCAGCCTCAGATCTCTGGGCTAAAGCAGTCCTTCTGCGTTGCTAGGACTACAGATACGTGCCACTATGCTTGGCTTATTTATTTTCTTTTTTTTT
>NW_012100543.1:7029173-7125466 GCF_000951045.1 Mandrillus leucophaeus | reverse complement strand
TTGTCTCTACTAAAAATACAAAAATTAGCCAGGCATGGTGGTGCGTGCCTGTAATCCCAGCTACTTGGGAGGCTGAGGCATGAGAATCACTTGAACCCGGGATGGGGAGGTTACAGTGAGCCAAGATTGTGCCATTGCACTCCAGCCTGGGCAATAGAATGAGGCCCTGTAAAAAAAAAAAAAAAAAAAAAAAAGGGAGTTGCTTATGGTAAGTGGCAATTCTGGATTCTGTCTCTCATCTCTCAGACCAGTGCTCTTTCAGCTATATCAGATTGCTGAAAACGTTCATGCCTTTAAAATATTGCCTTAGTTTCCCATGACTGCTTTAATAAATTATCAAAAATGGGGTGGCATAACACAATACACATTTTTTATTTCACTTATAGTTTTGGCAGACAGAAGTTCAAAATCAGTTTCACTGGGCTAAAGTACAGGTTATTAGCAGGGCTGTGCCCCAGCCAGAGACTCTAGGGAAGAATCTCATTCCCAACCTTGTCCAACTTCTAGAGCAGTCACTCTTGCAGTCCTTGGTTGATGATCCATTCCTCCATCTTCAAAGCTAACAGTTTTGCATCCTCTTTTTCCATTATAACTTCATCTTCCCCTAATCTGCCTTCAAATTTCCCCCTGTCTCTCTCTTATAAGGACACTTGTGATTTCACTTAAGGTTGGCTCAGATGATCCAGGATATTTTTTTCCATCTCAAAATTATTTGTTTAATCACAGCTGTAAAGGCCACATTACCATATAGTGCAATGTTCACAGGATCTATGGATTAGGACCTGGATAACTTTGGGGGTCATTATTCAGCCTACCACAGGCATAGAAAGTCATCTCCATTTTTGCTAGATTTTATTTTTATTCATATTCTCAAGTAGGCCTTGATTCCTGTTCAAGCTGGAACTAAAATTAATAGTTGGGAAGCAGTTAATTCTTAACCATCTTTTTAGCAACAAAGTACTTATGCTCTCAGAATGTGTGTCTCACACCTTTTGTAAGATTTTGGTAATCTTATGTGTCTCTCCGGTGAGCTTCTTTGAAGGTAGATGAATGCTATATATTTTGTATATCTCCAAGTGGTAGGCTGAACATTGGTCCCTAAAGATATTCAGATCGTAATTCCTGAAACCTATGAATATTACCCTCTATGTGAAAAGGAACTTTGTGGAGGTTATTGGGGGTTCTGAGATGGGAAAATTATTCTGGATTATTTGAGTGGGCCCTAAATGCAGTCACAATGGATCTTAAAAGAGTGAGTAGAGGGAAAATTGACACAGAAGAGGAGAAGACAATATGACAATAGGAACAGAGAGTGGAGTGAGTGACAGGGCCATAGCCAAGGAAAATCGACAGCCGCTAGAATCTAAGAGGGGCAACAGAAAACAAATTATTTCCTGGAGATTCCCAGGGGAGCACAGCTCTGCCAACACCTTGATTTAGCTATGTAAGACTTAGTTTGGATTTCTGGCCTCTAGAACTGCAAGAAAATAAATGTTTGTTATTTTAAGCCACGAGTTTCGTGGTAATTTGTCACAACAGTAACAGGAAACCAATATATCTAGTAACCAGCTCAGTACCTGACACACAGAAGGAATTCAACGAATGCCTGATAATTGTTAGAAAGGAAATAAAACGGAAGAAAGGGAGGAAAGGAGGGGAGGGAGGAAAGGAGGGGAGGAAGGAAGGATTAAAGTTATAAGAAAAATCAACATTTTGGATATTAAATTAATATTTGCCCTGTTTTTCTCAACTGGGGAATGTTACTGACCTCTCAATTGGAAGACTTAAGACATGTTTTCTTCCTTCAGTTAAATGTCTTCTGTTGAAGTCTCAGGAACTGTATTTTTAAAATCTACATTGGGACAGGAAGACTACATGACATGTTTCACCTTGAGAGGATTTTTGCAGTTGAGTTATAAATTTCTGCAAGAAGAGGTTATAGTAAAAGCCAGAGGGGTTCTTTTCTAAGGGAGAGCTTACAGGCCTGTTCCTGTAATTGGAAAGTGGTTGGAATTTAGAGGTGAAGGTACATCCTCTGACTGCCTTAAGAGACCCATTCATTTCTGTCTGAAATTTTTAGTCTAAAAACCACATCACTCCAGGCAAGGCCACTTTAAAAAATGTTCTAATGTCTATTAGCTCCCGGCAAACAATTATTACTTGATAGATTTAGTGATACATGAAATATCAGAATCCAGATATATGGCTTCAGAAATAACATATCCTGACCCATACTGAACTCCTTAATTTGTGATATTTAGTGAAAACCTGTAAATGACTTCAAAGGAGCTAGATCTGTCTATAATAGTGTGCTACCACTGGGTGGTTTACTCGAGTGTTAAATTAAACAAAACTGAAGATGGAAAGGTTGCAGCAATTAAGTTCTTATCCTGTAGACATTTTTCTGTGAGTCCTATGCTAGGATTCAATTAAAATGAAAATGTGTTTTTTTGTCTGAAATTATCATTGACTTATTGAGTTTGACAGTGCTCAACAATGCCTTAATGTTTGTCCAAGTGAAAGAAATAGCTTTGATCTGTCATAGAGATAAATGAGGTAAATTCATCAGGAGACCCAGCTCAATAAGAATATTGATGATGTTCTGCTTGGACGCATAGACCCTTCAGTCATGAGTGACTTGTCATATACCCAACAAGAGTTTTTTGTTATTGTTTACCAAAAAATGTCTAAAATGCATCTAATCCCCCTACGCTGTAATTTCCTCAATTATTTTTCAGGTTATGCTACATTTTCATTGCAAGTTGGATTAAATCAGAACTGGAATAAGAAAGGTTTTCAATAAATAAAGGAACAAGCAAATATACTATCGAGCTGAATCCAGCTCTGTATTTGCCGACTTTTTACTCAAATAATATTTGTCACTTAGATTTTTAAACTAGGCTAATAAAATATAGGTAAAGTATTTCCCCTCATTTTTCAGGAAAAAATTTTATACATTTTTCTTTACACATATATAATTTTACACATACTCAGTTGCAGAACCATGTAACACACACTATTTATTTAATGAGGCTAGCGTTTATTTTGCTTTTTAATTGCCCACTTCCTTCCTTTTTCCTTCATTTCTTCACCCTTATCACTACCCTTCTAGGTAAATCATGTTAACATCTTCCATACTTGTCTCTATACTTAAGTATATCCAAATATGCACTATGTATATATGCATACCTGGGTAAACACATAAACCTACATTTTAAAATATGTGCACATATTTGAATCATGACTTACAAAAATTAAAACATGTCATACATATTTTTCTTCACTTTGTTTTCTCAATACCTGATAAACATTTCTTCCAATAAACAGCTATAATTCCAATCCATTCTTTCTAATGGCTTTGCTTTTTTTTTCCTTTCAATTTTTATTTTAGGTTCAAGGAGCACATATGCAGGTTTGCTACATGGGTAAATTGCATGTCATAGGAGTTTTGTGTACAGATTATTTCATCACCCAGGTAATAAGCATAGTATCAGATAGGTAGTTTTTCAGTTCTCACTCTCCTCCCACGCTCCACTCTCCAGTAAGTCCGATGTCTATTGTTCCCTTCTTTTTGTCCAAGTGTTCTCAATGTTTAGATCCTACTTAGCAGTGAGAACATGCAGTATTTGGTTTTCTGTTCCTCTGTTAATTGACTTAGGATAATGGCCTCTGGCTCTATCCATGTCCCTGCAAAGGACATGCTTTTGTTCTTTTTTTTTTTATGGCTGCATAGTACTGCATGGTGTATACGCACCACATTTTCCTTATCCAGTCCACCACTGATCAGCATCAAGGTTGATTCCATGTCTTTTCTACTGTGAATAGTATTGTAATGAACATTTGTGTGTTCTTTGAGGAAGTTCTTTGAAAGATCTCCAAACTTATTTACACTATGGCTAAATTAATGTACAGTCCTACTAGGAGTGTATCAGTTTTCCCTTTTCTGCAGAGCCTCACCAGAATGTTATTTTTGACTTTTCAGTAATAGCCATTCTGACTGGTATGAGATGGTCTCACTGTGGTTTTGACTTGCATTTCTCTGAATATTTGTGATGATAAGCATTCTTTTTCATATGCTTTCTGGACACTTATATGTCCTCCTTTGAGAAGTGTCTGTTCATTTTCTTTGCACATTTTTGGATAGGGTTGTTTACTCTTTTTTTGTTAATTTGTTGAAGTTCTTTATAGACTCTTCATATTAGACCTTTGTGGGATGCAAAATTTGCAAATATTTTATCCCATTCTGTAGATTATCTGTTTACTCAATTGATAATTTTTGCTGTTGTGCAGAAGTTCTTTAGTTTAATTAGGTCTCGTTTGTCAATTTTTGTTTTTGTTGCAAAGGCTTTTGAAAGCTTTGTCGTAAAATCTTTGTCAGGGCCTCTGTCCAAGGTGATATTTCCTAGGTTTTCTTTTAGAGATTCCGTAGTTTGAGGTTTTCCATTTAGGTCCTTAATCCATCTTGAGTTGGTTTTTGTATATGATGAAAGGAAAGAATCTAATTTCAGTCTTCTGCATATGATTAGCCAGTTATCCCAGCATCATTTGTTGAATGTGGAGTCTTTTACTTGTTGCATGTTTTTGTCAGTTTTGTCAAAGATCAGATAGTTGCAGGTTTATGGCTTTACTTCTGGGATCTCTAACCTGTTGTATTAGTCTATGTCTGTTTTTGTACCAGTACCATGCTTTTTTGGTTACTGTAGCCCTATAACATATTTTAAAGTTAGGTATCAAGATGACTTCATCTTTGTTTTTTGGTTTTTTTTGTTTGTTTTTCTCAGGATTGCTTTAACTATTCGGGGTTTTTTTGGTTCTATATGACATTTGAAATAGTTTATTCTAATTCCATAAAAAATATCATTGGTAGTTTGATGGAAATAGCATTGAATCCGTGAAATTGCTTTGGGCAGTATGGCCATTTTAAAAATACTGATTATTTCTATCTAAGAGCATGGAATGTTTTTCCATTTGTTTATGCCATCTCTGATTTATTTCAGCAGCGTTTTATAATTCTTAGTCTAGAGATGTTTCATCTCCCTGGTGAGTCATATTCCTAGGGAGTTTTTTGTATGTGGCTATAGTGAATGGGATTTCATTTTTGATTTTGCTCTCAGCTCGAATGTTATTGGTACATAGAAAATGCTACTGACTTTTGTACATTGATTTTATATTTTGAAACTTTGCTGAAGTTATCAGGCCTAGGAGGCTTTTTGCAAAGACTATAAGGTTTTCTAGGTATAAAATTATATCATTTGTGAAGAGAAATAGTCTAATGTCTGATATGGTTTGGCTGTGTCCCTAGCCCAATCTCATTTGAATTGTAGCTCCCATAATCCCCATGTGTCATGGTAGGGACTTTGTGGGAGGTAACTGAATCATGGGGATGGGTTTTTCTCATGCTGTTCTCTTGATAATGAATAAGTCTCATGAGATCTGATGGTTTTATGACAGGTTGTATCTAATGGTTTCATTCATGAACATCCATGGTATAGATGTACCATAATTTGAATAACTACTTTATCATGTTTGGGTATTTTTCTAATATCTAATGCAAGAAAATTATTTATCCATAGGTCTCTACTAGTAACCATTTGGTTTCTATAACATATATTTCTAGAAATAAAGTATTGCTTGACCAAAAAGTATATGTACTTTAAATTTTAGTACCATCTTTATGATGGCTTGAAAATTAAAGATATAACAATGCATATTCACTCTTGCCATTTTTAGAGTACCATTTTCTCTACATCCCCAACAAAAATAAGTATTGTCATTTTTTCAAGTGTTTCTATTTTGATATATATCAGTGATATATTTTAATTAGCTTAACTTGTATTGTACTAATGCATAACTATGCTTCCACCTGATACTGTTATATTTCTGAAAATCATCATTCTTTAGTGAATTTAGAATAAGATAAAACAATTTATAAAGAAGAAAAGGAATGCAACTCCTATGCAGTAGATGTATGCCTCTGGATGTGGGTGGCAGAGGCACTATTCTCCTTTGGTTTAGGGGAGTCCCAGTGTCTTTCTGAACCCAAAGGAGACATATGCAATATGGGAACAGGAATCATCTATGAGCTTTGTACTACTTAATCCTGGCAGTTCATTGCTTACTCAATGTTTGCACATCCCTGGGAATTTGGAACTCATTTTGTTTGAGTGAGTCCAGCTGGAGCAACTCTACTATTAGAAATTCATGTATCTGAAGAGTCTACTCCTTACTTCTACTTGTTGATCTTCAGTTGTTTTCTTAACAAAATACAGGAAAAAAAATCTAATCTCTCTTCAGTAAGAGTTCATTTAAGCATGGTATTTGATGACACTTGCACTTATTAAGAATTCTTTTCTTCTCTATGTATCTTCATTTATTTCAGCCCTTCCTCAGAAAAAAAATAAAGTCTCACCACTGGCACATTCATTTTCTATTATATCTCTCTTCCTTCAGCAAATATTTAACTTATTACAAGATACTGAGAGGAAAAAAACAACAAAATGAAAACATATGATTCAATTTGAAGAAACACTTAAAATAGTATTTTACCAATTGTGTTTCTAGACATGAGGAACTAGGAAACAGTTTCGATGCCTGTTATAAATGTGCATTCTCCCACTAGAGAAAGCAGAACTTGCAGAAACTGGGCCCAAGAATCTGAAAGAATTTGAAAACCGCTTCCCCAGGTAATTATTCACAATCTCAGCATAGAGCTAGTGCCTTTAAGGCCTTTATCTTGTTCTTACCACCTGGGTTGATTTAGGATGTCAGTCAGTTGTCTGGAACAAAGGAGAGGAAAGGCGCTAATTACCTATTAAACACCTCCAAGTGGCTCCTAAGAATAACTTTTCTTTCCTTCAGTCTGAGAAGTATGCATTTGGCCTCCCTTGCAGTTACCTCAGTCCCTTGAGTGCTTTTTTCCTGCTGTGAGACTGTAGTTAAAATAAAGGTTTCCCTGAGCCTTAATTGACTTGCTCCCACTTTTCTCTTATAACTGTCTTTCTTTCTACAAATTGGCTTCTTAAAGGTATCACATTTTTTCTTAAGAAAAGTTGATATTCAGTAACCAAACTATTTGGAAAGCAAACCAAATCATAATGGCTTTGTCATAAAAAAGCAAGCCAAGTTGTTTATTTAAAAGAGAACGGATGAATCTCAGTTAGAACATGAAGACAGGTAAAAATATGGTTCCCATGTTTTCATTACCTATAGGCTATGGTATTAGAAGAACGTGAGTAAAGATCTTGTTCAGTGTCCTTTCAGCTTTGATTCTTTTGAATATTAAGGGTTTAGATATCTTAAAGCCCCTTATTAACTTATCTATGCTCCCTAGGTGCCCCAACGCTCGTATCTTAGCTAACATTTAAAGGTTCTCAGAAATTAAACATGATATTGAGGCTAGAGGTCATGCAAGACAGATGAGGAAACCAGGGAATCAAGTGGTTTCAAGAAAAACATTTACCTACAGCCTTGTCTGTACTTGGAGAAGACTTTGAGTTCAGAGCTGGAGAACTTGGGTTCCAGTGGTACAACCAAGTCCCCTAGGTATATAGACAAGTGATGTGTACTTTCTGAGTTTCTATTTCCTTGTCTAAAAAAATGCAATAATAATTCCTCCCCACCAAAAGTTATTGCTACGATGAAAGAAGTATTATAAAGTAAAATGGTAACTTATTTTTCACTCCAATCTGGACCTCAAGGGGCCAAATCTACCCACCTACACTAACTCAGGTATGTAGACTTATGGTCTGTATAATCTCATTATATAAACTTACCTAGGCAATATTTAAAACACTATGAGAAATAGTAAAAAACTATAAATCTGTATTGAACCTATATTTAGTTAACCTTTAACAACTGGTTAAGTGAAGTTGAAAGGGTTTTGCAGAAGCAGATCATGAGATGAGGTTTTATGTGCAAGTGATTCTTAACAAGGTACTCCCTGGAGAATCACGTGAGCATGTGGGAGGAAGAGTACAGGGAATGGGAGAAGTCCAGCCAGGTTGAGACTTTAGGTGCAGTCACAGCAACAACCTCAGAAACAGTAGAATATAAATTACACCTTTGGAATTTGTTCAGCCTGAAGGCAAGGCAAATTATTTTTCATACCTCTGTATTAGCTTGTCCTTAAGTAAAGGTTAGGGGCGCCTAATGAAGATATATAAACCCTCCAGCACCTTGGCTGTCTGTGAATAAGGGTGAATGAAGCAGGAGGCTCCAGGGATCCAAAAATAGTCCCATGAAGAAAGTCACTGGTACAAATCAGTAGAGGCAAACCAGAGAGAAGGTGAGGGAACTGGTATACAGAAGAATAAAAGGTACATGAAAGGATCTGGGGAGAGTACCAACAGTAACACCTTCATTTGCCAATGCCAGTGATGAGGCTCAGCAATAGTAAGAAGCCAGCCCAAGGTCACACAGCGTATCAACGGCAAACTTGATTTCTCAACCCAGGACTCCCGGGTCAGCATTCCTTTCACATCACCAGAATGCTGGCGGGTCTTTTCCAAGTCCTGATATTATTGTGCACATTATTTATCCTGAACTTATTTTTTATTCATGTCAGAGAAAATACCCCACCCCCATACAAATTGATATGTACCCACCATAGCAAAAGTCAATTATTTGTCAGACTATAAATAACTTAGGAAGCAGTTGCTGATAACAAATCCCTTGCAAACACTGCAGTGAGTGAAAATGCTGTCCTTATTTCCATAAGGAAATGATAAAGGGAATGATAAAGGGAACAGGGAGTGAAACACACTCCTTCAAATGTAAGAATTTTAGAGAAATCAGTTTTTCTGAGATGTTTGCAAGATTTCATATGTATTGGGCATTTCCATTAATACAGGACAAAACATTTAATTAAAAAGAAGAATAACAATAAGAAAGGACTTCCTGTCGTGCTGAATCCTATTGACTCCAGTGAGGATGGCAGCATGTTCAAGAGGTCAGAGAAGAGCCCTGGAGCCAGTGAATGAGATATGGGGTTTTACTGGGGACTTATATACAGGGGAGAGAGTCCAGCAGTGGCAGGCTGGACAGGAGAACCACAACCCTTATAAAAGCCATGCAGTTTATATAGCATCTTCACTTAACATCCTCCTGCTAACAACCTCCACCTGACAACCTTTATTTAACCTGGAACAAATGGTCTTGATCCCCTTTACAGACCACAGTCCACGGGAATGGCTAGGGGCTCAGTTGTTCCTCATAGATAGGGAATAAATTTCTGGGTTGTCTACTCTTGGATTCTCTAGGTCGGAACTCTGAACACACATTCAAGGGCATCTGCCACACAGGGTAATTCTCAAGGTGAGTTCAAGTCACGTTATCACTTTGAGTTGTGTTTACCACACAGACCCTACCATGATGAATGTGAACAAATTGCCTAATGATCTTGCTGCTTCGAGAAGGCAAATCTCGTTGCTTCATATTCAGAAAAGAATGCAACACACCCATCAACACAGAAGTGAAAAGTATAGGGTTTCCTCTTTTATGATATCACCAAGAAATCAGTGACCAACACTGATCTCAAATGAGGAAAAGCAAATCGTCAAAGGCTTACAGGATTTGTTAAGATGCCCATTTGTTAAGATGCCCGTCTTACAATCCACTTGCAAACGACTTGCAATCCACTTGCAAGAATCCACTTGCAAGCGACTACTGCAATGTGGCTGTGGGAAAGCCGTCTTCTGCCAGATGCCAGCTTTGACAGCTGCTTCCTTCTGACATGGCCAGCAAATGTTTGGGCTCTTCTAGGTTCAACAAAATGGTAGTTAGCTAACCAGATATAAGAAATGATCATCACTCTATATTTTGGAATTTTATCCCCAGAAATTCACAGAAGAATCACAATCAAAAGAAACCCACTTGAGAAGCATGGGCCATTTTCCAGTAATGGGCTGGCATGACCATTTTATTCTAGCCTTATTTTACCTTCACTTTTCTTTATCCAGTGATGTTACAAAAATAGAATAGAATGACAAATAGTCATCCTGAGAGATTCAAAAGGTTACTACATCAAAGAGAAATTTGTTATAATTTATTTCACTCCAAATGGCAGCAGAATCAGTAATGTAGATATTAGAGGATTCTATGCTGCATGCCTTACACATCTGATATGGTTTGACTCCGTGTCCACACCCCAATCTTGTGTTGAACTGTCATCCCCCAGTGTTGGAGGTGGAACCTGGTGGAAAGTGATCGTATCATGGGGGTGGTTTCTAATGGTTTAGCACCATCTCCCTAGTGATGTCTTGTGATAGAGCTCTCATGAGATCTGGTTGTTTAAAAATGCGTGGCACTTCCCCTTTTCTCTCTCTCTCTCTCCTGCTCCACCACGGGAAGACTTACCAGCGTACCCTTTGCCTTCTGCCATGATTGTAAGTTTCCTGAGGTCTCCCAGCCATGCCTTCTGTACAGATGGAGGAACTGTGAGTAATTAAACCTCTTTTCTTCAGAAATTACCTACTTTCAGGTAGTTCTCTATAGCAGTGTGAAGACTACCTAATACAACATCATCACTCAACAATTCTGCAAGTTTTATATTATGTCTATTTATATAACACGTATAAAAAATACAACTTGTGGAGATTACAACCAAAATGTCTTGGACATTACCTGCCCAAATTCCATCACCCTAATATCCCCCAAACCTTCACACACACATACCTAGGTCAGGAGACCGTGTCCCTGATGTGAGATGATCTTCCTAAAAGCAGACTGATAGACGTACAAAAGGAGACTGCAGAAGAACAGAAAAAGTGTCTCCAAAACAGATTTCAGATGAAAAATAGGGACATTACTGTCTGTGTCTGAGCAGGGAGACTCCTGAAGGAGGAAACGGGGAGACAAAGGAGCATGATAGCATTCCTTCCTATCAGGTAGGAAGCAACTAGGTAAACATCCTCACAGCCTTCCCCTCAGAGGCTATTTGGTCATACCTTAGCATATTTTAAATTGATAAAGTATCTTAAATGTGTTACATCACTGTTCTGAAACAAACAGGGCAAGGGAAACAGGAGAGCAAGTTTTCCTGACTTTTCCTGACTACTCATTCAAAAACATTGTTGTTCTGGATGACATTCCTTTCTGATTCTACCTCACATCAAGAGTTTGTTAGAAAAGCTAATCTAAGCTAAATTTCTCTAGCATAACACACATGCCTTAATATTAAAACACCCTAAGGTATTTTAAGCAGGAAGAAAAGCCCATGGGGGCACTGAATTCAAACATTAAACCTCTCCTTAAATTTATGTGCTTTCTTATAGATTCTTGTGAACTCTCTTAGCCATTGCCTAAATTCAGCCTCAAAATACGTCTGTGGATTAATAAAGATTATTACTTTGTTCCAAAAAAGGAAAAACTAGAGCTTAAAGATGTAAAAGGGGAAACTTGTAGCATTCAAAGTTGATCAAACGTAGGAACAGTGAATGCCTTATTTAAGAAAAAATGCAAATAGACTAAGGGGAGAGTGATGATTCCTCCCAGTGCTCTAGTTGGTGACCATTTAGTCTAATGTTTTAGTCACAAGGTGAGAATTCGTTTGAGTGGCATATGTATAACACCGTAATTTGTCAACCCCTGAGTGCCTGTCTCTACTAAATTACTTCATGTGTTATGATAATGATGAGAAATAGCAGTGCTCTCTAATAACGTTGCACTTATATAACAAGTTCCAAATGGGCAATTTTGAGTAAAAACTGTTATATATCTTAGATTATTTATCAATTGTTTCAGGATAATGGCATATTTAAAGCTAGGGTGTTCACTTAGATTTCCTTTAAGAATTTCCAAGATGATAATCCTTGTATAAGTGAATTTAGTGAAAATACTGGCTTTGCTCTTAATATTCATTGATGCTGTATAACAAATAAAATATATAAAATTATTGAAAAACAAATGAATGAAAATTACCATTAATGACAATTATATTTAAAAAATATTTCATTATAGCAAAATATATGAAGATATATAAAGATCTAACTTTTATTTAAATGTACTTTCTTCATTACTTGAATAAATGAAGCAATCTCCTGGGGTTTATTTATTCCTCGGGTTTTCCTCAACATAAAGAAGCATGACACTTTTGAATACATCTTGAATTTTATCATAGAATGAGGTATATTTCAAGACAACCTCTGGAACACAGGTCAAGGAGGTTCCTAAGATGAACTAGTTACCAAAACCACTCTCCTATAATAACAATATTTTTTAATTCTTTCTTGTTCACTGTTTATATAGCTTAATTTTTATTTATTGGCATATGTCAAGGAAAATGAGGTGGAAATTAATAGCAATAAGCAAAGAAGAAAGTTCTACGATGAATAACCTTAACTTCTGCTTTCAGAAACTGAATAAAGAAAAGCAAACTAAACACAAGGTAAGCAAGATAAGAAAAGAATAAAGATCAAAACAAAAATAAAGAAAAAATAAAAAAGAGGAAAAAAACAGAAAAATAAATAAAATCAAAAGCTGAATTTTTAAGACCAATAAATGGATAAACCTGTAGCCAGATTGATCAGGAACAAAAGAGGGATGAAAGACACAAATTACCAATAATTGATATAAGACAGATGACATCATTATTGATTCTAAATACATGAAAAGAATAATAAAGTAATACTGTAAACAAAGTAATGCAAATGAATTTGATAATTAAGACAAAATGGAAAAATTCCTTGAAAGATACAAAGGATCAAAGCTCATTTAAGAAAAAACAGTTAACCCTAGTAACTCTATGTCTATTAAACGAATTGAATTTGTAGCTTAAAACCTTTTAACAAAGGTAACTCTGGGCTCAAATGGTATGACTGGTGAATTCTACCAAACAGGAAAAACCAATACTGATTATAGATGTAAGAGACAAGAAAATAGTCTCCATGACTGTTACAAATGCACAAACTCTTCCAGGAAATAGAAGCAAAAGGAATACTTCACAATGAATCCTGAGGCCAGTGTTAATAACAAAACCAGACAAAGACATTGTAAGAAAATAAAACTACAGATCAATATCCCTCATAATCCTAAATATAAAAACTTAAAAAAATTAGAAATTAAAACAAAAATATATTTAAGGTATATGATATGGTTTTGGTCTGTGTTCCCACCCAAATCTTATGTGGAATTGTAATCTCCAATGCTGGAGGAGGGGCCTGGTGGGAGATGATTGAATCATGGGGGCAGATTTCCCCCTTGCTACTCCTTGCGGTAGAGTTCTCACAAGATCTGGTTGTTTAAAAGCCTGTAGCACCTCCTCCTTCACTCTTTTCCTCCTGCATCGACCATGTAGGATGTGTCACCTTCTCCTTTGCCTTCCACCGTAATTGTAAGTTTCCTGAGGCCTCCTCAGTCATACGTCCTGTACCATAAGGAACCATAAGCCAATTAAATCTCTTTTCTGTATAAATTTCCCAGTCGTCGTTCTTCACAGCAATGTGAAAACGGACTAATACAGCATATCATAACCAATTTGGGTTTATCTCAGGGATGCAGAGTTGATTTAACATAGTCATCCAATGTATTCACCAAATCAATGAATAAAAAGTAGAAAAATAGAAATATGATCTTCTCAATAGGAACAGATAAAGCAACTGTCAAAATCTAATATCCATTCCTGATAAAAACGCTCAGAAAACTAGGAAGGACATGAAAAAAATCTATAGCTAAACATCATACCTAATGTTGAATGGCTGAATGCTTTTCCTCTAAGGGCAAGTATGAGACAAACATGTTCACTCTCACTGTTTCGAAGTCAATGAAAAACAGGGCAATAATAATAATAATAATAATAATAAAATAAAACATCTAGGCTGAAAAGAAATAAAGCTGCTTTTATTCACTGTTTCTTAAAAAGTGAAGCATACACCTATCATATATTCCACCCATCTCACTACTAGGTATTTACTCAAGACAAATGAAAGCATATGTTTATATAAAAGCTTGAATACTAATGTCACATAGCACTTTAATTTGTAGTAGCCCCAAACTGGAGAAGACTCAAATGACTATCAACAGATGAATGGTTTAAAATATCATGTGATGCACATAAGAACATAGGTGAATCTCAAAATAATTATGCTGAGTGAAAGAATATAGACCATAAACATTGCATAAAATATGATTCCATTTTTACAAAATTCTAGAAAATAAAAACAGATCTATAGTGTCAGAAGGTAGATTAACTGTTACTAAAAAGTACCAGGTACTGGTGAGGGGGAAGAGTTCAAAGGGGCAAGAGGAAATTTTGGAGGCATAATTTATATGCTCACTATCTTGATCATGGTGCTAATTTTACAGACTTATACATTTGTCAAAACTAATCAAATTATACACTAAATATATGTAGTTCATTGTATGTCAGTTATACCACAGTAAAGCTACCCATATTTGTTTCTGATAATCACAAAGGTGAAATCAAGGGAGAGGGAAATATGAACGATAGCTATAAATAGAGGAATATAACAGCACACACCTTGACTATTCATGATTATCCTCTCCTCCAGATCAAAATAAGAGGTCTTTTTAGGTAAATGAGCCTATTTTTTATATTTTAAGGAAAGTTAAATATTAGCTTGCAATGTTATATACTAGCTTACTATAGTATTACAACTAATGACTATTCCTGTGACTGAACTCTTAGAACATTAGTTCATTTAGAAAAGAGCACTCAGGCCAGACACGGTAGCTCACGCCTATAATCACAGCACTTTGGGAGGCCGAGGCGGGCGGATCACGAGGTCAGAAGATCCAGACCATCCTGGCTAACACAGTGAAACTCCGTCTCTACTAAAAAAAATACAAAAAATTAGCCGGGCATGGTGGTGGGTGCCTGTAATCCCAGCTACTTGGGAGACTGAAGCAGGAGAATGGCCTGAACCCAGGAGGTGGAGCTTGCAATGAGCTGAGATCGCGCCACTCCACTCCAGCCTGGGCAACAGAGCAAGACTCCATCTCTAAAACAAACAAACAAACAAAAAGCACTCAAAGAGTTGATGATTATCAACAAGAACAACATGCAGTTACTTTTGCAATGCACTGAAGAGCAAATAGGCTTTATAAAGAATACAAAGAAGTTAAAATTCACTGATTAGATGTCTTTAAGTTAGGACATTTTTTCACAATATTCTAGCAGGAAAAACGATATTATCCTTTGGCATAAAAATATGATTTATTAAGAATTTTAGACCTGACTTGAAATGTCAAGGTTACACTCTCCAGATCAAATGATTTTCTGAATGATGGTCTCAAATGAGAATGGCAATGGCCAAAACATCCTTTTATTTGTTTAAAATGCAAGCTAAGCATTCCAGAACCCGCTGCAATCTCTCCACCAGTTCTCTCACCTTAGTGTGTGCATTGCACTTACTCTCAACTCTTCACCACTGTGTATAGTCACAGTACTTTGGAATTGAAAGGGATCACGGGAATCAACTTGCCCATATCTTTTATTATTTTTTTTAAGAAAAGAGATCAGATAGATAGTCAGAGAAGTGAGTGCCTCAAGGTAAATGGGTGAGTTTGGAGCAGGTTAAAATATGTAATTTAGATCTCTTTATTCTCAGTGCAAAACTTTTCTTGCACCACTGGATTTCTTAAAATCCTCAGCCTCTATCACACATACACACGTGCACATGCGTGCACGCGCACACACACACACACACACACACACACACACACTGAGATACTAACATTTTCAGGATAGAAATCTTGATCTGAAAATATCATTATTTCCTACCTAGTAATTTCATTTGACAGAATCCCCACTATTTTGTTTTTCTTCTGCAACTGATTCCAAGATACAGTAAGCTCAGGTCTTGAATACAGCCAGCTTAATTTGAGAATTAATGTTCCTAGCATCACCAATATGCTTCTTTGCAGTTTTGTTCTCTATATGGGAATACACATCTGACAACTATAATATCTGGTATCTTACTTTAGGTATATGTGGCCCAGCCTGAAGTGGAAACACCTGTGAAAGCATGGACAATGTTGGCAAGTCCTGGTGCATCTCCTATATTTGATTTAGCTGAACTGAGATATATACGCAAGGTGATTAGAGTCTTAGGATTACTCTCATTGTGATAACAATTTATTTAAAATCACACCTTGATAAGATCTGTGAAATTTCACTGAAGACCACAGCCAACATACCATCTCATCAATAAAATTCTATTTCTGAAATTTAATTTATTTTTTAAACCTACTTTTATACAAGAGATGAAACAAATATGAGAAAGTTGTCATTGGCTTTAACCCATTACCTTTAAACCAAGCTATATTGTCTGTAGTCTCTGGTGGCTGCTGCCCAAGAGATCCAGCCTTTTCCAGTCTGGCTCCTTTAGCAATTTTCTTGACCTTTTGGATTTCCTCTGGCTTTGCTCTCACATCTTGTCTTATTTAAGGATTTACATGAATAAACAATCTCTGTTTTTTTTTCTTTAGTCTCCATATCTATAAATATGACAGGTTGGATTTCCTTAGATTTAGTGTCAGGTGTTCCCAAGCACAGGCGTGTGTATATCTGCTTCCCAATGTTGACAATTTGGGGAAATGTGATCCAATATCAGCCTTCAGAGCCAAAGTTCTGCATCTCCAGCTCTACTGAGCTGCCATGAGGCCATCCAAAGAGGCCTCTATGTATAACCTCAAAATGCATAAATAATGGGAGTCCTTGATAGCCTCTGACTAACCATTTTGTATTATCTTCACATTCTTTCGATAAACTTTAGATGAAAACCACATAGAAGAGTGATGCAGAGTGATGCAGAGTATGTGGATAAACGAAGAATTTTATCCTGCATCCAAGATCATTGAGCCTGTATAATGTAACAAAACAATCCCTAAGCTAGAAATCAATTTTAGGCCCAGTTCTTCTATCAACAGTACGTATCTCAAACAGTTGGTTTATAGGATAAGAGTAAAACACAAATACAGATGTGGGGACAAATGAGACAATAAATGTGGGGATATGGTTTGCCTTGTGTCAAGGGCAGGACCAGGTGGAGATACTTGAATCACAGGGACAATTTCCTCCATACTGTTCATGTGGTAGCAAGTAAGTCTCACGAGATCTGATGGTTTTATAAATGGGAGTCCCCCTGCATAAGCTCCCTCTTGCCTGCCACCATGTAAGACGTGACTTTGCTCCTCCATCACCTTCCACCATGATTGTCAGGCCTCCCCAACCATGTAGAATTACGAGTCAATTAAACCTCTTTCCTTTATAAATTATCCAGTCTCGGGTATGTCTTTATCAGCACCATGGGAAGAAACTGATACAGTAAGACATAGGGAGCTGGGAAGGAAGCATGATTCAGGGCTGGGGCAAAGATCTCTGAGTCAAACTTGGGCTCAAATTGTACCTGCCTGTTTTTTTTCCTTGGGCAAATTATTAAATATTTTTATTACTGCATAAAATGGGCAAATATTTACAATATTGGTGTTTGTTGTAGAGTAAAATAAGAAAACTGATAGTTTCAGGATTTGATTTTTTTAAAGGTAGTAGGTACCCTGTACAGAAGTCCTATGTGAGGTCATCATATGAGACTTGCAAAAGACATTAGGATGAAAAAATAAGTGTTTTATCCTGTATTGGCCACCAACTTTTACCTTCTAAAGAAGTTAGAGAAGCTGAGAACAGAACAGAAGAAGAGGATGGGAGTGCCCACAGCACCCCAAGCCTGAGGAAAGTGGCTTTCAGTAAACAACATGAATAATAATAACATGCTTGTTTCCTGAAGTTTGGAAGGCAGAGCGGATGACTATTAGATCCATAGGCAGAGACAGAGAAATCTACATGGAGAAAACACATCTTGCTAGTTAGGCTTACAACAAAGCAAGTCACCAAAGTGGGATTGTCCTGAGCTCTGAGTTTGTCAAAGAAGAAAGAAGTGAGAATGTCTGTCATGAGTCAGTTATGCTCTGTACAAAGGGCAGAAGATTCTGTCCAAACAAGGCACCTGGTGGGCTGAAGGACCTGAGCACACAGAATGTGCCCTGCTGAATGTTTAGAAGCTACAGAAGGAGTAGTACATGGCCATACAGAAGGAAATATATTTGCCAGTATTAAGAAAACACTATGTGTGTTCCCTGGTGGGGAAAGGTTTAAGAAGATCAATAAACATGCTCCTGTGTGAGAAAGACTAACCAAACACCTGCTAAGCCCAGGGAGACTGAAACCAACTCACACCACCAATCAATCAGAACTTTCTGGCACCCTGTTTGTTGCCTCCCCTCATCATTTCCCCATCAGAACCATTAGATAAGCCCACCTTTAAAACAAGTTCAATTTTTAAATGTACACCAGAAATGGATTGTTTCTTATGTTTAAGCTTTTCTTTGGGGATTGTTGGATTTAAGTCATCAGGCTTGTTGGTAGATATGTATCTACTTGTAACTTTGCTTTTTACCATAATCGTGTACCATTTTGTTTTCAAATATAACTTTTAAAATATTATAAACATTGCCTGGAAAAAATGTGTAGCACTGTTTTACTATGCATGAGTTGGGTAGTCACACCATTCAAACACCCCTACTTCTTGTCTCTCAATCAAATATTAAAAAAGAACCATACATACACAGTCACTACTGGTGAAATATGTACATATGTTGAACATAATTTAATCATATTTATTAGAATTAGGCTAAATATAATAGTTTTTAATTTTTTGAATTATTTGTCAATTATTAAATATTCTCATTTAAATTATCTTATTTGATTCTAGCAACAGCCCTCTGGAAAATTATATCCCTTTCTAGGCTTATAATTTCTTTGTTTCTATTCAGGGACCTAAAACTCAGAGATATTAGGGACTGTACAATGTTTGCTATTATACTATGTCCTTTTGATACTCAATGCAGATTTCTATCTTCAAAAATGTTGCAATATTGCATTAACTGTACTAATGTGAAGTAAAACAATAGTAAGGGAATGTACTAATTTTATTGTCACATCAAAAAAGTAGTTATTACATATACACACTCAGTTTTTGTGCATGTGTATACATATAGAGTATATTTATAGCAAAGACAATTTGTTAGGTTTTTAAAAATTGGTTTTTCTTTTTTCATGGTGTCTTAACCTTGTATCATCATTTCAGTGCTCCTTTCATAAGATAACATCAGCTCTCCACAGAGGAATCCTAATGTAAGTTGTTTGTACAACAAAGCCTCCATTATCAAAAATTTTATTTGGAGCAATCAGAAACTTCCATAACAAAAGTGTGAATTCAGAAATAAGAAAATAGTTATCTTAAAGCATGTATAAATTTAATATATTAAAGGGATCCTCATTCAGAAATTATTGATTCTTTGTTACTACAAATTATAGTGACTGGTTTCCAGATTTTCTAAGCCATATTACATTTAAAGCACAAAATATATATATATTTGATAATTGTTTACTTGAGTATTTATTGCTTAGTTGATACAGTTCAAGCCCTGCAGTAAGCTTGAAGTCTACAAAAACTTAGAACAAATGGCCCATGTCTTCAAATATCTTATATGTTTATAATTTCACATATAGAAAATCTGTCAATTAATCAGCATGCACTTCCTCCATTCAGAACACATAAAAACCACAGACTCAGCCAGACTCACTCACTTGATGGATGACCTGCCTATAGATAGGAGCTATACATTTCAGGTCTTCTGAGAGCTGTTCTGTCACTCAAAAAATGTCTTCTCCACTTTGCTCACCCTCAAGTTGTCTGCATACCTCATTCTTCCTTGATGTGAGACAGGAACTTGGACCCTCTGAATGGCAGGACTGAACGAGCTGTAACAAAAACAGGCTGAAACATATCCCCCACTGCTTGCTACATTTCAGGTGACCAGAAGCAGAAAAGACCTATGACCCTTCTAGGAGCCCAGACCTAGGGGCTCCCAGAGCCAGGGTTGTTACATGGTGTAACTACCTCTTTGGGGCTCTGTGGTTGTGGGTGTCTCTGAGCTTTTGGGCACCACCATGTTCTGCTCATCCAGACGTGGGTGCCTGCAGTGGAAGCCACTTGTGGTACAGCTGGTCCACCTGCAGGCTTGCACAGAGCCAGCACCTGTGCCAGTGCCTACAGCTGCCCGCCTCACAGCAGTAACCAGCATGATAGACTGTGTACAGCGTTCAGACTCCATGCTGGCATTCTCAAACACACCTCACCACTCTGTGCCTGGCTTGCCCTTGGCAGGTGTGGAATCCATGCCATTAGTATGGGCTGAGCACAGCCTGCCAGGTCAAGTGGGCAGAACAAACCCACCAACCCAAGTAAAGTCTCCACCAGCTACAGAGGTTTTCAGCTGTTGAAGTGGCAGTGAACAAATGCTGTGTCACTTCTATTACATTAGTCAAAGCCAGTCACGTGGAGAAACCTAGATTCAAGGAGTGAAGACTCCACCTCCTAAAGAAAGAAGATGCAACATCAATTGCAAAAGGGCAGGCATACTGGCATAGGAAGAATTTGTGGCCACTTTTCTAATTTGCCACAACAGACTATAGATGGAATAGAGTATTCCTTGGTCAGTTGAACTAGGTGACATGGAATGTCTTCAGCACCCTCCTGATTTGTGTTTTCACTGAGTTTTCTGTTCTCTAGTGGCATAATCTTTCTCTTATTTTACTGTATCATCATATTACTTAGTGCATGGCTAGTCTTATCTCTTCTACACACACAGTGATTGCTGACTTGACATTAATATTTCCCATAGAGTTTTAATTGAGCTATTTCTAAGAGAATGTGGTCAGAAAAGTTTATAAAAGTTTATAGAAGTAAGCCCATAATAAAAAGGTTTGGTAATTTTTATATTAATTTCTATTAGAACATTAGAATGTAATAAAGGTAGAATATTATAGACCATCAATAAACTAGAACTTATGTGTAAACTATTCACATTTAGACCTTATATGATGAAGGGACAGAGCAGAATGAAATGGAGAAGTGACTTCCTTCAAAAAAGAAAACAAAATATTTAAAAATACAAAATTCTTCTAGAGTTGATCAGAATTGGGAGATAAAGCTCTAATTCTCAGTAATAAGAGTTTCTTTCTTTTTGTCGACAGGATAAAGAGATGAGTGTACTTAGATGGAGCTAATATTGTTTAGGGACTTTCTGTAAAAGGCAGATGTTGCATGGAACCTCTCTGAATTACCACTTGTGCAATATTGCAACATATTGCCAGGGAAAGCTGTGCTACAAAATTAAAACAGTTTAAAAAATTCAGTCAGGAAAGATGCCAAGCATGCTTATGCTGAAGTCAAGGGTTATGAGGAGAAAAGATCAAAACATAATGGTAGGTGAATCATTTATTTGTTTATTTAATAATTTATTTATTTTTAATTAATTCATATATTCCCTAATTCATCCAACCAATATTTATTGATAATTCACAATATATGAGATATTAGAGATAAGGCAATCATAAAAGAACAAATAGCAAAAGCAAATAGACAGTCGTTCAACAAAACTACCACTGACCTATGCTTTCAAGGAGGCAAACAAGAAAACAGATAAAAAATGTATCCATAGCAAATAAACATAATTACATATTTTTGGATACAGATAATGCATGAAGCTGTAGAAAAATACCTTTGTTTGCTGATTTGGAATGCATTTTTCTACTACAAGAGATGTCACTTTTTCTACGTATTTTTTTTAAATTAATTTTTTTCAAACGCTTAGTTATAACACATGTTTTTAATACATCTCAAAGGACAATAGAAATATCACAAGAAAAAAAGCATTATGAACAGCAATCCTCAAGAATTTCTAATCATTAGAAGTAACTCTAATGGGTAAAATTTTTACCCACATGGAAGTAACTTAAAGCAAGTTATTTATTCTTGTTATGAAAAATCTGTTCTGGGTGATCAGAAAAAATCTTGGGTTTTGTGATTAGGCTACCTATTTAGAATTTAAATAAATGTTTTCACTCAACTGTATTGAATTTTAAGATAACAGACAGAGAGCTAAATCATGAGTGAACTTCATTCACAATTGCTACTAAGAGAATAAAATTCTTAGGAATACAACTTACAAGGGATGTGAAGGACCTCTTCAAGAAGAACTGCAAACCATTGGTCAAGGAAATAAGAGCAGACACAAATAAATGGAAAAACATCTAATGCTCATGGATAGGAGGAATCAATATCCTGAAAATGGCCATACTGCCCAAAGAAATTTGTAGATTCAATGCTATTCCCATTAAGTTACCATTGAATTTCTTCACAGAATTGAAGGAAAAAAAAAAAAAAAACTACTTTAACGTTTATATGGAACCAAAAAAGAGCCCAAACAGCCAAGACAATTATAAGCATAAGAACAAAGCTGGAGACATCAAACTACCTGACTTCAAACTATATGACAAGGCTACAGTAACCAAAACAGCATGGTACTGCTACTAAAACAGATATATAGACAAGTGGAACAGAACAGAGGCCTCAGAAATAACACCACACATCTGCAACCATGTGATCTTTGACAAACATGACAAAAACAAGAATAGGGAAAGGATTCCCTATTTAATAAATGGTGTTAGGAAAACTGGCTAGCCATATGCAGAAAACTAAAACTGAAACCCTTCCTTACATCTTATATAAAAATTAAATGAACATGGAATAAAGACTTACATGTAAGACCTCAAACGACAAAAATCCTAGAGGAAAACCTAGGCAATACCATTCAGGACATAGGCATGGGCAAAGACTTCATGTCTAAACCACCAAAAGCAATGGCAAAAAAAAAAAAAAAAAAAAAAAAAAGCCAAAATTGGCAAATAGGATCTAATTAAACTAGATCTTCTGCACAGCAAAAGAAACTATCATCAGAGTGAACAGGCAACCTACAGAATGGGAGAACAGTTTTGCAATCTATCAATCTGACAAAGGGCTAATATCCAGAATCTATGAGAACTTAAACAAATTTACAAGAAAAAAATAAACAACCCCATAAGAAGTGGGCAAAGGATATGAGCAGACACTTCTCAAAAGAAGACATTTATGCAGCCAACAAACATATGAAAAAAAGCTCATCATCACTGGTCATTATAGAAATGCAAATCAAAACCACAGTGAGATACCATCTCATGCCAGTTAGAATGGCGATCATTAAAATGTCAGGAAACAACAGATGCTGGAGAGGAATAGTGGAGAAATAGGAATGCTTTTACACTGTTGGTGAGAGTGTAAATTAGTTCAACCATTGTGGAAGACAGTGTGGCAATTCCTCAAGGATCTAGAACTAGAAATACCATTTGACCCAGCAATCCCATTACTGGGTATATACCCAAAGGATTATAAATCATTCTACTATAAAGACACATGTACACGTATGTTTATTGCAGCACTGTTCACAATAGCAAAGACTTGGAACCAACCCCAATGTACATCAATGATAGACTGGATAAAGAAAATGTGGCACATGTACACCATGGAATACTATGCATCCATAAAAAAGGATGAGGTCATGTCCTTTGCAGGGACATGGATGAAGCTGGAAACCATCATTCTCAGAAAACTAACACAAGAACAGAAAACCACAACCACATGTTCTCACTGATAAGTAGGAGTTGAACAATGAGAACACATGGACACAGGGAGGGGAACATCACACACTGTCAGAGAGTGGGGGTCTAGGGGAGGGGTAGCATTAGGAGAAATACCTAATGTAGTTGACGGGTTGATGGTTGCAGCAAACCACCATGGCGCATGCATATGTATGTAACAAAACTGCATATTCTGCATATGTACCCCAGAACTTAAAGTATAATGAAATATAAAATAATAAAATAAAATATACACACAAAAGAAACAATTTAGGTAAACCTTTCAATGTTATTTATAAATTTGTGTAACTTACATCTTAACTTCTCTCAGCAATGTTTTAAAGTTTTATTACAAAGGTTTTGCACAAGTAGTTATTATAAAGGTTTTGCACAATATCTATATGTATTTAATTTTTAATTGTATGTTTTATTAATATTTTAATTTGAATTTCCATTTTTTAAAATTATTGAAAATAGACATGCAGGTGATATTTTGTGACCTGGTATCCTAAAACCCTACTAAATGCAGTTTTGAGTTCTATTAGAATTTTTTCATAGATTCCTTATTTTTTTTTTCTTTCTTTCTTTTTCTTTTCTTTTTTATGACAGAGTTTCGCTCTTGTTGCTCAGGCTGAAATGGTGCAGGGGCATGATCTTGGCTCACTGCATTCACTGCAACCTCCATCTACCAGGTTCAAGCAATTCTCCTGCCTCAGCCTCCTGAGTAGCTGGGATTACATGTCTGTGCCACCATGCCTGACTAACTTTTGTATTTTCAGTAGAGATAGGGCTGTCTGCAAATAATGTCAGTTTTGCTTCTTTCTTTACAACTGGTTTGACGTTTATTTATTTCTCTTATCTTATTATGCTGATTAAGATCTCGAAAATGGTATTTGACAGAAAAGGTAAAAATGAGCATCTTTTCTTTTTTTATGATCTTAGTGAGAAAGTATTTGGACTTTCACAATAAATACAATTTTAACTGTAGTTTTTCGTTTATTTGTGTTGTTTTTGTTTTTGTTTTTATTTTTGTTTTTTGAGACAGAGTCTTGCTGTTGCCCAGGCTGGAGTGCAGGGGCATGATCTTGGCTTACAGCAACCTCTTCTTCCCAGATTCAAGTGATTCTTCCACCTCAGCCTACTGAGTAGCTAGGACTGCAGGTGCCCGCCATCATGCCTGGCTACTTTTTGTATTTTTAGTAGACACGGGGTTTTGCTATGTTGGCCAGGCTAGTCTTGAACTCCTGACCTCAGGTGATCCTCCCGCCTCGGCATTCCAAAGTGTTGGGATTACATGTGTGAGCCACCACGCCCAGCCTATTTGTGTGTTTTTGATTTGTTTTTGTAGTTGCCCTTTACGGGGTTGAGGCAGCTCCCTTTCATCCTTTTATTCCTGTTTTCTCAGAGGTTTGTTTGCTTTTTTATGAATGAGAGTTGAATTTTGCCTTTTTTTTTTTTTTTGGATCTTTTGAGATCCTATAGTCTTTTATTAGTCGGTTATAAATGAGATTGCATTGATTGTTTTTTCAATGTTGATTCAGCCTTGCATTCCTGAAGTATATACCATTTGGTCATGGTGAATTAATCTTTTTACATAATGCTGGATTCAGTCTGCTAATATTTTGAGGATCGTTGCCTCTATGTTCACAAAGTATGTGTTTCTGTAGTTTTCTTGTGATGTCTGTGTTGGGTTTTAATATTGGCTGGTAGCTTCATGAAACGTTGGGAATTATTCCTCTTGCTCTATTTTCTGAAGGTTTAGTAGGTTCAGTATTCAAAAAAATGTTTGATTGAATTCATCTGTGAAACAATCTAGGCTTAGTACTTATTTATTGGTTGGTTTTGTTCTTTTGTCTATTTATGTCAGGGGGTATGGTTAATTACTACTTCAATTTTAAAAATAAATGCAGAGTTGTTAAGATTTTAGTTTTTCTTTCTTTTATTTTGAGACAGGGCCTCACTCTGTGACCCAGGCTGGAGTGCAGCAGTATAATCTTGGTTCACCGTAACTTCAAATTCCTGGGCTCAAGCAATCTTCCCACCTCAGCCTCTGGAGTAGCGGGGATTACAAGCGCACACCACCATGCCAGGGTAATTTTTGTATATTTTGTAAAGATGGGGCTTTGCCATGTTGTCCAGCCTGGTCTCGAATTCCTGGGCTCAAGTGACCCATCTGCCTCAGCCTTCCAAAGTGAAGGGATTACAGCAGGGAGCTACTCCACTTGGTCAATTTTTCTTAATTCAGTTTTGCTAAACCAGGCTTTTCACTGAATGTGCCTACTGTGAGTGTCAGATGTATTGAGATAAATACTTTCATAAAATCCTCTTATTGTGATATCAATATGTAAAATCTTAGTGATGTTTTTCATTCCTAATGTTGCTATCTATGTTTTATCTGCCGCCTTTTCATTTTGTTTCAATTCACTGAAGTTTCATTGTTTTTTTTTTTTTTTTTGCTTTCTTTGCTGATTTTAGTTTCTATTGCTTACGTTTTCTATTTCATTGATTCCTGTTAACACACACACACACACACACACGTGCACACACAGAGTTGATCTTGAACAACATGGGTTTGAACTGTATGAGTTCACTTATATGCCAATATTGTTCAGCCTCTGCCACTCCTGAGACAGCAAGGCCAACCCTTCCTCCGACTCCTCCTCAGCCTACTCAATGCAAAGAGGACAATGAAGAAATTCATGATGGTCCACACTTCCATTTAATTAATATGTTGTCTTCCTTATGATTTTCTTCATAACACTTTATTTGGTTTACTTTATTATAAGAATATAATATATAACGCATATAATATACAAATACATGTAATCAACTGTTGATGTTATTGGTAAGGTTTCTGGTAAACAGTAGATTATTAGTAGTTAAATTTGTGGGGAGTCAAAAGTGATACTCAGATTTTCACTTGAGGGAGGGGGCCTGGCTCCTCGAATCCCTGCATTGTTCAAAGATCAAATGTTTATGTGTGTGTGTGTGTGTGTGTATTTATAATTTTATTTTTAAACTTATTTTGATTTAATTTGCTTTTCTGTTTATAATTTGTTAAAGTGGAAGCTTCAATCATTTAATTTAGAATTTTATTTTTTAATGTAAGTTTTTAAAGTTACAATTTCCCACTAAGCACTATTTTAGTAGATAAAGTATGTTATACTATGTTATGTTTTCATTATCATTCAGTCAAAATATTTTCTAATTTCCCTGATGATTTTTTTTCTTTGGTCCATGGTTTATTTAGTAGTAAATTGTATAATTACCAAAGATCTTTGGCTTTTCCATATGCCTATTGTTGTTGCTTTCTGATTCCATTCTTACATAATTAGAGAACATATTCTATATTATTTTAATCTTTTTAAGCTTATGGAGAATGGTATTTTTCTTTCTCCTTTTAGGTATGCTAATTTTAGCTACACGCAATTAAAAACTTTTATAGTATATTCAGAACCTAGAACTGTGTATCCATCTAGTCTATATCTCCTTTTATCATTAAGAAGTTTCCCACTCTGTAGCTGGTAATAATTCTTTTTCTAAAGTCTACTTTGTGTTACACCAGTATAGGCGTTTCAGCCATCTCTTACTGGCTAGTGTTTGCATCATCTTGTTCTATTTGTTTACCTTTAGACTATATGTAGTAATTTTATATTCAAACCACCTTTTATGTAGTCAGCTGGTTGGGTTGTGCTTTTTTATTTAGTTTGGTAATATATGTCTTTTAACTAGAATGCTTAGATGATTTTATTTTGTGCAATTATTGACGCGATTTGATTTATAACTAACATCAGGATATTTGCTTTATCTTCATCCAGTCTGTTCTTGGTTTATTTTCTTGACAAAAGGATTAATTTAGTATCTTTAAGATTGTATTTGATCTCTACTGTTAGCTTATTACGTATAACTTTCTTTTTTTCTGGTTTCTATGATTTTAAAGAAATCCACCTTTACCTTTTAGCATTTGCCTTCGAATGACATTATACTACTTTCCCTATAACGGACTTTCGAATCCTCCTCTGATTTTTAGGCTACTGACTTTTCAGTATGTTATAAACTGCATAATACATTGTTATTATAATTGTTTCTAAAACTCAGTGATCTTTTTAAATAATTTTAAAATGAGAAATGTATTATATACTTATCAGCACATTTGTTGTATCCCACACTCTAATTCTTTTGTATAGACCCAGTTTTCCAACTGATAACACATTCCCTTTTATTTAAAGAACTTCATTTGCTGTATTTTTTTTATGGTTTAGATTTGTTGCCAATGGCCTCTTGCCTTTTGTTTGTCTGAAAGTCTGATTCACCTCGACTTTTGAAAGAGATGTTGACTAGCTATAAAATTATAGTTTAATTTTAAAATTTCAGCACTTTAAAAATATCATTCAACTGTCTTCTTGTTTAATAATTTTGTCATTCTTATTTTTATTTCTCTGTACACAAACAAAGCAGTTTTTAAGATTCTTGTCTTTATTACTGGTTTTCACCAATTTGATTATGATGCGCTTTGGTGTGGTTTTATGTTTCATCTTGGACTTTATCAGACTTCTTGGATCTACAGTTTGATGGTTTTCACCAAATATTTCAGCCGTTGTTTCTTTAAGTATTTCTCTGCTCCTTCTCCCTTTCTGAAACTCAATTACACAATCCGAATGGCTTCCGTATTCCTGTATCTTATTTCCACAAATTATGTTCACTTTCGTTGTGTGGTCTTTTTTCCCCAGCACTTCATTGTCAATAATTATTGTCGCATCTTCAAGTCTGCTGAACTTTTATTTTGCAATATTTAATCTGCTGTTAATACTACTTTTTATTTTTTAATTTTTGAAATTTCAGATATTGTATTTTTATTTCAATAAAATAAAAGGTGCGGGTAGATCCTACCTACAGGCAAGTCGTCTCGTTGAATGAGTGACTCTGGCTGAGTCTGGGGTCTTATGGGCTCAGAATGGAGGAAGTGCATACTGATTGGTCCATGGGCGGCCAATAGTGGGCCTGGAAAAAGCACTATTCAATTGGCCAAAACGTCATCAATGAAGTTCTCACTCTGGGCGTGGACTTTGCTGAAACTGGCATCTTGGCCTCCAGGCTTCAGAAAGTTGCTGGCTTGAAGGAGAAGTTTCACCAGGGTCCCACCCCTTCCCATCAAGGAACCTGTCTGCTTCCTGCAGCTGCCATCAGTGTGCTGTCCACAGCACTCCTGCTGATGGGCGCCTGTAGGCCTGCCTCCAATGCTGGTCAGTGCCGGGGCCAAGGCAGCAGGGGGCTGGTGTGTCAGTGCCGCCCCAAGCACACGCACACCCAGCTGGGTGACAGCAGCACTCGCTCTCGGCCACAACTTTGCTTCCTACTGCAGCTGGTGCTGTGAGCAGAGAGAGACCAGGCAGCAGGAGCCAGCATTTCTGAACCTGTGGGGGCAGGAGACTTCCTGGGTCCCCAAGAGCACAGGGATGCGCGGGTCCAGAGCCACAGCTGGGTGGGCGCAGCTGTGCCCAGGCTGGCTCTAGCCCTACCAACTCAGTAGGGGGCAGGGCTCCTGCTGGGGTTACTTGTTCTTATCTCCCTGCCAGCTCCGTGGTGACGCCTCCCGCACTGCAGCCGGCATCTTTGCAGTGGCTGCTGCAGATGGGCTGCGGCTGTCATCAGAAGCAGGCTGTCATAATAAAAGCAGAGAATTGAAAAGAATATATGCATTATTATATGCCTTCTCTTAATGATCTTGAGATCTTCGGAACAGGTGAAAAAGATCAGGTTATTCTGTCCAATAATGAGAGAAATGTCAACCAGTCATCCCTGTCATCCTGATCGACAGCTTAATGGCTGTCTGATATGTACATGAGGCCATCATACATCATCCAGCCACAACCTGACCTGCCAGTTGACCACAGATATACGAGCAACATTAGTAGATATCTGTCAAGATGGCTTAGACCCAAGGGACAATCTGGCTAAGGGCTGAATCACAAGCTAAATACATGCTTTATTTATTTTATTTTATTTTTTAAATTTTGAGATGGTATCTCACTCTGTTGCCCATGCTGGAGTGCAATGGTGTGAACTCGGCCCACTGCAACCTCTGCCCCCTGGGTTCAAGCAATTCTCCTGCCTCAGCCTCCCGAGTAGCTGGGACTACAGGCGTGTGCCACCACACCCAACTAACTTTTGTATTTTTAGTAGAGACGGGGTTTCACCATCTTGGCCAGGATGGTCTCAATCTTCTGATCTCATGATCCACCTGCCTCGACCTCCCAAAGTGCTGGGATTACAGGCGTGAGCCACCATACCTGGCCAATAAATGCTTACTTTTAAAGCCACTAATTTAG
The DNA here is from genome assembly GCF_000951045.1 of Mandrillus leucophaeus. Classification (NCBI taxonomy): domain Eukaryota; kingdom Metazoa; phylum Chordata; class Mammalia; order Primates; family Cercopithecidae; genus Mandrillus; species Mandrillus leucophaeus. The sequence goes on along the minus strand of NW_012100543.1, from coordinate 7,095,604 downwards.
CAGCAAAAGCTATTTGATATAAATGGGAAAGAGTAAAAAAACTCCATTGTCCATACATTTCCAGTTAAATACTTAAAATCATTTATAGAGTTTAAACGCTTATAAGCTCACCTCAATTTAATAAATATCTATCAAGTGCTTATTTTTAGCTAGAAAATAAAGTCACAAAAGCATATAAGTACCAAGTATTCTATTTACATTAACATAACATGAACTATTCATCATTTTATGAACTATGTTTTCAAATATAGTCTAATATGATTTTCAAAGTCACTATCTGTGTTAAAGATCTGCGTGAGACCCCAGTGAAAATGTTTAAATAGTTCATGGCTTTGGAAGAGAGTAGGTAGAACACGTGATGTATTGAAGGTATTCTTCCAGTAGGACAGCATTTCCATTTCATGTTTGCATTGTTTAAACATAGTGTGCACTAAATACACTGTGCATTATTACTATTGTTTTCCCCTTATTAATAAGCAAAATTATCTTGTAAGAAATTGGAAAAGCTGTAAAGAATGCAAGTGTTCCAGACTGTGCTCAGTGAAGCCCCACCATCACCTCTTTCTGGGTTCTTCTTGGCATCACAGGAGAGAAGCCAGGAATGCTAATTCTCAAAATCCCTTGTACTTTAGATTCAGCTAATGAGTCACTAGAATGCTATTTAGAAACAAGTGAGAAAGAAAAGCTCGTCCCCCACAGAAGCTGCAGGCCACTTGTAATATTCACGCTGGATTCCTTGACTTACTGGAGTCCTCTCTGTTGACAAGCAACAGAGATCACACCTATTGCATGTAGGAAGCTAAAAACATAGAGGGTGCCTTCTCTTGGCTTCCAGGAACCTCCTGAAGAACACCTACTTTAGTCCTGGAAGCAGATGGTGTCATCAACTACTTTTGATACCTGTACTTCTAAATTTCTTAAAGGCAGATTCCTAACTTTCAGATCCCCAGCCCTCCAAATGACTGTATGCATTTCTAGTTCCATGTATTAAACCTCTATCCAATAAAATTACCTATGATGCTTTTATTCCTGAAATACTTCAACTGATAATTTTTGTAACTGCAAATGATTCCAGGAAAATAGAGCCTCTTCACAATGATTGTGGGACTAGATTCTCAAACCCAATTTGAAATGAAGGCAGAAATAACCACAATACCAGTAGAGAATGAGGCATATAGCTATTTATAATATCATGGAATATAGTTACTTATAATTTCCCCTGTATTTACTTAGAATGAAGGATCTATTGAAGGCAAGGTATAGAAAGAGCACATAGTTGTTAAAACAGAATATTATAAAGTAAATATTAAGTGAACTGCTTCTTACTGCTCTGAGGAGCTTGGAGAAGAAAGAAATGACAGGGAGTTCCATAACTTCTTGACCACATGTAGATCTACTGAGTCTCACGACTAATGTTAGAACTTGCAGGTAAGAAATATGAAAATTTCGGGAACATGAGAATTAAGAAGTTTAAGTAAGTGAGAAAAATTACAACTTTTTTAAAAACCAGAGGATTGACCAGTCTTGCCTGAAATTGAGACAGCAAACTCTGATTCATATTTTGCCTCTGTTACTAATAGTTGCTGTATGCCCTTGAACAAATGACTTAATCATCCTTTACTTATTCAAAGAAAGTACAGAGATGGAGCTGGAGAAGTCCTCCTTTGAGCTCACAACAGAGAGCTTAAAATGAGTGAAAGCTTCAGTCTAGCCTGGTCACAGTGAGACCACGTCTCAATCAATAAATACATAAATTAATTAAATGGAATGAAAGAAGTAGCCTCTGCCATGTGTTTGAACTTAAATGATACTACAAAGGTTTTCCATAGAAGGTCAATTCTGTTTCTCATACACTCATAATTGGTTGTCTGCCCCTTTGTTCTAATTTGCCAAACCTGACAGATTAATCCTGTAGAAGGGTAGAACGTTTAAACCATTCCTCCCCTCAATACATGTCATGGTTTCCTGCTGAACACTAAATTAACCTAAACTCATCATCTTGGCATTCAAGGCTTCCAAGATTGGAATTACTGAATTAAAGTGCTATTCTGTAATGCAGTTTTTTTTTTTTTTTTAAACATTGGAAAACAGCTGTCTTATTAATTGGTTCATTCAGTAATTAATTCAATCATTCAACAAAACTTTACTGACTGCTTTCAGTGTGCTAGTTACTGTGTGAAATACTAGAGAACAATGTAAATAAAACACAGTTCCTACTCTCAAATAGTTTATATGTTAGCAGAGAAGACAAAATATTGAGAAAGTAATATCACATGATGTGATAGATGCTAAGATGTAGGTTTGCACAGACAGGTATGAGAATCAAATGGAAACTAAGCAAACTAAAAAGGCATGCAAAATGAGGTTTTCATAAGGTCCCTAAGTTTTAGGTAAAGGAAAAGGTGACTAAAGATTTTTTAGTAACTAAGATACGACATATGTAAAACACAGAGACCAGAAGATCCTGGAATGTTTGCAGTCTACCTCCACATGGCTAGAATTCAAAATGCTAAAAGGGACATGGTAAGATAAACTCATTAGGACATAAAACATAAAGATTGTAGCGTATCATGTTAAGGTGTTAGAACATTATTGTGAAGATAATAAGCAACCATCCAAGGGCTGTAAGAAAGGGAGAGAATCATGAAGATAGTAATTTCAAACTATTTGATAGCAATATGAGTAAACATAATTAGAAATGACAAACATTGCAATTGATCTCACAAAATTTCAAAACATCCTCAGAGACGGTTATGAGCACCTCCATGCACACAAACTAGAAAATCTAGAAGAAATGGATAAATTCCTGGAAAAAATGTCCCAAGATTGACTCAGGAAGAAATTGAAATCCTGAACAGACCAGTAATGAGTTCCAAAATTGAATCAGTAATAAAAATAAACCCACCAATTAAAAAAAATCCCTGGACCAAATTCTACAGATGTACAAAGAAGAGATGGTACCAATCCTACTGAAACTATTCCCAAAAAATCGAGGAGGAGGGATTCCTCCCTACTCCTTTTATGAAACCAATATCATCCTGATACCCAAATCTGGCAAAGATACAACAAAAAAAGAAAACCACAGGCCAATATTCCTGATGAACATAGACACAAAAGTTCTCAACAAGAGACTAGCAAACTTAATCCAGCAGCATATCATAAAGTTAATTCACCATGATCAAGCAGACTTTATTCCTGGGGTGCAAGGTTGGTTCAACATATGCAAATCAATAAATGTGAATCACCATGTAAACAGAATTATGAACGAAAACCATATGATCATTTCAATAGATGCAGAAAAAATCTTCTGATAAAATTCAGCATCTCTTCATGTTAAAAACTCTTAAACTAAGAACAAAAGGAACAGACTTCAAGAAAAAGAGACATCTATGACAAACCCACAGCCAACGTCATACTGAATGGGCAAAAACTGGAAGCATTCCCCCTAAGCACTGGAACAAGTCAAATGTGCCCACTCTCACCACTTAACATGGTACTGGATGTATAGCCACAGCAAGTAGGCAAGAGAAAGAAATAGAAGGCATCCAAAGAGGAAAAGGGAAAATCAAATTATCTCTCTTCACTGATGATATGATTCTATACCTAGACAACCCTTAAAGACTCTGCCAAAAGGCTCCCAAACATATATATAACTTTGTGATAAAGTTATATATATAGATATTATATATAAAAAGATATAACTTTATGATAAATAACTTTAGTAAAGTTCAGAAAACAAAATCAATGTTCAAGATATCTGATGGCAATATGGAAGGTAAGTGGGGAAGAATGATAACGAAAACAGTAGAAGAAATTGGGATATTTTACAACCTAGAAAATAAATGAAAAGTCTTGAATGAAGAAAATGAGAATGAGGATGGAATGAAGAGGGCAAATCCCGTGACACTTCCCTGTACACATGGTTTTCGGTAGTCACTGATGACATGGAATATCAAGGTAGATTTTCATTTCACTCTAATGGTAGAGGAGACAAGCACTTCTTTTGTGGATCTGCAGAACTTTCACTAGAGAAGCTCCTATGCCTTAAAATGTATCATTCTGTTCCTCATTCCTGCCAAGGTATAATAAGTAATAAAAGAGGACCTGTATAATTTAGAGGCCTCAACTTAGAGTGTGCAGGCTCCCAGATTGTAAGCCTTAAATCATTTGAGTCTTCCTTCTTCTTGCTAAATTGTATATGAACAAGTTGTGGGTGCAGGATTTCAGAACACTAATCTCTATCTCCACTCCAATTGTGAAAATAGCAGCTTGAGAAAAGGGATGAGGAGGAGTTGAGTAGCAGAAATTCCTCAATTAGAAAGAAGAAAGTAATTGAAGAAATCAAAAACTTTACATTGTTTAATTCCATAAAAGGAATAAAGGAATCACTTGTAATTTTTAAAAATAAAAAGCTATGTATTAAGCACCAAAGTCTAATTACCATGTCACATATATTACCTTTAGAAATGGTTAATTAAAAAACATTAATATTGAGAGGTGATATTGAAATAATATTGCCATTTATTTATTCTTCTAAAGGAAATTGGGAATCTTAAGTAAACTTATACTCTTATTTTTATACACATACTATTAGATTTAGTACTTAATCTGTGCAAAGCCCAGAACGAGGTTTAAGTCTGGAATTTGAAAGCTTCATGGCCAAGAGCAAGGAACTGAGGAATGGGCTCCTGGGTCCTCAACTGAAATGTGGATGTTCAAAGGACGTAATGAACTCCAAGAGTCAACTTGTGGCCTGCCCAGGTCTCATGTGTAATTTCACCGTCAAAAACAAGATATCCTTCCTGCATATTTTCTTGCAACTGAAGGTGCTGTATGTCCAATTGCATTATAACCAAAATAATGGCCAGAAGGTCAACTATCTGGCCAGAGCTTTCTGTGATTGAGGGCCAGACAGTTGGATAAGTCCCTGAGTGCTTTAGTAGACTAAGCTAGAATATTCATACACTTCTGGGATAAACATAAGATTCTCATTTCCAGAGAGATCTATGAAGAAAGCACAGGTCTCTGAGAAGCCACCTGCCATATCTTGCCAAAGCCCCAGAGTCTTTTTCATCCTATGTGCACCCCCAGAATCCTACTCAGACTGATAATTGTGACACTTTTCACCCTTTTTGCATTTTCCTTGTCTAAAAAAAATTCAGAATCAGATACGAGTCTGTTAAATTCCCTGGGAAGCTATCCAGATTCTGCCCAGCCTCTCTTTCCACCTGTACTAACTAGATGGTCATATATATTACAGAATATTACAGAATGACATTTATAACTATGGTCTGAATGAATGTATAAATAAATACATCAATTAATTAAAGCGTTAATTTTAAAGGTTGGTGGAGAAGTACTAAAAAATGAAAATAAAGTAAAATAGAAAGATACTTATTTCACTCCAATAGGACCCCTCAGAGGTTTATGAGCTCATTTGCTTACAGCAGTCATGGGGTCTAGAGTATCTCAACCTCATGTTAAGTTACAAATGCAGCATGCAATATCTTTCTTTTTATTACCTTTGGCTGGTCTCATTGGGGAAATGCCTCTTTTAGAAAATATTTTTTGAAAATTTTCTATAAAACATCACTATTTGGACATCAAACAGCCACATTCCAAAGCTAGTTTGTCACCTCAGAGGTGCAGCTATTCACAGTAAAGAAATTTCTCAATGGGAAAAATGCTTTTGAGTTGTCTAGGTCTTTTTGAGTTAGTTTATAATTGATCTTACTAATGAAGTATTGTGAACTTGGTGGGTACAAAGAGGGCACACTGGACTTTGTGTCTTTGTAACACTGTAAACCTACCTTTTCTGTAGCAATTCTAATTTCCTCCTATGATTACACATTTTTCTTTCTATCACTATACATTGTGAGTACCTGAGAAACATCTGCATGTCTTACTCCTCTCTTCCCAGCTGTGTAACCGAGAGAGTCAACGCTCACTAACTGTTGAAGGAATGAATGAACTTGATTATTTAGAAGGATACACATTATGGGATATTGTGATAGCACCATGTGTAAAAAGCAACATGTTCTCAGAGAAATGCCCTTTTTCTGAAGATGATTTAATCTATGTCTGCTTTGAGGGAGAAGTAGTTAAGGGAGAGGATGGAGTTAGTTTTGATGGAAAGTGTATTAGCCCATTCTCACCATTGCTATAAAGAAATGCCTGAGAAAGGGTAATCTATATAAAAAAAAGAAGATTAATTGGCTCACGTTTCACCGGCTGTACAGGAAGCATAACAGCATCTGCTTTGGGGGAGGTCTCAGGGAGCTTTTACTCAAGGCAGAAGGCAAAGAGGGAGCAGGTGTCTTATGTGGCAGGAGCAGGACCAAGGTTTAAAAGCGTTTATATACTTTTAAACAACCAAATCTCATGAGAGCTCCATCACGAGTTAGCACCAAGGGAATGGTGCTAAACCATCCATGAAGGGTCCAATCCCGTGATCCAGTCACCTCCCACCAAGCCCCACCTCCAACACTTGAGATTTCAATTCTCCATGAGATTTGGGTGGGGACACAGCTCCAAATCATATAAGAAAGATTCTGTTTTCTGACTTCAAACAGGAAAGTGACGATTAAGATGGCAACTCTGAGGCAGACCATCCGTCTTCAAACCCTCGCTCTGATGTTGATGACTCTGGTCCTCGAGCAAGGTTTTTACTTTTTCTGTGGATTGTCTTATTTATAAAATGAGATACTAATAGTAACTGCCTCAATAGTATTGTTATATCAGTTAAGGAAATAATATATGTAAAGCACTTAAAATAGTGTCTGGCACATAATTAAGTACTATATGAAGGCAGTTGTTATAGTGGTGGTGGTGTGTGGTGATGGTCAGGGTGGTTTTTGTTATTATTTCACAGGTTAAAAATTGTGACATCCAAGAATACATGAGTTGAAAGGGCCTCAAAGTTCATTTCATCTGAAACCCATGTAATAGGTTTATTTAGTCCTTAAGATCTGAAAAATATTTTGCATCCTCAAATTCTGTGGGTCCTTCAGGCCCCAACATCCAGTTTATTTTTTATCTGGGAATATTTGGTCAGAATCACTTCCAGAGACTGGACAGTGAGTACTTATTTCAGTTTCTGTCTTTCCTGGAAGAATCATGACACATCAGTCCATACACTTTCTCTGTGACCATGCTCTAGTGCTGGTATAGGAGAAATTTGAATAGAAAACTAACAACTTCCCTTTACACTCTGCCCCCGATCTTGAAGAAGATCCTGCAAGTTGGATCTTCTTCAAGATCGGGGGCAGAGTGTGATGAGAAGTTGTTATTATTACAGTAAGTAGCACAATAAATTTTACCCATTCTATACTGAGCACCCTCTACTTACTGTAATAACAGCTAACAGTGTTAACAATCATCATCAATAGCTTTCAAATTTATACAAAACTTCACTACTTTCAAAGTGCATTTATATAATGATCATATTTTGTATTCAAAGCCTTTCTGCAAACTTGTGATTGGATTCCTAGTTTTGCAGAAGGAATGAAGCTCTGAAAGGGTAGAGACTGAAGACAAACTGGCAGAGCCATATGTACCTGCTCCCTGTCCAGTGCTCTCTCACTATAGCATATTTATCTTTTGATAAACCCAAGAAAGAAAAGGAACTCATTGCCTGAACATTTCTTGGGCATCTGGGATTTTGAAAGCACTAACAAAAGCCTGTGAGATGCACAGCATATGCTCCAACTAAAGATAGAATACAGCCTCATGTCCACAGCAGGCAAGATCCATTGCAAATCCTCTAATTGATCATTTGTGCAAATTTTTAGGAAAATTTGTTTCATAAATGAAGGCCTCCTGCCAGAGACAGAGGTGATCCAAAATGAACATATTTGATGAGTCTGATGCCCTGGTAGGGAATGCCAGACAGGAAGGAAAAAGACCAGGAAAATAGCAGGAATCGTTCTAAACACTTTACATATGGGAACACCTTTATTTCTCAGAGCGCCCCTGTGTGGTAGTACTGTTGTAATCTCATTTTACAGATGAGAAAACTGAAGCACACAAGTTAAGCACTTGCTCAAGATAATAGTCTATGTAATTGGCAGAGTCTTACAGAATCCTTTAACTGTTTCTATTTCTATAATAGAACTCTAAATAGAAGAACAGCTGCAATATGCTGTCTGTTGGGCTTATGTGATTTAGACATGGCCATCCATATTGTCCAGCCTGTTTTCTTTGGTATTTTAATTTTTGTGTGTGTTTTTTTTAACATTATGGGTAGCCGACTGATGGAGGTATCAAAAAAAAAAAGAAAAAGAAAATTCCCAGAGCATCCCATTATCATATTCAATAGGTATTATAATTAAATATTTAAATGTTAAAATTTTAAATGTAGTCTAATTCGAATATCTACTTATATAATAAAATAAAATATTACATAAGAAAGCATTTTCAGTTTGAGTTCCTTAATTGTTCTTAAGTGTTTTGTCCTTGGTCACTGACAATGTCAACTCTCTTCGACTTGCTTTCCACTCACTGAGCCCCCAAAACTCTAGGATGCTCATGTCAGTCCTGAGAGCTTCATCTTAATTAGAGATGCAAAATGAATGTGATGAACTGATGAGATTTTGGCATATGGGTTTAGATTCCCTCATCTGAGCTGAGACAGTGCCTCGCAGGGTATGAGTTCATTCGTGCTGCAGCTGCAAGTGAGCAACAGGGAACTCACCCCAAGATACTGGACAGTCAGGGAGGCCAGGCTCCGAAGAAGACAGGGCACAGGAAAGGTGGTGAAGAGAAGGGCTAAAAGGGTAGTTCTAGGTGTGTCCCACGTGCAAATCCCCTTCGTATTCTGAATATGTAGAACAAACACTTAAAAAGCAAACAAGATGTTATTTTGAAGGTAAGAAATAAACCAGTAAGAGCTCCAAGTGCCTTAGGTCAGAGGATACAGATTTCAGCAGGCAACAAGCATAGGTTGATGTTGTCATTCATCAACAGAGGAGCAGTCAGGTAACAGGCAGTCAAAGTGACTAAGCAATGTGGGAACTGTTGAAAGCCAGTTGAGCCCATAAACCTTGAAGTCAGAGTCATCAAGAAGAAGGCCTAAAGAAGGGCTGAAATATTGACAAATGAACAGGTAAATAGATAGACCTTATATGTAAAGACTATCTGCCTAGCCAGGTGTCTGTATGTGTATCTGCAAACTCATATATATATTATATATTATATATTATATATGTTATATATTATATATTATATATGCTATATAATATATTATATATATTATATATGTTATATATTATATTATATACATATTATATAATGTTATATACAATATTATATATGCCTATTACAATATACATAGTATATTGTATATTATACATATTGCATACTATATATACATAATCATATAATATACACATTATGTATACTTATATATCTTAATATATGCTGATACACATATATCTTGATATGTACTGAAACACATATTACATATTAATATATATAAATACTATATTCTCAAGCATATGATGAAAAGTAAACATACCTACGGCTACTGAACTACTGAAGTAAAATGGTCTGTTAATAGAGACAGAATAATTAGATAATTACACCATAAATGCAAGGCAAAACTGCAATGCTGATAAGTGCTGTTCAGGAGAGGTCAAGGCGCTGTGAGAATAATTGACTGATAGAAGATCTGACCTAGGCAGAAAGGTCATGGAAGTGTTTCTAGAGAGAATAAGATTTGTGCTGAATCAGAAGAATGATTAGAACTTAGGTAAAAGGGGGAAAGAAGAGCTCTCAGATAGAGAGACATTTAAGTGCGAAGCCCGAGTGACAAGAAAGGGAGCAGATGGACGGCTTAGACTGCTGGAGCAGAGAGATAAGAGGGCTGTATGGTTAAAACTAAAGCTGGAATCATACCTAGGGCCCTAGTGGGCACAGTAAGTTTTTCATACTGAGGAGTTTGTTCTTTATTTGAATTGCCATGGAAGGCATTTAAGTGTAAGCAGAAACATGGGAGGAGGGGAAAGAACACTAATAAGATTTGTGATTTGAGCAGAGCTCTCTGAACTGCACATGCTGGACTGAGAGAAACCAGAGTATGTGTCCAAATGCAAGCTGAAAGGCAATTGATCTCGATGATAGGCGCTTTGCTGGGAAGACGAAAAGAATTGGACAGATTGAAAGTAACAGGAATTCTTTCTTCTCCAGTTTCTGATGTCAAACCACCGCAATTTAAACTAGCTGATACAATTTGATCTTATCGAACTTCCCTTCCCTGTAGTTTAGAAAAAATATCATGGCAAAAACATGGAATTGTGACAAGAATTTATAAGAATAATACTTCAGGAGCTGCATGGGTCATCCCAGACCTAGAAGGAAACTGAGAAAGAACAGCTAATACTCAGGAAATCCCAAGAAGGAGAGAGTGAGTGCTGTGAATAGCTTGAGAAAGGAAAAAGAAAAGGGAAATTGCTTTGAAACAATTGAGACCTTTGGTGTTACTTGATGGTTGAGAAATTAGATTACAAGGAATTGAGAAGAAAGAAAATAATAAAAATATAGAGACAACATGGATAAACCACCCTCAGGAGATAATACTTTAGGGAAAAGGAGAGCTTACTGAAAGGGTATCAGGTAAAGAGAAAGTAATAGGAAGGAATATCATCTTTAAGTCTAAACAGAATCTTTATTAAGTATGATGTTAGTCATAAGTTTTTTCATAGATGTTCTTTATTAGACTGAGGAATTTCCCCCTTATTCCTATTTTGCTAAACAGTTTTATCAGGAATGAATGTTGAGCTTTTTAAAATAGCTTTTTTCTGCTTCTATTGAGATACTCATATTGGTTTTCCTTTTATTCTGCTAATATTATGAACTAAACTCATTATGTTTCCAAATTTAAATCAGGCCTGTATTTCTGTAATAAATCCTTTCTGATCTTGATTTATCTGCTTTATATATTGATTACTTTGATTTACTATTTTCTTGGATTTTTAAATATGTATTCATGACAAGTGTTTGCCTTTTATTTGTTTTCCTTGACTTCCTTTCGTTTTATTATGTCTGTGTCAAGTTTTATTATCAGAGTGAGATTGGCTTCTTAAAATGAGTCAGAGTGTTTTTCTTTCTTTCTTTCTTTCTTTCTCTTTCTTTCCTTTTTTCCCCCTCCCCTTCCCTCCCCTCCCCTTCCCTCCCCTTCCCTTCATTTTCCTTTCCTTTCCTTTTCAGATGGTGGAGGGGCGGGAGTGCAGTGGCACCATTATAGAGTGCTAAACCTCAAATTCCTGGGCTCAAGTCATTCTCCTGCCTCAGCTTCTCAAGTAGCTGGGACAACACATGGATGGCACTGCACCCCAACTCTCCACTTCCTGAAAAGTTTTGTATAAACAAAGAATGCTGATTCTTTCTTCCTAGGATGTTTTATAAAATCCACCCATTAAAACTTCTAGGCCTTGAGTTTTCTTTACGTAAGTGTTTTCTCTATGGAATATTAATCTATTTGATATGGTTGAACTTAAGTTTTTCATTTTATTATTAGTCATTTGTGATTTTCTTCCTCTGTTCTTTCTTCTACCATCATTTAGATTTGAATATTTTTATAACTGCATTTTATTTTATTGATTTGACTTTTATCTATACCTTTTATTTTGGCATTTTTTGTAGTTGCAAGATGTGAAATATATTGAGTTTTCAGTGTCAGTTTACAGCTAATATTGTCTCATTTAATGGAAAAACAGAAACTTTTCAATCACATACATTAAACAGGTCAATTTATCCCAACCCTCTTCTTTATGCTGTATTTGAAGATTATCATGAGGTTTCTGGTAGGCATTAGCTTAGGAAATAAAGAAGAATACTTTTTATAATATATAACTGTAACAGTCATCAGATAATTAGATATAATTCTCCCATGTCACGATTCAGAGATGTAGATTGATTTTTTCCAACACAAAACAGCTGCTTGCCAGTGATGATTTTGAATCCAACCTTTATCAAGCTCTAACACTTGATAAAATTCTGTGGTGGCAGTACCTCCTCCGCCATAAGAGGAAGTGAAGGGTAAATAAAGATTTGGAAATATCCTGAGGTGGAGCAGAAAACGAAAGAGAGACTTTGTCTACCTGCCCTGATGCAAGGTTACTAAAGAATCATTCCAAACTCACACCTTAGGGAAGAGTACAGGCTCTGCAGACTGACAGGCTTTGGTGAATGTGTTGATTTAATGATGTTTTTACTTCTCTTTTGTCCTAACAGCATCAAGAACAATTCTTTATACAGGTCTACAAAAAGTAAATGTTCTTGGTTAGCTGACTGTGACAGATTCTCAAGGGAAAAACTGAAATGATTGAATATATGTGCTTTATTGCTCTCAGAAGGTCAAATCTTTGCTTAAATTGTTTCCAGCTACTTTGAATGAATGAAACATACACTCTTCCCAGCATATTTTTTCTTTGTTTTCTTTTCTTTTTTTTCAAATTATTCACAATTCACAAAATGGTTCAAAATGAAACAAGAAGAAATATGAATAGGACCAGCCCTCTTTGACTCCTATAGAGAGTATTGTTAAGAACCAGGGCTATAAAGAAGCATGATACATTACAGGAAACAAACTGCTCCATAGCAATTTTTTTCATTAAGTTGAAGTGGCTCCCCACTTAAGGTTTTCAGTGAGCCTTGCAGGCACCCCAGCAGTTAGATACCAAGTCTTGGTGTATCCCACCAAGGAGGGATGTTTCCTGCCTTGTTAGTGACTATTGACCAGCTTTGGCACAGAGTAATTCAGGGAATTTCTGAACTATGCAAGGAGCTATAACTATGCTTTGTCCAATTATGTCTGAATCCTAGTTTTGGAGAGGAACTGCTCACTACTTTCCAAGTTTGTTCTTTCCATGTTTTTCCCATCAAGTGTAAAATATTTTAAAGTTCTCTTTAATTCTGTAAAGTTATTCTCCTTACAGTCATCAAAAATAATCCTGTATATATATATATATATATATATATTTTTTTTTTTTTTTTTTGATGGAGTGTTGCTTTGTCACCCACACTGGAGTGCAGTGGCATAATCTTAGCTCACTGCAACCTCCATCTCCCAGGCTCAAGTGATTCTCCTGCCTCAGCCTCCTGAGTAGCTGGGACTACAGGCACGTGCCACCATGCCTGGCTAATTCTTGTATTTTTAGTAGAGACAGGTCTTCCCCATGTTAGCCAGGATGGAATTATCCTTTATCTTAAAATTAACTCTTCCTATTGCTGTGTAGTTTCTTTATCTTGATTGGATCCTGACTGATACAGAGTCATAGAACTGAGATTAACAAAAAAAGTCTTGATTAAAATAGTGACTGCCAAACTATTTACAGAGAAGCACTATGGGGAAAAAATCAGAATATAAAATTAATTCAAGATTGGGAGAAAAAATCAGATGAAATCAGAGGCTCTTGGGATGCAGTCCAAGACTGTAGCATGAGCAAGAAAAATCCAATCAAGCCTGCGAGAATTGCAATTTATAGATATGTCTCAGCAAACTGATGATGTGTTTCCAACTCTCAAGGTTTTTCAAACTGGCAATAATAAGATTTCCTATATTTGCCTAGGACAGGTATAAATAGCATAAAAATTAACAATCAGATTAAAATTGTCTGGTGTAAAAAAATGAAAAAGGAATTAATCTCTACTAGAGTGTATAGCAGTAAAAGAAAGAGGAAAGAAACATGAAAAGTGGCTCAACAGTGAAAGATGGGTTTATTCTGCAGAATAAACCTGAGAGGGGCTTCTGACCAATTTCAGTCAGGACTATTCTCTCTTACAGACTGAAAGTATTTCTTGGTGACAGCTTATCACAGGCTTGGAATGTTTCTATCTGGAGGAGAAGTTTATGGCAGGGTTGGAATGTCTCTGGTCGGAGGGGAGGTTATCTTGGAGCTGACATCTCTCTGGCCGATGTGGAGGTTATCTCAGGGCTGGCATGTCTCGGGTGGAGGAGGGGTTTATCTTATGGTTGGAATGTATCTGGTTGGAGATGTCATTTGTGGTTTATGGTCATGCTGACCTTAGCCATTAGGCTGATGCCCTTTGGATTTAGGCAGTTTTTGATCAAGGAGGACTTTGGAATGGCAGTGATTGTCCAAGATGGCAATGTTCCTGCTCTGTCAGAGTGCAAAGGAAAGCATACAATGCGATAGAGATCACTAGCAATAGGGAAGATTCAAACCAACTCGGGAAGGAAACACACAAGCAAGAAGTCATGAAACTCAGCAATACAAAGCCTGTGTTTTATATTTTTGTTAGTCATCTCTTTGATTATTTAATTGTAGAAGAGACAGCACTCATAGCATATTGTAACCGTGTCAGAAATCTGACTTTGGTGATATGTAAACACTGTGGTGATTGCAGAAAGGGTAAAGAAAGATAATTCAGTCAAAGATGGGGCCCCTTCCCATCACACAGAGGAGAAGCTTCAAGTGCAGATACAAATTCAGAAAGGTGGCCTCTGAAGATTGGGGAACTTAAGAACATTTATATTCACAAATAACGCATCTACCTCCTAGAGAAACTCCCACTGCTGGTTTGAATACCAACTAAAGAATAGAAGGCTAAAAATTCCAATGTGTGGATTTGTAAAGTGACAACTTCCTGAGCTTCATTGGAAATTGAATGAATGGGCACTAGCATAATAGACATGCTGAGAAAATTCTTAAAAACATTTTTAGGTGGCTGGATCACCTGCGGTGAGGAGTTTGAGACCAGCCTGACCAATATGGTGAAACCCCGTCTCTACTAAAAATACAAAAAAGTTATCTGGGCATGGTGACACAGGTCTGTAGTCCCAGCTACTCAGAAGGCTGGGACAGAAGAATTTCTTGGACCCGGGATGGGGAGGTTGCAGTGAGCTGAAATTGCACTACTGCACCCTAGCCTGGGCTATGAAGTGGGACTCCGTCTCAAAAAAAAAAAAAAAAAAAAGATTTGTAATGGATTCTCATTACCTTAAGTAAAATGGACTTCCAATTCCTTTTCAGCATTATTTTTTAATTTGAAAAGCACTATCCTCTAGTGTCATCAAGTTTTACAAATATTCAGAAAGGGGCTTTAAAAATACCAGCTTTCATATATGACTTCTTGGAGTCTTTCACGTGCATGCCTGATGTAGGTAAATGCTGCAAATGTTCAAAGCTGTGATTTGTGTCAGAAGAGATACTGTTCCTCTAGCCAATTTCATTCTGAGCTGCTCAAACCCTTGTCCCTGGAGCCATCAGGTGATCAAAAATAACCCAGATGCTGAACTTCCACTTAATAACTCCAAAGAGTATACAACTTGTCAAAAAATCAACCAGAATGATTTTTCACTATTTCTTTGCTTTTCATTCTTTTGCTTTTTAAAAATATTGATAAACACGTGATGAAATAAACATTAACCCAAATGTCAAGAGACCTAGGATCACATCTCAGCTTTGTTGCTACATTAATCTGTGGCTTTGGGGTTCACCTTACTTCTCTAGGCCTTAATTTTCTTAACCAGAAATATGGACAGTGATGCCATTTTCCTGTAGCTATAAGTAGAAAGGCCCTTTAAAACATATGGTAGTATGGAGATAAAAGATAGTACGTATTTTTTCCAATAGCAAAACAGAATACATAGTAAGTCATTTAAGAAGACCTCTATTCTTCAGCCAAGAAAGCCAATTCAAATTCACTTGCCAAAGGCTCATTATGCAAGAAGAAATAAATAGTTTGCAAAGAGAGAGACTTCACCAGTTTACAGGCTGAAGAGTTACCACTCTCTCCTTATGCTCAGGTAATGGAAGGATGACTAACTATGATTAGTGGAAAGAATTGGAGGCTGCTTTTTTCACTGACCAATAGAACAATGCCCGTGTTCATAGAGCTTTGCTTCTCACATGAACATCGTGGTAACTGACAGGTGGTTTGCCCTGTGTGGTAGCTCCAGACACAGTCCCACCTGTCCAGTGCCTGTTTCCATTCAGATTTACGTTGAAATGCACAGGTCCTCCCCTTGAGTATGCTCAATGCCATCACAGATCCAGTCTTTGTGTTGGTTGGTCAATACAGTGGCAGATCTCTGTCCACTGAGAATATCATGGCAGCCTTTACTTCCTCTCTGATACTATCCCCCTGCATTCCTCAAGGGGAATTTCACCTGTGATCCCCTCCCACACTCGTATGTATGGCAAAATCTTTAGAAAGTACCTAGGAAGTATAATTAGCAAAAGAGGAAAATGGTGAAAATCATACACTCATACACACACACACCCCCAAGATAGAGGAAAACAGCAATCCAGAGACCACATTCAGAAAGTACAAAGTCCAGGCACAAAGGTAAAGAAACACTTACCCAAAATTTGCTGTGTTGTCACATGGTAATGTGACAGAGCAGAGGCTTTAACTCAGAAAAGATTTAGTTTCTACCCTTACCAGCTGTATCCCCTCAGATAAGTTAATTAACTTACAGAGCTGGTTAACTCATCTATAAAATGAAGATGATAACACATCCTATAGGGTCATTTTGAAAATTACAGTTTTGTAAAGCAAGTAGAATAGTTCCTGACACTTAGGGAGTACTTGTAAATGTTTAACCTTTCTCCATGTTTTCTTACTCAAAGCAAACAGCAGTCTATGAAAAATAGCAAATAGACCCTTTTATAATGCAAAGTGGTAATCATAAATAAGAACAAAGTATTATGAGAATAAAAAATTTAGTCTTGAAGAATAAAGTCTCACCAGTGAGAGAAAATACATCTAATAAAGGCCATAGCAAGAGTGAAAAGTCTTTGGCAAGGCTAAGAGCACTGAATTGCAGGGTAGTTGAAATGAAGGTTTTGTTTGAGTTTTCTCATAAGGGGGTAGGGGTTGGCTTGCGGGTGGGATTAGAAAGGAGATTGGCTTTCCAAGAGATGACATTGCAATGTGACAACCTGTACCAGGGCTACCCTGTAAAGGATCTAAAACATACTTCGGAGGCATGGTAAAAAGAGGCTAAAAATGTGGATGTCCTAAGTTTATGAAACAAGATGTGCTAGAAGATAAATAGCTTCAAATTCTCCATTATTCTCAGTGTTCTAATCACTGAATTTTTGGTTTGTTACCTCTATGATTAATCTTTAATATAGTCTTGGTGGTTGCACATGAATTATATATTTCCTTTTTATTTAAACATAATCACTTGAAAAAAATTTAGGTCTCAAATTTTACCATCGCATTATACCTCTAGGAATTTGTCATCTTTTCTTCAATTTTTTCCCAGTGTCAAAGAAACCCCACTGAGTGTTATAATAAAAAATCTTTGTATTTTTAGGACTTTGAAAACGTGGGATTGATAAAATACAATACAAATACAACTGTATTTTATTTCTCTTTTTTCTTATAAAAATATATTCCTCAAGGACATTCTTCAATTGCCCTGTATAAAATCTCAGGAAGTTCCACAAATTTCCTGATTACTCACAGATGATACACAGATTCCATGGTCATTTTTCACTGTCAGCACAATTTCAATTCTATTAAAGTCATTATCTTCCAGGTATTAATTATAATTAACTACTCAGCAGTTTTAGGCCTCTTTCCTTAGCTTAAATCGAACAAAAAAAGAAAGGAATCTCATCTTTTTCTTTCCTCCCTTACTTATCCCTCAACTTGCTAGAGGCTACAACAGACACTCCTGGGGCTAAAAAGTGAGAAACAAACAGGTAAAGGAAATTCAAGTTTTTCCTGCTATAATATAACCTCATGAACTCCAGGCCTGATAGTCATTTATAGCCTACTATTTCTCTGGTTGATTCTTAAATGAGTTCTTTGGAGAGTCCCTTCCTGAGCCCCTCCAATTGCTACTTTCAAAATGTGAGTGATGCAAATTTCTTCCAGCCACTGCTTCTTCTTCAGCCTCTGCTGTTGTGAAAATATAGTAGGAGTTCACTAAGCAAATTATGCAAATGGAAGCACTTCAGAAAGAGATACATCACGTGGAAAAATACTCCAAGTATGTTGAAGTTCAAGACAAAAGCAGTGAGAGATGAGATTGAAGGCTAGCCAGAGGACAGCTCATGAAATTGTAAGCAAAAAATAATGACCACTCTTTATTGAGGACTTACTGTATCTCAGGCACTCTAGATTTTCACATATAAAATCCATTCAGTTCTTATAAACACATAAAAAAAATATGAGGAGGAACAACACATTTTAAATGAGACAGTTACTAGTCAAACTTACACGAAATATAGTGATCTTTCTAAACTGTGGATCTGATCATTTTATCTCTTTGTTTGGAATACTCTGTGCTGATGGAAAAGACTCAAACTTCTTGTAATGGGATGTAAATTCATGATCTAGTCATTCCAGCACCTAGAATAACTTCATTTATGATGTCTGAGTCTAGGGGATTAAAAGAATAAATCACCTCAAGTGATCAACAAAATATTCACAATAATTGCTATTGTGGTTAATTTGCCTTGCTGCTCTTGCTCCCAGTCCCTTGAGGATGTTATTTATTCTCTCCGCCTGAAGTGCCTTGCACCCACTCCATTCTGTTCTACCTGCCTAATTCCTGTTTGTCCTTACTGAACTCTGAAGACCATGATGATTATGTTTCTTGTGAACTTAGTGGGCTGGCCTAACAAGCATCCAAGAAAAGTCTGTTGAATGAAAGTATCATAGATACAGATGTGTTTTGAAAATCTTGTCTCTGAAAATTATTTGAAATGTTATCATGTAAAGGTCTCAAATTTTTGGAGCCTTTATTTCTTTACTATCAAATTAGAATAAATAATATCATTAGATTGAAGGCAAGCTACAAACAATGCCTTCTACGTGTTCAGTATTCCGTTGACCCTTGAACAATGCAGGTTTAAACTGCACAGGTCCACTTATAGGTGGATTTTTAAAAATAAAACTTACACCAATAGTGCCTGCCTCTCCTGCCTCTCTTTCCATCTCCTCCTCCTTTTCTGCCTCTGCCACTCTTGAGACAGCAAGACCAATCCCTCCTTTTCCTCCTCCTCCTCAGCCTGCTCAACATGAAGATAATGAGGATGAAGACCTTTATGATGATCCACTTCCACTTAATAAACACTAAATATATTTTCTCTTCCTTTTTTAATTTTTAAAAAATTTATATGCATATATAATTGATGTGCTTATTTAGTGATACATGTGATATTTTGATACAGGCATACAAAAATATGCAATGTTTCAAGAATGTGTCTTTCATCCTGTGCAAGAACGCTAATCTCTGTATCATACTCATTTTAGTGTATGTGTTGCAGAAGTGATGACATAATTTTCTTAATAACATTTCTTTTCTCTAACTTACACAATTGTAAGAATATAGTCTCTAATACATATAACATAAAAATATGTTTTATTCAACTATGTATGTTATTGATAAGGCTTCCAGTCAACAATAGGCTCTTTGTTGTTAAATTTGGGGGGAGTCAAAAGTTATCCTTGGATTTTCTTTGATTTAAGTTCAGGGGTATAAGTGTAGGTTTGTTAATACATAGGTAAACTTGTGTTATGCGGTTTGCTGTAAAGATTATGTCATCACCCTGATATTAAGCCTCATTCCTATTGGTTAGTTTTCCTAATCGTCTTCCTCCACCCACCGTCTACCTTTCTATGCATGGGTCACCACTCCTCACTCTCCACATTGTTCAAGGGCAAACTATATATTAATTCTCTCTCTTTCCTATGCATTCCCCTTTATAAAGTGCTGGAGGCAAGAAATCATCTATATTAACTGTCAAACAAGTTGTCTGGACATTGTTGATCCTCATTAAATGCTGGTTTCAATTTCCATAAATGAGGGGGGATTTATAATCCCAGAGTGTTCTTTAATAGCTATTAAGACTTTCCTCAAGAGTATTAAAGGTAAATTGGCCCAAACACTTGTATCAAACTTCTCTAAATAAATGTTGGGAGACAGATTTTACAGCTAAACCTCAGATGTTCTATAAAATTACGTGTGTGTGTGTGTGTGTGTGTGTGTGTGTGTGTGTCTGTGTCTGTGTATACACATATATTTTAATAACAAAGAGAGAGCAACTATTTGCGTTTTAACAAAGCTCATTTAAAAAACTATAAGCTTTGGCCAATGTATTTTCATTGCATTCAGGATATGCAAAATCTGCTTTATACTATATCCTAACTGGTAAAGTATGTATTGAACATAATTACAATACTAGGCCCAAAGCACACAATGTTTCCCTCAGTTACCTTTTAATTACCTTGCCCATTACCTTTTAATTATAAATCTGCATGAACATTCATAGCCCTAATCCTCCCCCTTTGACCTTTCTTACACAGAAGACTGGATTTCCTTAATGCCACAGCTACTTCTTGATTCTGACTTTAAGTAGCACCTAGAAGCAGTGATGTGCTGAAAAATGTTTGTAAGTAGGCTGGAAGGGAGGAAGGGAAATGATTTCTAGCATATGCTGATTTCTGTGGTGCTAATATCCCCTCCATGGCCGATTTCAAGGTATCAGTATGATGCCAATACGCACAGAGTTGAAAACAGATGCCCAGCAGTGCACATGTATGGCATTTTATCATATGGACACAATAACTTAAATTGTCTAAAGAACATGTAAAATGATGCATGTAATATAATATTTAGAAAGTGATGAGTTTTGAGTATCTGTTCTATTTGTTTATTGATTGATTGATTGATTGATCGAGACAGAATTTCGCTCTTGTTGCCCAGGCTGAAGTGCAGTGGTGCAATCTTGGCTCACTGCAACATCCACCTTCCAGTTTCAAGTGATTCTCCTGCCTCAGCCCCCCCAGTAGCTGGAATTACAGGCGCCCGCCACCACGCCCGGCTAATTTTTGTATTTTTAGTAGAGACGGGGTTTCACCATGTTAGCCAGGCTGCTCTCAAACTCCTGCCCTCGGAATCCACTCGCCTCGGCCTCCCAAAGGGTTGGGATTACAGGTATGAGCCACTGCGTCTGGCCCCATTTTATTTTTAATACAATTTATTTAACTGTAAGTTTATGTAATTTACGTTTATATAATGGCTGTGTTAAACAACCAGATCACAAAATTCCTAAAAATTTTACAACTGTATCTCAGCTCCAGCATACAAAAGCCTACAGTTGTGACCTGGACATTGTAGGTACACAGTAAATATTGACAAATGGTTTGCTGAGAGTACTGAATAAAAATATTTAGCAAGTCGGCTCTATTCTCTTTCCTAGGATATGTAATATAGATCAAATAAAACAAAGTCAGATGACTAAAGACCATATAGAAGGTGAACCTCAAACTTCTACAAATGGAAAGAGACTGCAAATGCTCTGTAATTTGTCCAATTTTTTGACACCTAATTTAAAAAAAAACACATCAATTTAACATGGAACAACTAGGTATACAGAAAACATGATACATAGAAGAGACTCAGAGTTTCATAAATAGAAGACTATGAAAGAAGTCCTTAACAGGTCTCAGATAGGCCTGTCCTTTATCTATACCTGAAAGGGAACATCTACAAATGCTTAAGATAGATTTAAAAGTTATCAACAAAATCACACTATACATTACGGTTTGTATTTAAAAGAATATACATTATATTAATAAGTTAGAATTTAATCAATTGCATATAACTTAAAAACCTTCTGGTACATATAGTCAACAGATACATACATGTATTTCCAACTTTTAGGTTAGATTCAGGTGGTAGGTACATATGCAGGTTTGTTACATAGGTAAATTGTGTGTCACAGATTTTGGTGCCCAATTATGTGGTCACTCAGGTAATAAGCACAATAACAGATAGGTAGTTTTCTGATCCTCACCCTTTACCCTCAAGTAGGTCCTGGTGTCTATTGTTCCCTTCCTGGTATCCATACACTTATAAGTGGAATATGTGGTATTTGGTTTTCTGTTCCTGCATTAATTTACTTAGGATAATAGCTTCCAGCTCCATCCATCCATCTCACCACAAGAAACATGATGTTAGTCTTTTTTTATGACTACATAGTATTCCCTGGTGTATATGTACCACATTTTCTTTATCTAGTCTATGATCGATGGGCATTTAGGCTGATTCCATATCTTTGCCACTGTGAATTGTGCTGCAACGAACATGTGTGTACATGTGTCCTTATGGCAGAATGATCTATTTTCCTTTGGGTATATACTCAATAACGGGATTCCTGGGTCAAATGGTAGTTATATTTTCTTTGAGAAATCTTCAAACTGCTTTACACACTGCTGTACTAATTTACACTTCCACCAGCAGTGTATAAGCATTCCCCTTTCTTTGCAATCTTGCCAGCATCTTTTTTTTTTAATAGTACCCAATCTGACTGGTGTTAGATGGTATCTCATTGTGGTTTTATTTTGCATTTCTCTAATGATATATGATGTTGAGCATTTTTTTCTATCTTTGTTGCCTACTTGTGTTTCCTCTTTGAGAAATCTCTGTTCATGTCTTTTGCCCATTTTAAAATAGGGTTGTTTGTTTTTGCTAATTTGTTGAAGTTCCTTACAGATTCTGCATATTAGACCCCTGTTGGATGCATAGTTTGCAAATATTTTCTTCTATTCTTCTATTTCTAGGCTGTCTGTTTACTCTGTTGATAATTTATTTTGTTGTGCAAAAGCACTTTCGTTTAACTAGTTCCCACTTGTTAATTTTGGTGTTGTTTCAATTGCTTTTGGAGTCTTTGTCATAAAATCTTTGTCAGGGCCTATGTCTAGAATGATATTTCCCAGGTTTTCTTCTAGGATTTTTATAGTTTGAGGTTTTCCATTTGAGTCTTTAATTCACTATGAATTGATTTTTGATTAAAGGAAGAGGCCCCGTTTCAATCTTCTGCATCTAGTTAGCCAGTTATCCCGGCACGATTATTGAAAAGGGTGTCATTTCTCCATTGCTTGTTTTTGTTGACTCTGTTGAAGATCAAATGGTTGTAAGTGTATGTCTTTATTTCTTGGTTCTTTAATTTATTCCATTGGTCTACGTGTCTGGTTTTGTACCAATACTATGCTGTTTCAGTTAAAGTAGCCTTATAACATAGTTTGAAGTTGGGTTATGTGATGGCACTGGCTTTGTTCTTTTTACTTAGGAATACTTTGTCTATCTGGGCTCTTTTGGTTCCATATGAATTTTACAATAGTTTTTTTTTTTTTTTTTTCCCTAATTCTGTAAATAATCATTGGTAGTTTGATAGGAAGAGTATTGAATCTATAAACAAATTGCTTTGGGCAGTACAACCATTTAACAATGTTAATTCTTTCTATCCTTGAGCATGGAATGTTTTTCTATTTGTTTATGTCATCTCTGATTTCTTTCCGCAGTGTTCTGTCATTATCATTGTAGCGATCTTTCACCTCCCTAATTAGGTGTACTCATAGATATTTATATTTTGTGGCTATTGTGAATGGAATTGCACTCTTGATTTGGCTCTCAGCTTGGACATTGTCGGTGTATAGAAATTGTACTGATTTGTGTAAATTGATTTTGTATTCAGCAACTTTGCTGAAGTTGTTTATCAGATCTAGGAGCTCTTAATTTTATTTAAAAAAAAAACTTCAGAGCTAAAAGGAACTTAAGAGGTCTTCTAGTTAACCTCGTTTTTATGAAAATCAATGATTCGAAAAGTGAAATCATTTGTCTAAACTCACTCAGAATTGGGCTAAGCTCAGGGGTGGAGCTATACTAACTATGATAAGTCTCTGGAGTTTTAAGAGGTTGAATCACTTCCATATATACCCTCCAGATTTAAGGAGACTAAGTAGCTTATTATTAGTATTATTATTAATTATTTTGAGATGGAGTCTCGCTCTGTCACCCAGGCTGGAGTGCAGTGGTGCAATCTCTGTTCACTGCAACCTCTGCCTCCCATGTTCAAGCGATTCTCCTGCCTCAGGATGCTGAGTAGCTGGGACTATGGGCATGTGCCACCATTCCTGGCTAATTGTTTTTATTTTTAGAACAGACAGGGTTTCACCGTGTTAGCCAGGATGGTCTCCATCTCCTGACCTTGTAATTCGCCCACTTCAGCCTCCCAAAGTGCTGGGATTACAGGCGTAACCCACCGTGCCCAGCCCCAAGTAGCTTATTTAAGATAACATAGTAGATTATAGCTTGAGTCAATGTTAAGGGCCAAAAATCTATATTATACTTTTCTGATTTCTCGTTTTCACTAAGTCATTATATATGTCATATTTACCCTCAATGAGAGTGAGTTATTTTGCACATGCATTTATTTATCCATTGAGTATACATCATTGTCCACCTATCAAAAACCAGGGAAGAGAAGTTGGACAGGAGCAGAATCTGCCCCTGTCCTTCATGTGCCATGCAAGCCTGTAATGGGGTAAATGTACATGGTCAGTAAGGGCTAGCGAGACTCCCATCCATCCTCCTCTTTGAGACCCCCAATCTGGAATCAAACAAACCTGGTCCTTG
This sequence comes from Mandrillus leucophaeus, assembly GCF_000951045.1. Taxonomy (NCBI): domain Eukaryota; kingdom Metazoa; phylum Chordata; class Mammalia; order Primates; family Cercopithecidae; genus Mandrillus; species Mandrillus leucophaeus. The sequence continues at coordinate 7,071,201 of NW_012100543.1, read as the reverse complement.
AAACACTCACTGGTAATATCTCTCCTCCTAACCAGGCTCTAAATTTCATTGTATAGTCACTGTAACTAAAGCTGGTCAACAGGTCTTGGGACTGAAAAGGAAAGAAACATTGCAATATTCTTCCCATAGCTAAGACTCTAGCCTCACCATCCAAGTACATAGGCCATTGTAAGCCGCTAGGCTTTGTCTCCCCTATAGGAGTCTCCTGGAAACTTGGCAGAAGGTACGGATGTTTAATCTCCCATGTTTATAAAAAGTATATTCTAGACACAGGGAGAAAAAAATATGAGACAATATTAAATCAGGAAATGAACATGTTTCACCCTACTATCCACACCCTCTCTGCCTCTTGCTCCAAGATTTTTGTCAGCCTGAGATACTCAAGTAGAATAATTCATTCAAGATATAGCATAAGATATAACAAATGTGCTTCTTTAATAAAAATCAAAGCATCCATTGAAAGCCATGAATGAAGTTTTATATATGATGAAGCAGAATACTTTACGCCAAATAAATGTTAGCCTTAGAATTAGGTAAAATCTATTGATGAAAGGATAACAAGTGTAAAAATTTTCATACTATAAATAGTTTCCATACCTATTTACTGCTCATATTACATGTTTCAGGAAGTGTGCTAGATTAGGGGAACACTTTCTTTACTTGACTACAGTTATACCCTATACATTTCCATCCTTTGAAACTTATCCACCTAAGAAATCACAAATTCGGACTTTCATGCTAAGAAAACAACTGCTATACTGCAGACTTATTTTCTCAATCAGGTTCACTGCACCCCACTTAGGCTAAGCCACCCTGATATATCTCTTTGCATACCCTTAATCTATTTGTAACACTCACCAGAATTATGTCATACCCTTAATCCATTTGTAACACTCACCAGAATTATGTTCCCACTTCATTTTCTAGTTGACTATAAAGCATGATGAAATGGAAGAATGTGTTTGTTTTGCCCCCATTGTAATTTAGCACTTAGCACAGTGCCTGGCGCACACTAAGTGTTCACATATTCACATATGTAAAATAAGTAAATAAGTAATGCATATGTATATGTATACGCATAATATGTATATGTATAAGTATAATATGTAATGTACATGTATATTACATAGTCCTTCCCTCAAGATGTGTATGGCCTTATAGTAGAATACAGATAGATAAATGTAGGTTCTCCAATATGTAAGAGATACAAGGTAGAAATTCATAAATCTATAACATGTGCATATAATTCACACAGAATGCAAGGAGAAATAATTTGACCTCAGTTAGTGAGAGGATTAGCAAAAGTGTTAAAAAAAAAAAAAAAAAGTGATGCTGGAATCTAGAAGGAGTATTTGATGTCTTGTAGAGGAAGAAAGAGTGGAGATAGATTCTTCCAGACAGAAGCAGAATCATGAACTTAGATATCAAAATATGAGAGCACTGTTATATCAAGGGAAATGCAAGCAAGTTAGCAGAAGCCATTAAAATTCATTAGGCAGCAGAGAAGCATGAACGGTGTGGATAATAGAAAAGAGCTAATAATTATAACAAGAATTTAATTAGAGAAAGTTTTATACTGCAGATAATCTTTGAGATGAGTCTTAGAGTAGAAATCTCTGGAGAAAATGGGTAAAGGCATTCTAGAGAACAAGATATCATGTATAAAGAAAGGAGGGATATGAAAAATACAATGCAATTGGTATGATCCAATCAGGAAATGGTAAAGAGATTGATGGGTAATTTAGGGTAGACTCTTGTTTAGGGCAGGAGGTATGAATGAAAATTGAGCCTAAACTTGCGGAAGTACACAAATTGTGAAGACCTAATATAATCTTAAATTGTCTGCGATCTATCCTATAGGTACTAAAAATGATCAGACAGTTATGAGCCTAATGGGATATACTATATTTGGATTCTCTTATGAACTATGTTTGAGATGAGAACTCTATAAATCTGGAGAAGACAGAAAGGGAAAAGGCAATTAAGAGGAGAGTAAAGTTCAACGAGAAGTGTTCCCTATCCAAGAAGATAACCCGGGGGGTAAGTTGAAGCAGAAAGAAAACTGTAGAAGGGGAGATAGGAGAATATGGAGAAGTACTCTAAAAAGCACATAAAGGAATACGGAGAAGTCCATAGGAAATGTAAAGGAACAAGGAGAAGTGCAGAGCAACATGGAGAAGAGGAGAAGGCTGAGTTTTGGAGGTGGATAGGTTTGAGTTTTACACAGAAACAAGGCCATATTTGTTTTTGGAAATATAATTTATCCAATACCGATTTTTTGTTGTTTACTATTTTCTTTGTTGTTGCTTCTTGAAATGGAGTCTCACTCTGTTACCCAGGCTGGAGTGCAGTGGTGCGATCTCAGGTCACTGCAACCTCTACCTCCCAGGTTCAAGCAATTCTCATGCCTCGGCCTCCTGAGTAGGCGGACTACAGGTTCCCACCACCATGCCCAGCTAATTTTTGTATTTTTAGTAGAGACGGGGTTTCACCATGTTGGCCAGGCTGGTCTCAAAATCCTGATGTCAGGTGATCTACCTGCCACGGCCTCCCAAAGTGCTGGGATTATAGGCGTGAGCCACCGCGCCTTGGCCTGTTGTTTACTATTTTTGAACCTAGTGTCTTACTCTCATGTGTGCTGAAAAAATACTATTTTCAATAATTTGCATTTCCATAGTAACAGTTATCTCAACATCTGGGGTCTGTGACTAAGACAGTGACTTCCTCATCCACTAGTGTATTCTCAGTACCTTAAGGAAGCATCTTTCATGTGGTAGCTGATCAATAAACATTTAGTTTATTAATGAATGAAAAGATGTGAGCAGTTGGTGAAACTGGTCCTAAATCCATATTTTGTACAGAAAACTCTGAAGAAATGTCTTATTTGAATTTATTGTTGATGCATAATGTGTAAGTAGAGCATCATCCCAAAGAAATGACAGTGTCAAAATGGGATAAAAACCCCAAAGCAAAAGTCCCTACCACTTTAAGGCTAGATGATGATGGTAAATACAACAGAAAAGAGCTCAGAGAAAGAGAAATTGAGCACAGTCCATCATTCTCAAGTCACTGGATAGGCAGGGATCTTCCTGGTTCCGTTTGCCTGAGTGAATTGGCTGCAACCCAGACAGAACACTCAAAAATGTACTGAACAAGGCCAGGCGCGGTGGCTCATGCCTGTAATCCCAGGACTTTGGGAGGCTGAGGTGGGTGGATCACCTCAGATCAGGAGTTCAAGACCAGCCTGGCAAACATGGTGAAAGCCCATCTCTACTAAAAATACAAAAATGAGGCAGGTGTGATGGCAGGCACCTATAGTTCCAGCTACTAGGGAGACCGAGACACATGAATTTCTTGAACCTGGGGGCACTGAGACACAAGAATTTCTTGAACCTGGGAGGCGGAGGTGGCAGTGAGCCATGATTGTACCACTGCACTCCAGCCTGGTTGACAGAGCAATACTCCATCTCAAAAAGAAAAGAAAAGAAAAAAAGAACTGGAATACATCTGTCTCTTATACACATCTAGATGTGTATAAGAGACAGGAATTTGGGCAGTGAGGAAAACAAAGACCCGAGAAAGAGCAATGCAAAACTTAAGATCCAAATTCATTTTATACCTACTTGTAGAAAACCTCTGAAGATTTGTTAAATCTACTAAACAGTAGATTTAACTGCAATCAATAGACAGTTAGAAAATTATCTTCTTCAATAGGTATCATTTCTACCTTCGCTCAAAAAAATGAAATATTCTTCTTATTCACTTCATAGCTTCCTGACTACAAATTCAGCAGGTTAGTGTGCCGAGTTCCATAATCCAGTGATCATAATCATCTCTATATTTGTATAATACCTTCGTTTGGATGGAAACACATATATGAATTTTACATTTATTATTATTTCCCCCCGTGGTAAGGCAACATTTTATTATTAATCACACTACATCACTAGAAGTAAAGGAGAAAAAGAGTTACCAAAAATGGAAAAAAAAGAGAAAAAAAAGATACTTGAAAAGAAAGCTCACTAATGATTTTTGATACCAAGGGCATTTGATCAAAAGAACACTCAATTTAATAAGCAATACTGTGATTAATCAGAAACTCTGCATTTTAATTTTCAGGGCACCACCAAATTCACTGTAATGTTAAATTATTATTTGACCAGGATATGTTGCATAGATTAAATATGTAAGATCCTAAATCTTTAAGAAGATTAACTAAAATTTTGAACTTAAAATACCTCTGTTATAGAATCATACGTCTTTTGATGGAAATTTTTCTCAAATTATTTAAATGCAAGTAACTTGTGGAGATTTTCAGGATTCCCAAAACAGCTAGTCATACATGTTCTCTTCATCTATAAACTGTTCTCATTTGTTATTTATATAGCCCATTCGTGTTTTTATGGAAATAATAAATACCTTAAGATTAATAATTTATTAATGCATTCAGGATATAAGAAAGATATGAGCAGAATCTGGTAGGTTCCTTTTAGGTTCTACTAAAATAATAATCTGTCCATTACTGCATCTATGACTTCGCCTGTGTCCTTGGATTAAGCACCTATACCATCCATCCCATTAAATCTCCCCCATATATCACTTCTTGACCCTTTCACTAACTCTGCTTGACTATTATAATGGATAATTTATAACCTTGCCTTACCCTTCTAATTTAAGATATGATGAGTCACTGACATTAATCTCCCTCCAAAAGATTTTATTTATCTCTTCATTGATTGATTGACTGATAGATTCAGTAAAAGTGAGTAAATGCCTTTATGTTCATCACTAACAAGGGAAGAAGATAAATGGGATATTGTCTGTCTCCTCAAAAATTTCTTACTGTGAAGACCTGCGTATAAACATTGCCAGCAGAATTAAGCTAACTTCAATATACTGAATTTCTAGAAATTATTCCTCCCTCAAGGGAAGGACAGTAGAATGTCTTCATCTGAGAAGCAGCGTTTGAGCTGAACCTTGAAGATCTAGTATGAATTTTCCAGAGGCAAAATAATTTACCTAGAATATTCTGCATAGACAAAAGCATGAACCAAGGCATCAAAGTTCAAATTTCACCTTGTTTGGGGACATCCGAATTTTTTCTCTGGTTGAAGGGACAAAAAGTAGGGTAATGAATACTATCTCTACTGAAGTTGCAAAGGTTTTTTGCAAACAATAATTCCAATGAATGTGTGATATAAAACATATTCCCCAACCTTCTAAGCCCCCTCACCCCAAACTACATGTATACTTGCAATTTGCATTGTCTTCCTATGCGTATTGCAGGAAAATTATATTAATTAGGAAAAAGAGTTATCTTTTTGAAATCAATGTCCAAAATTTTACCCTAGACTAGTATGCTTGTTTATCTGCACAGGAATCCCTGTCCAATTTCACATTTGGTCATATAATCTAAGAGTCAATATTTTAAGTTCCATAGCAAAGTTACACGCAGGAAGTTCCACATGTGGAAATGTGATGTGGTAAACTTTTTAACTGTGTCTCCTAAAAGTTTGTTCAGGGAAGAAAACACATGGATAACCAAAATAACAACTACAGCTACCATTTGTTGAGGTCCACATTAGGCATCATATAACTTAACTGTAAAACCTCAAATCCTCAAATCCTTTCTGAGATAGATATCATTACTTCCATATTTTTTAATGAAAAATAACCGAGGTTCTAAAGGTTAGGGAATTGACCCACATGACACAGCTCACAAGAGTCTAAGGCAAGATTTGGACGATGTTCTGACTCCCTCCACTATGCACCAAGAGCTCACTGACTTTACTAGACACGTTTTTATGTATTTGTAAGAATTACAAGCTGAGTTAAAGGCTTGTCAATATACATTTACTTTAATATATTATTCTCAGTCAGGTGGCCAACATTTTCAGAGGATACTAAAATTCATTCCAAATTTGGTATGTGCCTAGTTCTATGACAGATGATGTTACCTCTTGGATACCATTTTATCTTTATGCCAGTCCTGCTTAACTAATACTGTCTTATTTCATTATTAGGAAAAAATCAATCTCAGTGAATTTAAATATGACTACATATACCTGAAGCTGAAATTTGAAAGTATGTAATTGTACGGATCTAGCTTCTGAAGCTCGATGACTCACGGCCAATGAGTAGGGAATCACCTGCATTCCTGGCCATTGAAACTCTTATATAAAGAAAGTACTTGTTTTTCAAGCATTGCACTTACATTCTCTATTTGAGAAAGTATTGACCTTTAATAATGAAAGACTGCAATTGTTATATTCTATTAAGGAACTTAATCAACAGTCTTGCTTACAACAGAGTGGTAATATTTTATGAAGGAAATGTACTCATTGCTCTTCTTTCTGTACTGAAAGCGGCTTAGAACTTATAGTCAAAACCCCAGCACTGACTGAAAGCAGTGGCTCATGCCCGTAATCCCGGCACCTTGTGAGGCCGAGGTGGGCAGAACACCTGAGGTCAGGAGTTAGAGACCAGCCTGGCCAACATATAAGGAAACCTCATCTCTACTAAAATAATACAAAAATTAGCTGGGCATGGTGGTGCACACCTGTAGTCCCAGCTACTCAGGAGGCTGAGGCAGGAGAATCACTTGAACCAGGGAGGCGGAGGTCGCAGTGAGCCGAGATCACGCCACTGCACTCCAGCCTGGGCAACAAAGCAAGACTCCATTTCAAAAACAAAAAAAACAACAATGAAAAACAAAACAAATAGGGCTGAGCTTTTATTTAGCTTACTGTTAATTATTACTAGCATTAATCGGGGTACTATTCACGTTACACGCTTTTATACTTTTTGTCATTTAATCTTCAAATTCAGATTCCTTTGTGTGTATCTTTCTATCCCCATTTTCCAAATAAAGAACTGAAGATGAGACCTGTTAGTAGCTTGTCTTATGTAAGTTACCCACTGACAGGCCAACAAATTTATTTCAAGCCCATCCTTGGAGACCCCATTGCTGCATCTTAAAATATTCACGGTACCTTGAGCAAGCCACTTAACTACTGCAACCTTTTGTTTCTCAGCTTATAAGCTGGTAATAATAACATCTGATCTGAAGCTAGAATGAAATGAGGTCATTCAAGAAAGAATGAAAGCATGAAGGAAACAGTTAATATTATTATCAGATACAGAAGTTGTTAACAACAAATCTTGTCATCTTATAATTTTATGAGAGAGAGAAGGCAACAACATGCGCCTCCGAAAACTTGAGAGTATCCTTCAGATTCTCCTATGAGAAAACTGCTGATGATAGAAGAACTCCACCTTCCATGAATCTGTTGCTGATCTGGGCATTAACGATGTGACTCAGGCCCGTGAAAGAGAAGTGCTAAGACAGAGAGGTGTGGAAATTCTCTCCTGGGCCCAGCACAGTTGTATGGGATTTCCATGTGGATTTTAAGTTTCTTTTTATCCTCCATGACACAGAAAGCATCTCCTGGACCTATCTCCTCTAAGAGATGTAACCTGACCCACTAGATCACTATTTCCCAAATTCCTAAAATCTGTGGTTAATTTGAAAAAAAAAAAAGTTATCTCATGGTGGCACAATGGGACACAATGCTAAAAAGTCTACATATAGCATTTATATATAGCTCAAAACTAGAAGTTGAGCTATATTGTATCAGCATGATTAAGTGGTTATTGTAACTTTTTTTAATAAAAGAAAGGCAGGGGATATCATAGAATTATGGCTAGCAGACAGGAAGGGGTGTTGTGAGACTTCATGGTGTTGGTAATTGTCATGGTTCAAAGATTTCCCCCAAAATTCATGTTAAAATTGTATTGCCAGCTGGGTGCATTGGCTCACACATGCAATGTCAGCACTATCGGAGGCCAAGGCAGGTGCATCACCTGAGGACAGGAATTCAAGACCAGCCTGGCCAACATGGTGAAACCCCATCTCTACTAAAAACACAAAAATTGCAAGGCCTGGTGGCAGGCACCTGTAGTCCTAGCTACTTGGGAGGCTGAGGCAAGAGAATTGCTTGAGCCTGGGAGGCAGAGGTTGCAGTAAGCCGAGATCGCACCACTGCACTCCAGCCTGGGCAACAAGAACAAACCTCCATCTCAAAACAAACAAACAAACAAAACAAAACAAAACTTGTATTGCCATTGTTATAATATTAAAAGGTGGAACCTTTAAGAGGTGATTAGGCCATAAGGGCTCAACTGACTTTTCCCTGAAGAAATCTAAAAAGATATTTATCCAATATTCACTGTTGCTTCCCTGCTTTCACCACCCCCAGGCACTAGGGAGAGCTCTGCACCTTCTTCTAAGGTCTCAGCACAGATCACCAAACAGGTTCCCTCTGTGTGTGTGCAGTGAAATCCAGCACCTTTGCCTGGACATGCACAACTGACAAAGAACAACAGCTCAGTCATGCCTCAGACAGCTCTGTCTCCAGGGAGCGAACGAAGGCAAACCTGTCTAGCCACTCCAGGAGACTTGCTAAACCCTGGGATCCTCCTGTAGCGGCGTCTAGAGGACTTGTCACTGTGGGCTGAAGGCTTCATTGGTTTTTTGCATGTCCCAGTTATCACTCTCCCATGGGAATCCTTCAGGTCCTGCTGTGGCAGGTGGGGTTTTGAGAAACACTTTCATCTGGAAATTATCCAGTGCCCCAAGCATGTGCATACAGGTCTGGTGCTGTCTTCCAGCAATGGGTGGCTAGGAGCCAAGATGTCAGCCTTGAGTGCCGCATGCTGGGCCAGATCCTGTGAAGCTCATCAGAACCATGTTTATTCACGCAATGTGGGGAAAAGGGAACTTAGTCTCACTTTCACAGCTTCTCCCACAGGTTTTGACAACACAGGAAATGGGAACATAGACATAAGTGAAGTTACTTTTTCATTCAAAATATCAAGGGTTGGTGGGGTAATCCTGATGAAATGTCTTCTTTCAGGCCCCATATCCTTCCTGGTCTTCAAAGTGCCAGTCATTTTTCAGTGATTCTTGTCCTCTGCCCTTCTTTCCTCACCCCACTGTCCCCAGAATCACAGAAAACTCAGCACAGCAAATTCCACTTGTATCCTCTTTTTTCATGCATCTTCAGCTCAAATTTCACCACTATTATCTATACACAATCTGGACACAATCTTTGCTTCTACTCTCACCACTTACGAAATACAGCAATGCTTTCATCCCCACAGAAATCTTGCCATCTCCTTCTCATACTTCCATGTCATTGCCCACCCAGGCATGGCTCTCAGCTTGGAGTTCTCTTCACCCTCGTCTCCATGTTTCAATCTGGACCATCTTTCACACACATGTCAAATGCCAGATTCTCTAAGATGACCTCTCAGATCCCCTAGATAAAAGTGGTCTTTCCTCCTTCTGCCCTCCAAGACTATAGTGTCTGTCTCCCTCATGCCACTTCCTTCTAGAAGAATTTGTTACAGTTAGTAGTTTAATGTTTTATTTGATCTTCTATATTATAATATACATTTCTGTTGGTTAGGAAGCAAATCAGAACTTTGTGAAATGTTACATTGAACAGGTTGTTAGAAATCATCCTCTTATGTCCTGTCCACTAATAGATGAGAAGACTGAGCTCTAGAGAGAGGATAGAGAGATAACAAAAGCACAGGTGTTGCCTTCCCATTACTCATCAGTCTTCCTCTCCAGATCTCTGCACAGAATAGAAAGCACTGAACACATCATTTTGAACTTGTACGAGAACCTGAGTGATTAATAAATTTCTATAAGGGGTTTAGAATACATGTCCTCTGTTCTGTACACATCACCCCTTTCCCCATCAACACATAAAGCACAAACACAAACAAGGTCAATTTCATTGCACTATCTAGAGTAATATTTTGAATTTTAAATATCATTAAATCATCAATTGAGCACCTGGTTGTGCTAGTCATAGTATCTGTTGACTTTGGTTTATTATCCCATTCCTTCTTCCTGACAATTCAGCAATTGAAAGGATTATTTCTGTTTTATAGCTGAATAATCTGAAGTTTAGAAATATTAAACAAATAAGCACAAATCGACTTACCCATTCCATGAAACCCATCAATGTTTCAACTACTCCATTCATGAAAGTTGGCTTATTTTTACACAATTAGGTATGCAAGAGATGCTAAATAAACATGGCAAGGAAAATCTCAATATTTGTTGAAGCAGTAAATCAGATCCGCCTTGTTTGTGGTCTAGATGCACAACAACATCTGGATAAAGTTAGCAACCATTTTCCCCTCAAGCCTTGGAAGGGGGACCTGCAAATCTGTGAGAAGATCACCCTGACAAGTTAGAGAGTATGGTATCCTATCTATAAATGCAAATGTGGCTCTTCCGGAGATGCTGAATCAGAGCAGCAGTTAATGAAATGAAGGACATGAGGAAATGCAGAAATGACGAGCATTACTTTTCTCAGAATATCATCATTAAGATCAATTTTTGGTTATTTATGCCTCTCTATTTCCTTCTTGGACTTCTCTGGAGTAATTCTCGTCAACTTTGTAATCGGTTGCTACGTCTCTTAAGGTAGACAAGCAGACTGCTTCCTGGAAAGGCTATGATCCACTCATGCTCTCTATTCTTCAAGTTTTTGCTGATTTGGGGAGGTTGCATCATTCCTCTTTGAACTCAGATGGACACTCCACTGGGGAGAGAAAGCATTTGCTGCAAAAAGGAGGCTACTATGCTGGAAAGGGAACTCATTTGACTTAGAATCAAAACACAAAGGAGCCTCTGCATAGAATCTGGGTGACAGGCAAGTTGCTCGGCATCTCTGAGCCTCGGCTTACTTGACTTTAAAATAGATATTATGATGCTGACCTCTGAGGACGTTTTGAAGGAAATGCTCTGAACATTATGTAAAGCAGTGCTATCCAATATAAATATATGACAAGTCACGAATGAAAACTTACATTTTCTAGTGGCTGAATTAATTTAAAACCAGCTAACTTGATTTTAATAATATACTCTATTTATTCTAATATATATCCAAAATATGATCATTTCAGTGTACAATCATGAAAACATTAAGTTCCATTTCCAAGATCCTTCCAGAGGTGTCTGTTGTAATTGGTGGTGGTCTGAATTTAGTGCTTTCTGTAATCTTAATGGCATTGTCACACAGAGATTTGAGATTGAACTTCGACCAAGTCAACACAAAAAATGGATGCCTTCCATCTTCTGCCTTTTCCAGTGCAGCTGATCCCTTTCATGTTGACTCCAAATGTAATTGTGTTTCTCTCTTTTTCATCTGAAGGCCTCCCTTTGGTGGTTTTGACATTTTTTTCAGTTATCATTTCACTTAAAAGTAAAAACAAAACAAGATATAACAAGAGAAAAACATCTAGGAAGAGCTGGAATTAGGCAACACCTTCTGAAGCACCGCAGCATATGTGACCGGGGAGGAAGGCAGACACTGGCAGGGAAATTATTCTGCAAACCTTACCTTGTGAGAAAAGTTCCTAAAATCTTTTTTCTTTTTTTTTTTTTTTTTGCCATCCAGAAACACTCAACCACGCAGGCAACAGAAATTCTTCTACATTGAGGTAAAAGATTAAACCAGATTTTTCTAATTAATGCGTTGCTACTGAAAAAATGTATTAACTTTTTCAATATTTTCTTCCAAAATACACAAAGAGAACCTGGTGGCTTTGGGTGAGGGTCACATAGTGATGGTGCGTAAAGCACTTCCCACCAGGCTAGCACATCACCATTTCAGTCAGGAAGACGAGAGAGTTCCACGGCAGGCAGAGAACACTACCCAGCCCTGACATGGACGTCAGACACACTGAAAAATCTCATACTGGGTCTCAGATTTTAAAAAATTGAGCTGCTTGATTTAGCGAATCCCAATTGCATTTGCTGTCTCTGTAAGGGTCATATGAAATGCTCAGCTCACTTTATTTTAAATTATGAATAGAGGACCTAATGCTTTCTTCAAGAAATGAAGTAAATTTTAAATGAAAGACAACTTTCGAATCCAAATTACAGTCGAACTGAGATGGGTAGTGGGGGTGGGATGGGGGCAGATAGTAGAGAAATGGAATGACCCAGGGACAGACAGAAAGTAAGAAAGAGATGGCAGAAGGTATTTTCACACACCTAGGCTTATATTTAATTATGCTTATTATTATTTGAATGTAGTATTTGCATTATGTGTTTCATATGTTTATATTTATTATTTGTATGTATGTTTACATTTATATTTACACATGTATGTATATATTACATGTATACACATACATGCATAGGTTTATATATGCATACATTCTTGAGTGTGAATGTATATGCATGCATACATACATGCATACATATAAATATAAACATACATGCAAATAAGGATGTTTAAATATAAGTATACACATATACGATCTTTTTTTTAGCCTTCTAGAGGGATAGAGGGATGGGTCTATAAGGTAATAGGAGAGATTCAGCTTCAAAAACAGAGAATGCTGTTCTCACCTTCTCTCTGCCCAGAAGGCCCATGTTAATGCCATTCTTTGCAAATTTCCACTCCCTTCAGGTCTCAGCAACAGTTTCTTTCTGCATAAAATTTGCCTGACTCGTCCCCACTCCAAAATGGTTTCCTTGTCTATCACCCTTATTATCTCATACACAAAAGTGGTTTCTTAACAGTTACCACATTCCATGGAAATAGACACTCTTCATAGCAAATTGCACTATTATTTTTTGTAACCCTGAGAAAGAAAATCCCTGCCACTTAAACTATGAAATAATGTTTTCTTATCATTTAAAAGTAGTATTTTAAACTTACCAAAAGAGGTGTTAGACTTATTTAGAGCTAGAAGAAATAACAAAAGAAATGGCTGTGGGTGACCATGTCTGTGCTGGTACAGGTCACCATAGCCACCTGACTGCCTGCAATTTTAAAAACAGCAGTAATTATAAGATTTTAATTTTAGATATATTAAAATGTAGATCAATATTGTCTCAAAATTGACAAAATATGGCATTTTTTCTGCTGTAATGAAATAGATTTTGAGCTTCCCGAGAGCACGGTTGGCGTGTTTGTCATACATATTACAAATTTATCCCTACAGTTCCTTAAAACGCTACTAGGCATCGTGATGTAGTAGAAATGTAGGCTTTGGAGCCACTCACTATCTCTGAGCCCTTTAAGCAAGGTCTACTTAATAGAGCTAATGTGTAGTTAGCTGAAACAACGTACCTACATCATTTAATTCAATGCCTGTCACATGGTAGTCATTCAAAAATTATTAGCTTGTTGAAAAAACTTAATTGATAATAGAACTCAGTTGGGAGGGGGAAATCATCTTTCTTTTCACTCTTCTCCTGTCACCATGTCTTGATATTTCTGAGGCTGAGCGGCTGAAGAGCTCAGGGCATGTAGAAGGATAATGGGGTAAAGTAGTTCCCAAGGGCATGTAGAAGGATAATGGGGCAAATGAGTCAGGCCCGAGCAATCCCTAGATAAACTTTAAACCCAAGGCCACAGGTGCCTTGTGACTCTTTTGAGCTCATGGGAAGGAAGAACAGAATATGTAGTAAACACAAACCATCCCTTGAAGCTTCCAAGGTCTGTGGACAAGAGTCCAGCAGTGTCCAGTGGCAAAAACAGGACCAGAGGAAGTTACACAGAAGGGTAAGGAACAAATAAAGGTCACTTTCCTATCTTTAAAAAAAAAAAATCTCCAGCCCTCCTGATGTGACCCAATTTAATGAGGTGTAGAAATCCAGAGCTCTTTGAAATTTTAAAGCAATTACAACACAAATGACTCCAAAGGAGGATGATCTTATTATGGTGAGGCCATAAAATGCTAACTTCAGAATGTCAGGAAAGCAGAGCTGTTCTTGGCTGGCATGTCAGAATTTATGGGAAGTTTGTGGAATTGTCAGCACCTGATTATTCTTGGAGGCTCGTTTATTGCACCAAATGCAGGGTATCTTTTGGGACTGTTTTTATTATTATTACCAAGGAGGGTGGGCACCTGTTTCTACATATCCTGAAAGGTTTCTTTCCGCGTGGTACACAGTTCAATGGAGGGAAAAACAATGACAACCCAGAATTGTATTTTCTGTTGATAAACTGGGCTAAATTGGCTCATGAAAATACCTATCAGCTGCCCCACCCTTCATGTGGTTGCACTAATAAGGTGGTTCTCAAAGTGTGGTCCTTGGTAGCATCAGCATCATATGGGAACTTTTTAAAAATAACAGACAATTGGCCTCACCCCAGATGTACTGAATTAGAAACTCTGAGGGTGGAACCAAGCAATCTGTGTTTAAAAATCCCCTTCCCGCCCCCAACCCAGGGGATTCTGATGCCTGCTCAAGTTTGGCAACTACTGTATTAATGCATCCACAGTAAGACCAGCCTTATTACCGGACCCCTAAGCCTGCTTTGTTTAAATGAGGAACAGGCTCTTGGTTCCTCCACAGATGGCCAGTGTCTCCCTGGGGTCTGAATTGACCCCTGACTTCAAACAGGATTTAGGGATTTCTGGTGCACCATATCAAAACCAAGATGTGTGTTTTTGCAGGAAAAGGAAGCTTCCTCTGTCACCCAGGGCCATTTAGAAAATGTTGCTGGAAAGGGTAATATAAAAGTTCATAATAAAATGTAACCTGAACTGTTTAAAGACAACATTCTCTAGGAATTGTAGTGTTGTTCTGGTAACAGAATCTCTAACTTATGCCCTGTCGGAGGTTCCCTTCTGATATCCAGACTAGAGTTTCTGTTGCTGTAAAGTGTGGGAACTCCTTTTTCTTTGCCATTTACCTTCCAAATCCAAAATAGAACCACAGAAAATTAGATGGAACTCGGCCCTAAGATACCGAGCTGAAGCCTCCTCTGGCACTTGGCTTTCTGACGCTGTCTGATGTACCTGTGTTGCTCAGGGCTGCCCATGACTGTCCCACACCCACACACTGCAGCGCCATTGTCACCCCCTGAGGACCCTCCTAGATGATACAGCTCACTTGAATGACCACTTGTTTTCTGTCATTCACAGATATCATTTCTGTCATCTGTGGATAATGTGTTCTGCCTTTGAGAGCACATGCTCTGCTGTGACCTCTCCCCTCTCAGGTCTATACTCAAGGCAGGAGTTAGTACTCAAGGTAGGAGTTAGTGTGGATCCATCAATGTGCTTGGAAATATTTAACAATAGCTTTCCAGAAAAGGAAAGAGTTCTAGTTTGTAGCATTTGGTAGTAGTAGCATTAGTTTCATGTTGTACAAACTTCTATTATGGCTGATTTTAAGTAACCGACGGGACATCACAGCAATAGAGCTGGGAAGAGAACAGCATATATGGCAAGCCCCAATATGCCCACATGCCCATCCCAGAAATCTGCCCTGCCACACCACAATTAACCTTTGTTTGCCTTTATTGTTAAGACATAGGACACACAAAGCTGGTCCCTAAACACCCCAATTGGATTTTCTTTTCTGAGATTATCAAATGCATTGCTTATTTTTGCCAAAAGGGAAGACGATGGAATTCAGTTGTACCAGAGCAAGAGTTTTTGTAGCCTAGGCACTGCGTACAGCAAATGTTTAAGTTTGTTTAGCTGGCAGTATTGAAGTGCTGGTGCTTACGTTATCACTGAAATAGGTTTGCAAAGCCTGAAAAAGACCTGAAACTTTCGGTTTTCTATTACTCAAAACTGTGTGGGGGATATGAGGAGGGAAGAAGCAGTTCTGATGGGAGACAGGAAGCAAATGAGTGGCATGCATTGGGTACTCCTCTCCAAAATCTTAGCAGGGGCTGTCGAGGATAATCTCCTCATCTGGCCCTGTTTGTCCCTGATGCTATAAATGGCCAGCTCATATTCAGGTGTTATCAGATTGAATCTATGATAAGAATGTAGGCATCTCACAAAGAGGTGATACTGCATAAGAGTCAGAGCATTGGAGTAGAGGCTATTGCAGGGAACAGGAAGGTTATATAGTTTCAAAGTCTCTCCAGATTACTTCGTATTCAAAAAGGAAAGGTGTGCCTTTGCAATGGAGAGATTTGATAAAGCCCATCTTGACCAAGTAATTAAATAGCAATAATAGTGAGACTCTCTGACTTAGGAGCCTCCTGGTGATGAACAAGTACATGATTTAATTTATAAAATATTGTTGCCAAAAATGTTTAATCTTAGTGGAATCAATGGGAAGCAAACAGATGCATTCAGATTGTGGGACAATCCACAAGACAACCTACCTGGACTCAAAAAACCAATGTCGGAAAAACGCACATGAAAAGTAGGAGAACTGTTCTAGAATGAAAAGGATAAAGAGACTGGAGATTGGATTAGGGGAAAAAAATGGCTTGAAGATAATTTTGAGATAATTTGGGAAATTTGAATGTGAACTCTATATCAACTGATATTGTAGAGTTATTACTAATTTGGGGAGGGTTCTCATAATGATTTAGTGGTCAAGTGTGAGATGGCCTCATTCTTAGGAGATACATGCTCAAGTATTTAGTGGGGGTGGGGGGTGGGGGCCAGGGATGGGGTGAGAGGAACATGGCCTGATGTCTGTGAGTGTTTCTGCAGGGAAGCCTTTCTCTAGATGAAGTCAGGTTCTTCAGCTACTTATTATTTGTTATTCATTATAGTTATTCATGGTGAAATGCATCACATTTAGCCCACTAGAAGGCAAACGCGAGGAGGGCCATGTCGTAGTTTTCTTCCTCACTGTGCTCTTGGAGTTTGAAACAGTGCCTGGCAGAAAGTGGACACTCAATCAATATTGTTGAATCACTGAAGACATCATGTTGCTGTTTCAGATATTGACCCCATGTTTGACACCGGCATACACTTTGAGCCTGATCAACATCAGAGGCTTTCTGGATGAATTAGGTGAACTTGAAAAGAAAGAATTGAGTCAAAATGGAAGACTTAAAAAGGTTTTAGTTCATTCAAAGAAATCATTGGCTTCTGCAGCTCCACGGAAGTCCAGGAGATAATAAACTCTCTTTTTGAGGTCTCAGGGATCCAAAATATTTTGCTCCCAATGAACACATGATTTAAAATCCATATCGGAAGGAATTATTTATGCATAAACCCTTTTCTTTCTTTTGAGGAATGTACAGATTTTAAATGTGATTTCAGATTAAACAAAAATATCTTCTAAAATTATTAAAATGGAACAAAGTTAGATGAGTAATATTTTCAGTTTTAGGTACATACCGCGTTTAAGAGTTGGAAGGAAAGTTTGAAATTGTTTTAAAATATTTCAAATTGTTTGATTCAAAACAAATGAATTGTTTACAAAGTTTGAAATATGTTCAGCTGCAGTAGCCAGTAATTTCCTTGAAGAAACTAAAACCCTTTTAAGTCTTCTGTTGTGACTCTTAATTCTTTTCTTTTCAAGTTCATCTAATTCATCCAGGAAGCCTCAGATGTTGATCAGGCTTAAAGATTTGTGTCATTCAGCAGTTTTCAAAGTGGAGACCCTCCTTACGGATCCAATAGTTCTTTTAATACAAACTTGTTCTGTTCAGACTTTTTTATAAGTCAGCAATATGACACTTCAAGTACTGCTTGCTCTATTACGTATTGTCTTTTGAAATGATTAAATTGTAGGTGTGTATTGTTTGCATTTTTGTCTGAGGCTGATGTAGAAGAATACAATGCCCCAGAAGTCAAAGGCTGAGCTTGTTTATAGAAAGAGTTTTACATCATGAACTCTTCACACACCCTGGGTTTCTTTCTCCACCTGAATGTTTCTCAAATCCTTTGTTACATCATCTACCACAAGCTGGTAAAACTGGATTCAGGTGTATGTTGCATGATAGGTTAGACGATGTAGTCAAATCAAAGTTTATAATCATTGAGACAGAAATTCCTTTTATTTATTTATGTGAAAACTCCTTATCGTGCATGACATGATTATTAAGTTTTATAAGGTAAACAATGGCTTTGTAATTCACCTTTAAAAATATTTTTAAATTTTTAGTCATGATAGCATAATTTTCTGAAACATGCTTTAAAAAAATAATTAAAAATATTTTAGGAAATCACTACCAGTGTGTGAAATATTTTAGCAAAATAGTACAAAAATAATCAATTTCCTACTCTTGGTTGGGTTTCTCTCAGGAGTCTAGGGTTGACTGTGTCTAATTTTGGGACTGAGATTCACATACACAGCTAATAAGAGGAGTATTATTAAGTTGACTACCACCAGCTTAATCCAACATGGAAGTTCTGCATTGCTGGGAAACACATGATTTAGAATGATCCCCATTAAAAGTAAGAGAGCTGGGCTTTTACATTCCCAGTCACTGACTAAGAGTATTTCCTTGAAAGAGACTATTTTCAACCAGTTCATGCATTCTGAGGACAGCTATCAGTCAAAGACTCAGATGGTGGTGAAAAAAGAAAAACTTCACCCAAATTAAATTTAAAGGAGTTTAGTTGATCAATGAATGATTTGTGAATCCAGCAGCCCCCAGAATCACGCAGATTCACAGACTCTAGCACAGCCAAGTGGTAGAAGATTTATAGACAATAAAAGGGAAATGACATACAGAAACCAGAAGTGAGGGACAGAATGGCTGGCTTGGTTACAGGTCGGTGTTTGCTTTTTCTGAGCACAGTTTAAACACTCAACAGTGTATGAATGGTTGAAGTATGACCACTGGGATTGGCCAAGACTTAGCTATTGTTACAGGTGTATACTCCTAAGTTAGGTTTCAGTTTGGTCTACCTATTAAGCTAGGCTGCAGTTGGTCTACGAGTACTTGAATACAGAAGTCTGGAGTCCTTTTTGGGCCATGTTTAGTTCACTTTAACAATGGCCATTGGAAGTCAGTCTGGCTGATGGAAAATGGTAAGGACTCCTGTGGGGATGTGGGCAGGGACACCGACAACATTTGCCACAAGCCCATTTATTTTAAAATGGTGACAAAAAAGCTAAGGAAGAAATAAATAATATAGACAGTGGGTATATTATATATACATAAATATGCATATCTGTCTCCATATTCATGTATGTGTATGTATGTAGGCATGGAGAGAGAGAGAGAGATGTGAGGTCAAACACACACAATACAGAACCCATGAGGTTTAGAAAAGCCACAGTATTACAGTGATTGCAATGGTAAGCGGCATTTCAAAGGCCCAGCCTCTCTAGATGAACTCCTCAGTGCTACCTTTGGCATGCTGACTGAAAGTCCACCTTTAGAGTTTGATTTGGCTTCACAATGTACTCTGAAAATTTCTGCTGAATGTTGAAGGGGTATTTAGCATATTTCAGACTACAGGAAGTACTATGAGCTATGAACTACCCACCACACCTTGGTGTGAATGAGTCTAATTGCATTCTTCCTGACACTTGAGAGAAAATCTCAGGACTGAAGAAGCACAAGTTTTACTGGACTTAAGAGGAATGGGAGGAGATATGATACTTACTTGGTTCCCAGCCCCTGCAAAGTCTCAACTATCCTCTCTTAGGCTGACTGTTCCTCTGTGAAATCTCACTGTCTGAAACTCTGGGGCCAGGGAAAAGTTCTATTCTTCATGAGGGCCAATTTAAAGATTTGGTAACCGTACAACCAAAGGGCCTTGCTCTCTTCTCTGCCAGTTTAATAACCAGCCTCTGCCCCTTCCTTGTACACTAAGTTCCATTCTTTCCCTTGGCAGGAACTTTTTTCTGTCCCCTGCCTCTCTCTCCTAGGTTGGCTAATTATGGTCAGACACTATCCTCTGTGCATGACTGGGCCTAGACTTCCTTGTATTTCTAGACCTGGAATCCAGCTCTCAGATAGGACTCCATCTATCACCTCTGTTACCTGGTTTTCCTAAATCTTGCATTTCCTCTCAACAAGAAACTCAAGGCAGACTCCACTGCAGGTCCTACTATATCACATCACCGCCAATGTCAAAGGCTCAGGGCATCGGGTGATCAGGCACCAGCAAGTACAAGGAAGGCTCAGAAACAAGAGTAAACAGAAACCAGACCATTTTGGGACCAAGCTTAGTGGAATGGGGTTGGCAGATTTTTGCCCTTGCATAGATGCAATTAGATTCCACCTTCCCCCATTCTTGTATTAGAGACACCTTAAGGGAAAAGCATACGCTAACATATGTTTGGGGTGAGAAGTTCTGATATGATTGATGTAGGCACATACTTTGCATTTGACTTTTATTCCCAGGATTAACATATCAGGTATAAATAGATTTTCTTTTGAAAGCTTTACCTTGACAGCATATGCTCATCATTAGAACTCTTAAAAACATGAGATTTTATGTCTCCCATCTAGTAGTCACAAGCAGCTCGAAGATCAAACTCAATGGAACAAATGATATATTTTACATTCATCTAAAGAGTTTTAAAAATTACCTGCTTCTCAGTCTAATTGACGAAACTCTGTGAGACAAGAAGAACACAATTTCAAGACACCAGCTAGGCCTAAATGCATTTTAAAAAGAGACTCAACAGTTTGTAAGTCTTGAAATTACCCTCTTGGGAGTGCTCCCTCATACCTCTGCTAAGGCAGCCAGTTCAGGTCAGACCTTTGGAGTGTCCCCTAGTCCCAGAAAGCAGTAGGCTTTTAGCCTGAAGGCTTCATCCTGGTAAGTGTCTTAGCAAAATTAGACTTAGCTGGATTATTTCTTTAGGTAGCTCAAACCCACCAGAAGACCTTGTCTGGAATTAGTCTCCTTGTTCCCAGCTAGTAAAAGGTGTATCTGGATGAGCCCTTGGATACATCTGTGCCCAATGAGCTGCATGTTCCCTTTTACTCTAATCCTTCATGGTTCTTCCTTGGCTCCTGACCACATCCAGGTCTCTCCTGGGGTTGGTTCCTGTTTTAAATTTCATTTCCTTTCCTCTATGGCCTGGGATATATTACCTGGCCTTTGTTATAATAGGTTCTCCTTCTGAGAGCTAGGATGTTCTGCATGCTTGTCTCTCACTAGCCTCCAGTTTCTTCCTTGTCTCTCCCTCTCTCTCCCTACTTGTCCCTGACCCCTTCTTCTCCCTCTCTCTTTCACTCACACATAAGCACATACAGACTCACACATATACACCCACACACACATACACACACAACTCTCAGGTGCTGCCCACGATGTTGATCAAAAGAGACAGACTAACCGGAAACACTCTGCAGATGTCCAGACATGTGCAACCCATGGGCATGAGAGCATGATCACATCCTGAAGGGCGTTGATCCTGTGCACCATGATCTTGACTGGACTCCCTGGAAAGTGACCCAAGCTCCAAAGACACTCAACTTCTGTGCCTCTTTGGAAATAGTAACTGTGACTGTTGGTCCCTACTCTTCAGCCTGTCCTAGAACCAGGACAGTTCCTCCCGCTCAGGTCTGACTGCCTCTTCCCCGCTAATGCAACACCAGAATTCCTTGTGGATAAACCCACATGCACTTCAGCTGCATCCTTTCTCTCATTGCATCCTCTGCAGAAGTCTGACAGGACATAAGAAAAACAGTCCTATCAGCTTTACGAGTAATGCAACTGAGGCACAGAAGAGTACCCCAACATGCCCAACGCCATTCACTGACATATGTGACCACAAACTGGATTTGGAAAAATTAAACGAAACAATTTCTTTCTTTTTTTTCCCAGAGCCACCTGGGCCCTCAAAGTCAATAGGAGTAAGAACCATTCCCTCTAGCAAAACCCACAGACACCAATTTCTATTAAATATTTACGGGTGAAATAAAGTCTGCCCAGAAGCAACCAGCCATTTCATATGCAGAAGCAGTTTAATTTAAGTTGGTTTATATCTTCTTGCCCATCAACACCCGCTCTTTCTAGGAAATATAAATCCACATATCGGCACTGACTTGTGTTCGTTCCTAATGACAGGCTGGAGAAAAATAGCTAAAAAGAGCTCTATTTCATTTTTTAATTATGAAGCAAAAGTGACAGTTCATCTGGAATGTTGTCAAACCAAGTAAAAAAAAAAACATGATCGAGATTTGATCTCTAAAATTAATTTTGGGAACAAAGAGCTTACTCTGAAACACACAAAGGCATTAAAGGCAAAGAGTTGTGCAGAAAAATTTATTATTTGTTTGCATACGTTTTTGTTTTGTTTGATTTACTTGTATTTTTGCATGGCACAAAAATATGACACAAACATGCTTCTTCCTGATCAAAGATTTTGCAGCCTAATGACCTAACGTTATACAGAGTGATCATGGTCTTGAAATATAGAAGCAGAATAGCGAGGCTTTGTGTTGTTTTATACCTACTTTTACAGCTTATGCTCAGATTAAAATTTCTTAGCCAAGGCACAGGACACCATTTGCCTATTAGTGACTGCTGTTAAATGAGGATTGATCTAAAAAGAACTCTTGCCTGTGGTAGGTGCGATTCTCTAGTCTGTGTTAACAAAGTTAATAAAGGGTCTGTGCCTTCAAAATTTTAGAGCTTAGAAGGAGAGAAAATAAGCAGCCTGGTGGAATGCTAAGCTATGTTGTAAGTACATTCCTGGGGTAAGAGCTGAGAGCACAGAGAGTTTCAAAGGAAAGAGCATGCTCAGCCACTGGGGCCAGGAAAAGCACTGGAGGTGGTCATCCCTGTGCAGCTTTTCCACTTTGCCTTAAAATCTCCATCTGTAAAAGCAGATGGCAATAGATACTATCAAAATTCACTTCCAGCTACAGGGTGATATGACTTCAAGATTATACCTTGATGTCCCAACAGCTCAATCTGAAAAGACCTGTCCCAGTAAAAGAAGAATTGCACCATTTTTAGATTTTACGTCTTGACACTTGATGCAGTTACTGACTCGACAGAAAGAGGGGCGTAGAGGGAACAGCAGAAAAATGAAGCCTAAGACAAATTAGAGGTGATAAGAGTGAAATGTATGCAGATTTTTCTGTAATCCTTCTATGGGAGAAGCTATGGTTGGCCACCTCCCCAACTCCTTAAAAAACTCCTGTTAAGCTCTGAAGTTAAGTACATAGAGTTAAGTATATGAGAGGGTGTCTAGGAGGAAAATAGAAGTTTTATACCATAAGAAGGATTTGCCTACCATTTAAAAATACAAATGTGCCCCCCTTTAAAAAGTCTCTCTCTTAATACACGCGTGAATACAAATAAGTCACAGTAATACAATTTATTGTGTTTCCTAAATGGACACCACAGCATAGTTGCCAGAATTGGTACAAGGATTGCAGAGTGAGGGATGGAGACTATCATACGTTACGATGGACCACCAATAGCCATAGAAGCTATTATCTATAGGTCAAAACTCAAATTTGTTTTTCCGTGAATAGGTTCTGTTGCTATATAACAACATAGACAAATATGGCAATAATGCAACATCCCAATTTTCAAGACATTGTTATATCAATTATCTGAGTTGTACTTCAGAGTTACTCTACCTCAGAGTAGTGTAAATCTGAACAGGACTCAGTTACTCTACCTGTGTTACTTACTCAGGACAATTCTCCTAAGTAACACAAGTAGAGTAACTCTGAGTCCCCTACAGTTAAGGTGATTTGGTTGAGTTCAGAGGTCCATATTCTCTTGATAAGAAGCCTAGAGATCATTTGACCAGAACTATCTCTAGATTTTTCCCAGGGGATGGTGATAGGTGAGAAATTCAGCAGATGTGTACCTGCTAAACACAACAAATTAAAATTTGGTTTACCCAAATGTGCAGCCTTTGCCAGAGACAAAGGAAGTGCTTTTAATACATAGTTTCCTTACCTCATTTCTTTCCCCTTTCAAAAATGTCTACTCACTCAAATCAGACTAAACATATAATGATGAACTCTGGTATGTTTGCCACCTCCTTCACCTTTTGGAAATTACAGCATTTTATACTGTTATCCTATGAATATGTTTTCATTTCCCTTCATTTTTTTAAATAACAGTTTTATTGTGATATAATCCACACACCATAACATTTACCTATTTAAAGTTAACAATTCAATAGTTTCATATTCCATAAAATTCACTCCTTAAAGTGTGTAATTCAATGGTTTTTAGCATATTTAGAGAGTTGTGCAACCATCACCATAATCAGTTTTGGGACATTTTCATTTCCCCAGAAAGAAACCCTATATTCATTAAAAGGTGACTCCCTAATTTTCCCCACTTTTTCACCTCATCCTTTGGCAATCAGTAATCTACTTTCTGTCACAATAAATTTGCCTACTCTGGATATTATATAAATAGGATCCTACAATATGTGGCCTTTTGAGACTTGCTTCTTGCACACAGAATAGTGGTCTCGATGTTTGTCTATTTTGTAGTGGGCATCAGCACTTTGCTCCTTTGATGAGTAACAGTTCATTGTGTGGATCGACCACATTTTATTTATAACCATTTATCAGCTTATAGACATTGTGGTTGTTTCCACATTTTGACTATTATGAATAGCGCTGCTCTGAACCTTCACGTACAAGTTTTGGTGTAGATGTATGCATCCATTCCTCTTCAGTAGATAACCAGAAGTAGGATTATGAGATCATATGGCAACTCTGTATTTAGCACTCTGAGGAACTGAAAAACTGGTTTTGAAAATGACTGCACAGTTTTACATTTTCCTTAACAGTGGATGAGGGTTTCAAGTTTGCTACATCTCTATCAGCATATATCATTATATCTTTTTCTTATTTTAGATATTCTATTATGTACAAAGCAGTATCTCAGTTTTTAAAAGTTTACCAAAAATCTGAACACTACAGGATACTTACTAACAATAGTAATTATCGCTAATGTTTATAGGCTTAGTGATGATCTCAGAAGTTTTCTTTTAATAATTGGGAGAAAGAGAAGAGGTTGGGAAGAGGAGTTGAAATGAAGCAAGATGGATCATGAGTTATGAATCATTGAAGCCAGGTAACAGTCACTTAAGCACACATTATACTATTGTCTCTGCTTTATTCAAGGTTTAAAGTTTTCTGCTCACGAAAGTCTTTTTTTAAGTTGATTGGGATCTCTTAGTAAACACGTTCAGTAACCTAGTGTAAAATTCATCTAAATTTGGAGGACTGGGCTTATTTAAAATGACTGTATTCTCTAACGTATTTCTTATCCAACTCATGTTCAATTTTTCTCCCTAAAGCATTTGTTTTCTATTTCCAGCAAACTTATCAAGTTGTTTAAAGAGGTTAATGGAAACAAAATGAGAATTAAATATGTTTCCCTTATTTCATCATTGTCTTTTTTAGATCTCATAGCCTACCTGTGGTTCCAAACCTTTGAAAAGACAGTATTGCATGGATGATAGTTAAGATAGGCAGAAGCTTTTAAGCTTCTAACTGACATGACTGTTGGAAACACACTGTACCTCACAACCCAGTACTCAAAGGTACACATATTAACATAAAAAACATTTTCACATTGCTTTTCTATTCTTTTATGTTCTATTATGTTCCATTCTATTACATTTTTTTTTTTTCTTAGTTCTGGTCATGATACACTAAGTTGACTTAATAAACAGAGTGACTTATATTCCAAAAACAGTGGCTTAAAAAACATTGTCTTACATGGAGTAACAATCTATTCTCTTGTTGAAAAATCTAGAAGTTTCTTGAAATTTCCGAAAATAACTGTGGTTAATTAACATAATGATCAAATAATTTTTCATAAATCAAATTGAGTTATTTTGTACTTTATTTCACTCACATTTCTTCCTTCACTAACATTGATGTCTACATTCATCTCCTGGTATTTAGGATTCTATTCAATATTTAATTTATATTCACGAATGGTATAGCATCATAAGTAGCACAGCGACTCCAAGAATATTTATATACATAATCCAGTAAACCAACCCTTCATGGCTTCAGTAAAACACTGTGGCCCAGAATTATCAAGTGATTTGCATAAAGAAGACACAATTAATGACAGCATTGGTACTAAAATCAAGGACTTATCACTCCTAGTCTAAGACACAATCTACTATACCAAGTTTGATGAATTAGTTCCTGATAGGATAGACAATTAGGAGATGAAGGCCATTTTCATAGGATGGGATTACTATTGATGTAAATGCTTCAATTACTATTTCTTCTTTAAAGTCTGTTTGCAATAGTAGTTAAATGGAAATCAACTAATATTCAAAAGCATAGTCTGCAATAAGGTGGATTTATGAGAAAATGGTGAAAAAAATAACGTATTATTGATCTCAGGAAGCTATTTTTACATTTTTCTCTTTAAATAGTAAATGCACCATTTTCAAACTCACTTTTGCCATTTCGCCATCATTGTTTATGGGAAGTTACCTACATCTTTAATGAAATCTGATTTAATTCTACTAATGCCTTAATATTTATAAGGTACATGCTAGGGGTTGTGTCACCCCAAAAGATGTGCTGAAGCCGTAATTCCCAGTACCTTAGAAGGTGATATTATTTGGAAAGAGAATCTTTATTCAGGCAATCACTTTGAAATTAGGTCATTAGGGTAGACCCTAATCCAATATGACTGGCATCCTCATAAAAGGGAGAAATTTAGAGAGATACAGATATTAGCACAGATACAGAGAGAATTTAGCACAGATACAGAGAGAACATCATATGAAAATGAAGGCAAAGGTCAGTGTGTGGTGCTTCTACAAGTCAAGGTATGGCAGAAATTGCCAGCAACTATCACAAGCTGTGGGAGGGACATGGAAGTCTCCCTCACATCTTTCAAAAGGAACTAACCCTGCCAACGTCTCGAACTTGGACTTACAGCCTCCAGAACTGTGAGACAGTATGTTTCTGTTGTTTAAGCCAGCTAGTTTGTGGTGCTTTGTTAAGGTAGTCCTAGTAAACTAATACAATACAGGACCTCTGCTGGAGAACAGAGATATTCCTGATTGTGTTCTTTCTCCTTCACAAGTTAACCCTTGACTCTAAAAATTTCATGGATGAGCTGTGAACAAATGACAGTGGGTATTCAGTACAGCCTCAGGGAACTCTGTTCCTCTCATACCTTCTCTCTAGCCATAATGATTGAGGCCTCACCCTGTATACCTGGGCTCCATTCCTTAAACTCCAGCTGCTCACCCGACTTTCCAGTCAAATGTCCTACCATCACGTGTAGGTAATTAAGATTCCGTGTCTGTCCTTTTGTAAGAAAAAAGTAAATCTTTGATTCCTTTTTTTTTTCCCTTTGAGACGGAGTCTCACTCTGTCACCCAGGCTGGAGTGCAGTGGCGTGATCTCGGCTCACTGCACGCTCTGCCTCCCGGGTTCACACCATTCTCCTGCCTCAGCCTGATTCCTTTTCTTAAAAAAAATTTTGCCCTCATCCTCAAGACTATCTCAGCGTTGTGATATATTCAAAAGAAACCTAAATGGAAAACTCAAACTCTGAAAAACCACGTAGATCTTTTCTGAAAGTTTCCTTTATGGAGACAGCCATATGACCATACGCAAAATAACCAAAATAACATATAGCACAGTCACTGAAGTTCTGTATTTACTTATTTACAAACTTGCCACTTTCCATAGATTTCCTACTGTGTCATATTAGTCTATCTTAGAACTTAACAGTGTTCGGAAAATGTTTGTGGATTTAATTAATTAAGTCCTGCATGCTGGGATATTCTGATTCAATGTAACTTCCACCCATTGATCCTACTTCTCCCTAAACTACATGGGTGAAGCCAAAGGTGTTTTTAGCATGGCAGACTTTAAGGTGTACAATGATTAAATCTCCCTGTGTGTGTCTTTGATTTTTTTTTTTCCTTTGAGACAGAGTCTCGCTTTTGTCACCCAGGCTAGAGTGCAGTGGCACAATCTCAGTTCACTGAAACCTCCGCCTCCTGGGTTCAAGTGATTCTCCTACTTCAGCCTCCCAAGGAGCTGGGACTATAGGCACCCACCACCTAGCCTGGCTAATTTTTGTATTTTTAGTAGAGATGGGGTTTCCCCATGTTGGTCAGGCTGGTCTCGAACTCCTGACCTTTGGTGATCTGCCTGCCTTGGCCTCCCAAACGGCTGAGATTACAGGTGTGAGCCACCCACACCCGGCCGTGTTTTTGTATCTTTAGGGAAATACCCTAAGCTGTACCAACTAGCTCAAGCATTCAAAAGTGTTTATAAAAAATTTCTCACAAATTGACTTTCAGATTCCTCATTATCACTTTCATTTTTAAACTGGGTAGCTAAGAAAACTCTTCTTTTTCCTACACGCTGTACTTCCATAAATGCAATTACATATGTAAAGTTCTCCCACTCAGTTTTATTTTGTGCTCTGCTTCTATAAATGGGCCATGTATATTTTCATACAATTTGTCGATGCAAACATTGCAAAGGAGATAGTCCTGTAGCATGTCATTAAGAGAGTTTCTCTAGGATGGCAACTGTCCATTTGCTGCCTTCACTGCATGAATGTTTAACCAGCTTTTAATCTACTGTCTTCATCTACTCAATAGACATAGCCTGAGTAATGTTGTCAAATTCCTTTTCTTTGTTGGTGCTAAGATTCACCGTGTTTATGGCATTTTCTTGTTCCACTGAACAGAGAGAACATGAGAGAGATTTAAAAACTGTAGAGATGGATTTAGAACTGTACCCCCCTTGCAATGACTCTTCTGTCAGATGCCTCTCTGACCCTCTTTTCTTAGTTTTTCAGACATTTAATCTTGTGAATTCAGATAGGTTCTTTCTTCAGACCTACATAATGTTTTAAGGCAATTAATAATCTCTGTCATAGTGGAAGAATATTGTTTCTAGGAAGAACACCGATTTAAGTGTCTATAGTCTACTGCATAAAATTCTTACTAAATTCCATTCACTGAAGTTTAATCTCTTCACGTTAAACAAGTCAGATTTTCCTTCTTTAAAAAATAGATTATTATATCTGCCTGTTATTTGGAGAAGAAACGTGAAATCACTGTATAATCTCACTATCAGAAACTGCTTCTTTTTCTATCACTGAGATATATAAAGCACGTTTAGAGTTTTCTGAGAATCTATCAAAGTTGGAAAGATTTCATAAAATTGCTAGCTGCCTCTAATTGACTTCTACCAATATGCAGATGCTACAGTAGCAATTTTGTCAAAGATCATTATACCTAAATGTATCTATCTGTTCATTCTAATAATTATGGAAAACATATTCAGAACTGTGCTCTTCGCTGTGAGATATAAAGATTTACTAGACACTGATTATGTCCTTGAAGAGGACATAGTCAATTAGAGAAGATAAGAGGATATACATTTAAATAAGATACAAGGAAGACCCTACATGTGCCATGAAGAAATGATTGCATACAAGTGCCAAAGTTAGGCATAAAAGTGAAATAGCACTTGAATAATTAACAATGTGATAAATATTCAATTAGTGAGAATAGAAAGCATAAAGTCTCCTGTGGAAGAACTCAAACCACTCATGATAGGAATATCTAGGAGCTCAGTCTGATTGGTATAAGAGCTACGTGATGTTGAATAGTTGGATCACACTGCTGTCATGCGTCAAATCACATGTGCATGCCAAATAAAAAGGACGGCTTCTCTGTGCAGGAGATGGGTTTGAAATGAGGACGTTAGAGTAGTGAAATTTATGACAGAACACGAGGAAGTATCTGTGCTTATTCCTAGAACTTCTAATTAGGAATATCAGACAAAGGTCCAAGTTCTTTAGAGATTCCATTAGTTGGAAGCAAATTAGAATATTTTTGTGGGTGCCTTGAGTAGTGCCCTGATGGCCCTAAATATTTTTGTAAACTGTGGAAACTTACAAAATTAAAATGCCTACTGGGAAAAGACTGAGTTTTGGGGTTGGTGAGACCAGATTTCAAATGTGAACTCTGACTTTATGAAACATATAGATTTGGGCAAATTACATGACCTTATCTGCAACACGAGGAATTAGCTGTCTCTTTGGGGGTGGGGGGTGTGTGTGTGTATGTGACTATGTGTGTTTAGGTGTGTGTTTAACATATGTCACCTTGTAGTGTTACAACAGGTACAGTGGGAGGTTGAGATGGGCAGATAGCTTGAGCTCAGGAGGTCAAGGCTAGCCTGGGCAACATGGTGAAACCTTGTCTCTACAAAAAATACAAAAATGAGCTAGGAGCTAGGCATGGTGGCTAGCGCACCTGTGGTCCCAGCTACTCAGAAGGCTGAGGCTGGAGGATTGTTTGAGCCTCAAAGCGGAGGTTGCAGTGAGCCAAGATTGCACCACTGCTCTCCAGCCTAGGTGACAGAGCTAGAACCTGTCTGAAAAAAAAAAGAAAAGAAAAAAAGAAGAAAGAAAGTATAAATAATGTAATATGCCAGAGACAGTAGAGATGTGAAAGATACCAAAAACGCTCATAAATTCAAACTAGCTCACTGGTGTAAGATGCATGATATGCAGAAAATCTTAAGAGAAACTGGTAAATTTTCCCCATATTTTCTTTCCAGGAGTACTTGGAAAGAGAAAAAATAGCATACATAGATTAATAGATCGATTATTTCAGATCCTGTTAGGAAGAGGAGCAGCAAAATGTATGAGGTCTGGTGACATTTTTTTCCTATATAACAAGTATGGAATAAAGGCTCCAGGAATAAAGGAATGGTATTGACATCTGTCTGAACATAGGATATCTGGCACACTTAACAAACGAAAGCCCCCTCTCCTGCCTTTGCCTCTCCAACCATCCTGCCCCAGTGGATTCGTCCCCTTCCAGGAGCAGCCAGAGGCAACACTGAGGACATGACAGCATTGTCAGAAGGCACAATCTGTCGCTCCTATATAAAGTGAGAGGTGACAGCTTTCAAGAAGCAGACAAGGGACATCTTTATACAGGCCAGCTCAGCCCGTCTAAATTAGGTTTCTATTTGTTTTATGGTTCTGTCAGTTTTCTTTCTAATATAGCAAGTCTCTCCTTATCCTCAGAATTTATTTGACAGTAAGGGTGCTTTATACCAATATTCACCTTCTATGAACCAGCAGAGAGTTTACCTTGAACCTAATGAACCTTAAACTCAGAGTCCCTCCCTTTTTTTTTTTTTTTTTTTTTTTTTTTTTTTTTTGAGACGGAGTCTAGCTCTGTCACCCAGGCTGGAGTGCAGTGGTATGATCAAGTGATTCTCCTGCCTCAGTCTCCTAACTAGCTGGGATTATAGGTGCCCGCCACCACATCCAGCTAATTTTTGTATTTTTAGGAGAGATGGGGTTTCACTGTGTTGGCCAGGCTGGTCTCGAACTCCTTACCTCATGATCTGCCCGCCTCGGCCTCCCAAAGTGCTGGGATTACAAGCATGAGCCACCGTGCCCGGCCAAGAGTTCCTCACTTTCACAGACCTGCATTCAATTTTGCATTAGTACAAAATACAAATATAAATATTATTTAACTCATCAAAAATACCCTCAATCATATGAGCTTTAAGCCCCCAAGATGCCCCTGGACATACAATATTGGAGTGATCAAGTAAATTCCCACTTTCATATCCTCCATCAACTACACTCCCTATACATGAAGTACCAATGACTATGACCAACTTCCTCCACAAGACTCATCTGTTAACACTCCCTTTCATTCACCATTTACCCTTCTATCATTACTTGACCATGTCACTTTACATCCTGGTATTTCTATACCGACTTTTCCCTCTAGCTAGAATGTCATTTTCCCTGAATCAAGCTGGAGGAGCCTTTCTTACTCTTCCTAATCTAATTCAAATGTTCCCTCTGCAGGTCAGGCACAGTGGCTAACACCTGTAATCCCAGTACTTTGGGAGGCCAGGGAGGGCAGATCACTTGAGGTCAGGAGTTCTAGACCAGCCTGGCCAACGTGGAGAAACTCGTCTCTATCATAAATACAAAAATTAGTTGGGCATGGTGGTGTGCACCTGTAAACCCAGCTACTCGGCAGACTGAGGTTGCAGTGAGCTTGAACCCAGGAGGCAGAGGTTGACTGAGCCAAGATTGCTCCATTGCACTCCAGCCTGGGAAACAAAGCAAGATTCTGTCTCAAAAAAAAAAAAAAAAAAAAAAAATTTCCTCTGCAGGGTTCTCCCAGAGCCTCTAGAGGAAAGCCTTCAATGTCTGATGTGCTTCCAGAGCACTCTTTACACTCTATTCTAGCACTTGCCACATTGCCTTGTAATTAGCTATTGTGTGCCCTTTCCACACACAAGCTCCAGGAGCAGGTAGCACATCTTGACTGCTTCTTCATTCCTGGAGCCTAAAGCAGTGCTCGGCACGGGCAGTGTTCAGTAAGTAGCTGGTGGAGTGCCTCGTTTCAGAACCCCTCCAAGGACCTCCACACGCCCTCATCATGTCCTACAGGTTAGAGTCAGGAGGAAAATCACTCACTGATCTTGCTCTCTACCTACAACCAAATTTTCTCTCAGGTATCAGCATTATCAACCCCCTTGCTTTCATCCCTCATCTATTTCAGTTGTAAAAACCTATTTCAGAATAATTTTACAACTTCATCTCCTCTTCTACAAGGTAAGGGTATATGTAAATTTCAGTTAAAAAGTAAATGCTTTGAATACAAGTTTTCGGCGGCAGAAAGGCCAGTTGATATTAGCTTGGCTTATGTTTGATCTAAAAGAAGCTAGGGAACTTCATTGGTCTTTCTAATGACCACATCTATCCATATAGCTGAATAAATCAG
Source organism: Mandrillus leucophaeus (assembly GCF_000951045.1). Taxonomy (NCBI): domain Eukaryota; kingdom Metazoa; phylum Chordata; class Mammalia; order Primates; family Cercopithecidae; genus Mandrillus; species Mandrillus leucophaeus. The sequence goes on along the minus strand of NW_012100543.1, from coordinate 7,038,713 downwards.
TAACCTTTCCATGTGTGGACATGGGCAGACACTTTGAACTCAGCAGAAGAAAAGGGATAGGGGATGCTGACCTCTATTTCCCTCACCAATTGATTTCTTCATCCAAACATTTAGCAAACATGTGTTAAATATTCAAAAAGTACATGCCAGGTACTGTGCTAGAAGTTGTGAATACAGAAATTAACTAGATACAGTCCTTGCCTAATCAAGAAGCCTACAATTCAGAGTGGGGAGAAAGGACACGTATAAATAGGTACAGTGCAACTTAAGAAATGCTATAATAGTGCTTCAGAGTGGGGTGATATCCTAGTTCATTTTCTGTTTCTTCTAACAGAATACCAGAAATGGAGTAATTTATTTTAAAAAGGAATTTATTTGTTACAGTGACGAAGGCCAAGAAGTCCAAGTTTGAAGGGTTGTATCTGGAGAGGGCATTGTTGCCAGTGGAGACTCCCTGCAGAGTCCTGAGGAAGTGCAGGACATCAAATGGCAAGGGGGTTGAGTGTGCTAGCTAAAGTCTCTCTTTTGCTTCTTATAAAGCCACCATTGTCATTCTCATCAGGAGTCATTAATCCATTAATCAATTAATCCTTCAATTTATTAATCCATGAATAGATTGATCCATTCTTGAGGGTAGAGCCCTCATGACTCAATCATCTCTTAAAGCCTCCACTTCTCAATATTGACACATTGGGGATTTTCAACATGAGTTTTAGGGATTCAAACCATAGCAGGTGAGTTGAGAAAGGCTTAAATCTAAAGAAAATTTATATTGAGTTTTGAAAAATGAATAAAATTTGAACTATAGATAAGAGAGATACCATAAGGGGTTTGGACTTTATCTTGAAAGCATGGATATCCATTCAGAGGCTTAAAAAGGAGAGGTATAATCTTTAGGAAGATCACTCTGGTAGAAAAGTAGAATACAATATAGGGCTGTCATGATGTGGAGAACAGTTAGAAGATATTTTTATAATCTAGGTGATAAATCATGAGCCTCTGGAACTAGGGGAATAGCAATGGGAATGGAGAGAAAGGAAAGAAATTCAAAGGTATTTATAGGCATGAGAATCTATAGGACAATGTCCTGAATGGCAAATGTAAAGAAGAAAGAGTCATCAAAACTGCTTCTAAGATTTCTAGTTGGCTCTGAATTAGAAGGTAGAGGGGATGAGGAAGATCTAAGCTAGTGATCATTGAGATAGCTGGAAGACAGTAGAGCCAGAGAGAGAAATCAAATAATATCTAGGAAGAACCTTACAGTCACCTTAGAGGAGTTAGGGCAGAAAATGAGGTTAAAAATAGAAATGAATTTATGAAACAAAAAGCTTACACAACAGAGCAACAGGAGATGGGGGAAAGAAACGAATCTGAAAAATCAGTTCATGAGCAAGGTTGTGAATAATGAGTGGTGATGAGTCTGGTTTTATGTGATGCTAGCTCTATGAAAGAGAAGATCTCACGAGCATGTCATTCCCCATCATAAGCGTGCACATCTACCCCATCTCTCAGACCAAGACAGAGGGAAGGGAGCCTTCTGGTGAGGGCAGAGAATCGTGGGGTTCTGTCCTCATTGGTAGATCTAGTTAAACGATAAAATATCTGGAGTAGATGATTCAAAAGATTTGGGAGTTAAAGTCAACTTTATATTAAATATTTATCCATAGGTAGCAAACTGGAGACTAGAGAAAACCATCCTTGAGAAACCAGCTTCATCTGTAGAAAAAGTGCACATAGAGTAGGGCACATGATGAGGGAGCCCACAGTTCATGACTGGGGGTGAGGATTCCAAGCATAAAAATTACTATCCTTAATGCCCACAGCAAAGCTGATTAGAATGTTATTAGAAAGAGCTATAGAATTACACTACTGTGTAACTAGCCCTTTCATGATTTAGCTGTGTAACTTAAATATTGCCACTTATTTCTGATGACTTGGTTTTCTCATCTGTATATAGGCCATAATAATGTACTTTTTTTTGAACTGTAAACAGAACTAAATGAGACTTAAACGGCCTAAGACAATGCCTCATCCATAATAAGTACTCAATTAATGCTGACCACTAGTCCTTTTTGTTTTTTTAATCAATTGTTCATTGTGTTTTACTATGCTTTGTTTGCAAATGAACCAGCCCAGACTGGGGTGTAGAGATGAGCTTCGCACCGGAACAATTCATAGTTCTATCCATGAAAGGCTGGGGATAGAATGATAAAGGCAGGAGAGTTCAGTTCTGGGGTTGACAGAATTGGAATACTCACAAATTAATGTTTTCTTGAACTGAAAATAGATTTTCATGGAAGAGAACAATGAAAGACTGGATGTTTCTGCCAAGTCTTCCAACGATCCCTGAAACCTGAGTCTGTGCCATTAGAGAAGACTCAACACGGCCAGGGATGGCCCTTGAATATGACTAACTTGCTAACCATCCTGAGATAGGGCAATTACTTAATTTTTATGGACAGCTAATGCTAACCTAGCAGCTTGCTTGAAAGAAACCTCCTTTTCAATGCAAGCTGTGTAATGAGGGAGTTGCTTGACTAAGCAAATTTTGGGTTAATGAAAAACGGACCCTTCTGTCACCATGAACAGCGTCTGCCTGTGTTAAGACTAAATTGTGTATATTGCTGACTGCCCTACATTTTTGCATCAAAAAGAGAGTGGAGAGATGACATTTGCAGTAATTTGGCTAAGGGCTATAGCAACCTAATTAGAAATGTTCAGTTCTACAAGTTTACAAAATTATATTGTGGCAATCACTCTTGAAAAATTCAATTCTGAAAATGCAATAAGCAAAACCCAAAATGGGTAGATAACACACTTTCTGAGGATAAGTTCTGTAATAGAAGCAAGAGAACAAAAGCTCTATGCCCATAAGGCAGTGAGAATGGAGCCTCTTTGTTCTGAAAGCCAGACTGTCTTGTCGGGTTGGCCTGGTTTCTGGCCACTGCAGCTCCTGTGCCCTCAGCCAGAGCCACTTCTATCTGCACTCAGACTTTATCTCTATTTCCCATTTAACTCTCCTTCCCTTCCACATTCTCCCTGGGACACTGTCCCATTCTCCCTGGGACAGTGGTACCTAAACTTCAGTTACAGTACTTGTGAATGACCTGGAATACTTGATTAAAATATTCAATCTCTTTGATAAGTTTCTCCTCATTCATTCAGTCAACATATGATTTTGAATGTCTACTCTGCCAGGCACTGTCTTCCTATCAGATTTCAATCTTTTAAGTTACATTTAAGAGAGACCACTACAATTTTAATCACTGTGGCCACTACAGCACATGGATAATGTCTCACATATGACGGATACACAGTAACTGTGAATCAATGTTTATCTCTAGACCAATGATTCTCCGACTGATTATGCACCAAAATAAATGTAGAAAACTTCTAAAACATACCAGTGCTTCAGCCGCATTTCAGATCAATCAAATTATAATCTCTGCGGTGAAGCCCAAGCATCAGTATGTTTCAAAAGCTGCCTGGATTATTTAATGTGTAACCAGGTTTGAGACACACTAGGCTGCATCTCTGGGTCTCAAACTTGAGTGGGCAGAGAGTCATCTGGAAGGTGAGTTAGTTTTGCATACTCCCAGGAGTCAGGTCTAGAAATTCCAGTTCAGGAGGTTTGGGAACACAGGATCTGTTTATGTTATGAAGCTGCTTCTGGTGTAGGGTGACCAATGGACCATACTTTGAGAATTTCTCTTGGACAAAGTCTGACTGGGCCAGAAAGATTTAGGGAACTTGGTCTAATCCTTAAGCTTCTTTGCTGTTGAACATGTTAGTCCTTCAAGCTAGACACACCTAATCATCCTTCAAGACCCAGAATTTCCTGTAAACACTTTATGATGTACCCGCCCCATGAGTAATTAATCTCTCCCTTCTTATATCCTGATTGTAGTTATAACATAGTATGTAATCTACTCTGGGAAATTTGGCTTATATCTTCCTTCTTAATCCTTGAGGGCCCCAAAGATTGAGGTATCTCTGTACCCTTAGCTCCTGGTGTATCTTAGAATATAGAGCAGGTGATTCTTAATACACAGATAGATGACTAAATGACTGAGGTTGGGGTCAAGATTGCTACGGTCAGCTGTAACCTTGTGGCTCAAGGTAGACATATTTCTTCAGTCTAAATACCTGTCCTGGCATCCTGTCAAGTATCCTGGGAATAGGGTCTTTAGACATTATGTCCTGGCTTATTTTATCATCATGGAGACCAGAGCCCTGGCTTTAACTCTCAGCTTGGTGTCTGGGACCTGACTGTCCAGTAACAGACTTCACCAATACAAGCCTCTTTTCTACATTTCTAAATTTTACCTGTGAGTGAGTCATCTTTGCTACAGTAACCCATGACCTCAGAATCTCAATGGCTTATGAAAACTGAGTCTTACTCTCCACCTCAAGAAATGTGGGCTAAATGGCAGTGTGGGCCTGAATCTACTCCATATCCAAAATAAATGAGTGTAGACATTGTGTTGGCAGAAGGAAAAAGGGAATTACTGACAGAAGCATGAAATGTTTCAGAAAGATTCTGATCCAACCTAGCATTATATCATGCGTGCTTAGATTTCATTAGTCAAAATATATCCTATGGCCGAGCCTGATAATGGGGCAGAAACTATACTCACACGGAAAGGCCCCAAAAGTCACCAGGCAATGAACAAGGATGTGTAATTCTTTCACAAGAAAGGGGAAGCGAGTAACTGGGTAATACAATGAGCTATGGCTGCTTCTGTTTTCCCAGTCATGATGAAGTCTCTGCCTAGGAAACTCCCTCATCCTTCCTGTTAATGTTTATGGTGCCAATCACTTTGTCTGCACCTGCAATTCTGCCTTTTGGACTATGCTCATTTACCTGTAGCTGGAGCTATCTTCACAGCTTTTTTGTAGAAACATCTTTCTCCAGTTTCTACCTTCTTCCAGTGTTTCTCCTCAAGGTAATCATGTCAGGGTTCAGCCAGGATCTAAAACAGAGGTTACCTGTGGACAAAACCCAGGCTTCTCTCTGTTTTTAAACAGCCCACCAGCGTTGCTCCAGAGGACTAGCATTTTGAGCTGTGGAAACAAAGCTGGGTTTCCCTTTCACCCCATTCCCTGTTCTCCCCAAGGCTTTGCTACCCTGGCCAGCGGATAAGCCTCACCTGCCCTAGTTGCCGTCTACATGTTGAGGTCTCTGTCGCTGGCAACATCAGGCATGGAGCAATGAAATCTCTGTCTAGAAGTCGGTGACTCAGTGAGTCTCCTTGCTCCACCCGACTTGCCTAGTTAAGAATGCCAGACTCCCCAGGAGGAGAAACAGCATGCCTAGATCTGGTTGTCACTGGGACAGAAGCAACTAGGGACAATCTCTTTCAACCCAGGCTGGCATTCCATCTTCTCTGAAGAATGTCTGCCAGTAGATGGACCCAAAGCATGCTCACCAATCCAGATGTCTGTGGACCACCCAAGGGAAAAAAGCCAGCAGGGCAAGCTTTGTTTCTAATCTCTCTGGTTATATAGCACTCATAGAGTATCCTCGATGTGGCCTCTTGGCCCACAAATTCAAAATATTTAATATCTGTTCCTTTAGAGAAAAAAGTTTTCCAATTGTTTCCCCAAAATACCGTAGCCTCTCCTTTAAAAAGTAAACTTCAAAAATTGCTTCTGAAATTGGTCCCAAAGACTCATTGTGTTTCAATACCCTATCTGGTGCAATTGTTATGAAACAAGTATGAAATGGATTTCATCCAGGGCTGCTGACTTCTTTTTCATTTTCAACATCTCCTGGGAGAATAGCTCCAGGCCTGTGGAGTCCGTGTCTGTTTTTCTAAGTACTGATTGAGACACAGGGTTTGAAAATGAAGTGGTGAGGAACAACAGAGGCTTTATTTGTGGTTATTAACATTTGCTAAAGCAGTTTCAATTTTGTCTGGATTTGCTGAGGACCAAGAGTAGCTCTCCATGAAAGTAAATAATTCCACCAATCTGTCTCGAGGTGTTCTTGTGTCCTGCTCTCACTGGCTGGTTTCTTGACCACCAGTGGTATGGATTAATCCTTTGCACTGGTAAAATCCTGTGACCAGATCTTGTTTTCTAAAAAGGAAATGAGTCTGCAAGGCATAAAGATGAATGGACCTAGTTAAGCTCATATATTTCCTTCAAGATGTACCTGTGAGTGAGGCTGTATAACAGTGATCACAAGTGTTGGTGTTGGGTGAGGGCATGTTTTCTGGCTCATGGAGAGCATCTTCTCGCAGTATGCGCACATGGCTCAAGGGGCAAAAGAAATCTCTAGGGCCTTCTTGTAAAAGAGCATTAATCACATTCGTGAAGCTTCCACCCTCTGGACCTAACCACCTCCCAAATTCTCTGCCTAATACTATCACCTTGGGGGGTAGAATTACAAAATCCATATGTTGAAATCATGTAAATTTTGGAGGAACACAAACTTTCATACCATAGCAGATTCTGCCAGTGTTTTTGAGATAGTTCAAAGAATGCTATTTCTAGAAAAATTTTTAGTATCCCTCTTCATTCTAAGTTAAAAAAAATCACACTTACTATAGGTATCATGCCTGAGTGATTCATTTCCACAATGGCCTTTTACCCTTTTCTGTTGATCAAGCATTTATTCTTACAACCAGAAACTTCATTAATCAACCAATCAATCAATAAATTACCTGCTTCTGAGTATTTGCCAAAGTCATTTGTGTAATCTGTCACACTGGATTTGGGTCGGGTGAGGAGGTCTGTATTAGATGTTGGCTGCTGATGTTAGAGGGAAGACGATAGACTAACGCCTGAAGCAGGATTCATTCTGCCTCTGATACACAAATATCCATCTCTAATCATTTGAATATTGACCACCTGCTTCACTTCTTTCATGGGTCTTACATAGTTAAAGAAGATGACGTTTTCTCCTTCAAGTAATTAAATGATTCATTGGATAAAGTCAGAAGATCTATTTGCAAAGTTTATCTTCTTAGTTTTTCTGCCACAGGCTGACTTTATAATACAGGCGACCTTTTTCCCTTTCCAAGCCTTAGTTTCCTTGTCAATGAAATGAAGATAATAGTACTTCCTACCTTAATTAATTGTCATTGGCTTTAATGATAATGTATATCTTATATATCAATTCGGCAACTTTCACATTATTAGAACTTCATTAATATCAGCTACTGCTACTAGTAATCATATTATTAGTAATATTATAGTGATCACAAATGCTATTTTGGTTTTTCAAAAATGTCTAGTAAGAAAAATGTTTCAAAAAAGATATATTTAAAAATATAAAATTATCACCTCCCATAAACAGAGTTATTTTGAGATTTAAAAAAAAAAAGTGTACAACATATTCCTGGAGGGTTAGGACAATGAACTCCTACCAGGTAAAATAGCTCCAATTTCCAACAGCTTTCACACTTGTCTTTCACAATGGCAAAAAGATTAAGAAAGCTCAGTCTCTGAATTATATGTGCCAAGTGCTTTTTATTTGGAGGCTGGGGAGTTGGAATTTTGGGAGTTGGGGGTGAGGAGTAGTTCAGGAGCCAGGAACAACTGAGTTCTCCAAAAGTACACAAGTCTAAGTGTACCCAATGGCAAACCATTGCTTTCCTGAGCCACATTTTTAGGCTATCTTCTATCCCACACTCCGTCTTCCATATACAAATGCCTGAGAGACAGCACAAGGAAAGGAAGGTAAAAATGCAGTGCCTTTACTCCTAGACAGAGTATCTGTCTAGATCTTCCAGTTTCCATAGCCCGGAAGGCCAGAAAGTAATCCTAAAGCTGCTGTCCTCTATTTTATGAAGCCCAAATCCAGACCTGAGTCACCAGTCTCTGCTTCTTTACCACTTAGTCTTGCCCCAGCCTCTTCCTGTGTCAAAATGATCTCCCAATTTAGAGTTTCTATTTTCTCCCAACATGTGTCTATTTCAAATGATAATTCAAGAGCCTTTCAAGATCAATTGTGTATCTCAGAGGACATCGTTGGACTTCCAATAAGAAACCCACTGAGCAGTGCTGGGAACTGCTTTTGGTACTCAATGAGTACATGGATGCATTAACACAAAAATATGAAGGATTAAATTAAAACACCGCCTTATAGCCTAACAGGAACGTAAAACTGAGTTACGTTAGTTCTGTGTTTCTTCAATTACTTTTCTTTAAAACATACTACCCCTTCCCCTGATGAACCTATATTGTTTTCTTGTTTCCACTGGAGCAAATTACCACCAAATTAGTGGCTTAAAACAACATAATTGTAGTCTCTTAGAGTTCCAGAAGTCACATGACTAATAGCAAAGCATCGTCAGGGCTGCCTTGTTTCTGTAGTCTCTAGGAGACAGTTCTCTTCCTTGTCTTTTCAAGCTTCTAGAGGTCACCTACAATCCTTGGTTCCGGGTCTCTTTCATCTCCAGAGAGGATCATTCCAACTTCTAGTTTCATCACGTCTTTTTCTGATGTTAACCATATGCCTCCCTCTCATAAAGACCCCTGTACATTTACTAGACTCACCAGGATTATCCAGGATCATCTCTCAATCTCAATATCCTTAACTTAATCATACCTGAAAAGTCTTTTGGCCATAAAAGGTAACATATTCATAGGTTCCAGTAGGGTGTGGAGTCCTGTTGGAGTCTATTAGTCTACCTACCAAAGTCCTCTGTCCTATTAGAATTCTGTGAGAGTTACAAAAAATATAAGAATGGTAATTGATTAATTTTTTTTTATTTTTTTACACCTATAATCAGAATGACTAACAGACAAAATGTAATTAACCTTTCTCCAACACATCTGAGATTGGAATATGGAAAGAAATATATGGATTTTGCTTCCAATATTCCCAATACTTTTTTCTCTTAGTCCACAGAAGTGTGAAGAAAATTCTACTTTTAGCCAAGTTGTATGTGTTTACTCTGTCCTTGAAGCATAAGACCCAGCTTTGGGCTTTGCAAGGCCACTGCCCCAGTATATGTCTCTGATTCTCATGTGTCCTCCGGGGTCCAGAAATGGGCAAATCAATCCACTAAGAACTACATATCTAAGAGAGAATTAAGAAAAAATAAGAAGGTAAAAAAGGAGTTTTATCATAAAATGTTCTGGGTTTTCTCTTGTATTGACTGTTGGGAGAAAATGAAAATAATGCACTCCTTACCACTGAGTGAAGAAGGCTTGTTTATGCCTGACTCAGTGAACAATACATAATGGTTCAATAACATATAACGAATATGATGCACAAGTTTCATCCCAAATGGGAGGAAACTGTTAGAAATGGAAAAACTCATAAATTATGACTCAAAATACCTGGCTCTGGGCAAATCATTTAACACCTTTGAGTCTTCTGTTTTTCACTTGTAAATTAAAGTCATATTTTCTTTAACTTTCTTATATAGTCATTCTTCAAGTTGTGTAAGAAAGTAAAGAAAATATTTTGTAACTTGTAGTAGTTTGGATACCATCTCCTTACTCATGACAGCATGACATTTGGAGTAATATTATTCCTTACTGGCCACTCTTGTGGTGTCTGTGAGGGGTGATCCTCCTGGGTCT